>NC_079194.1:206195837-206554587 GCF_029499605.1 Hyla sarda | reverse complement strand
TTTTGCCATGGCCTTCACAATCTTTTGACCTCAACATAATCTATGGATAGACCTTAAAAGAGCAGTGCGTGACAGACAGCACAGAAATCTCAAAGAACTGGAAGACTTTTGTAAGGAAGAATGGGCAAAGATACCTCAAACAAGAATTGAAAAACTCTTGGCTGGCTACAAAAAGCATTTACAAGCTGTGATACTTGCCTAAGGGGGCAGTACAAGATATTAACTCTGCAGGGTGCCCAAACTTTTGCAGACGCCATTTTTTTGTTTTTTGTTATTTTGAAAGTGTAAATGATGGAAATAAAATCTAACTTTTGTTGACATCTTATAAGAATGTCTAATCTGTAATTTGATGAATTTTGGAGATTTTTCCATCTTTCCTTGGCTTCTTTATGCACTTTAATACAAATTTTTACCTGGGGTGCCCAAACTTTTGATCCCCACTGTATATAAAGTTAGTGCCTCCTGTCACAGGGCCCTTGTGGCAGGGATAAATGCACTACTATAAAACATAGATTTGCACAATTATTAGCACATATATCAACAGGACATAAAATGTTAATGTCGAAGATGTAAAACCAATGTTTCGACAGACACAATGGCCCTCATTTACTAAGAGTGGAGTGTAGGTTTTTTTGTGGGTTTTAATTCCCTACAATTTATTTTCCACAGTATTTACTAAGGTTTCCCTACATTTTCCACTTTCCCTACACTTTTTTTTACACATGCTTTGGTCTGTCTGGTTTTCCTCATTTTATGTGGTAACCTTAGAAAATATGTTGGGTTTTTGTGAAAATGTCAGGAACAGGCCCCTTTTTGGACACCACGCCCCCTTTTCCCAGCAGCCACGCCCCTTTTTCTGGTTTTCTTAGCAAAATGGAGAGTTAGTCGGGGCTTTTTCAATTCTGGAGCAAATTCGGGCGCAGACAGAATTTCTGGCACATTGCAACAGAATCTGGCGCACAACCCAATAAAACATGTCGGGTTTGCAATAGTAAATGAGGGCCAATGTGTGTATAACAGAAACATTTTCTAGTATGAATGGACATCAATTTTATTAAAAATAAACATATGAGACTAGTCTATGTTCTATACACCATAAAATTCATGTGAAATTGGATATGGATACACACGAATTTATTACATAACCCAAAATGGTACAAGATAATAAAAAGAAAAAGAAGAGATAAAATATATAAACAGTGAGGTTAGAAATATAGTTAGAAACATAAATCAAAAATAGAATTGAGAATAAAAATAAAGGAAAAAGTGTAGATTTAAATGGAGATAAAATAGAAACGAAAATAAAAATTATAAAAATAATAAAAGTAAAAATAGTAATAAAAATAAATATAAAATGAAATGATAAATAATAAAAAATAATATAGTAAAAAATGAAAATAAATGAAAGTGGGCATTCCCCAGCAGGCACAACATCACTGAAGCCTGCCAAAACTGCGCCTCACCTTGCCCGCACACATTTCCTGAGTTTGGCCTCCTGCCAGGGCAGGAGGAGACCAAACTAACTGTTTGACTTGCACAGGGAACAAAACTGAGCCACCTAGTGGCTGTTTTTTTCAATCACATTAAAACATATAAATGTTGAGAATTTTAACAGCAAGTTAATAGCAAAGTGTCTTATAATTACATAAGGAACAATATATTAAAAGTTTAGTTTGGTGACAGGTACTCTTTAATCCTCAAAACAGTCCCAAGAAAAAAGGAAAGAAGATAGCTGGCACTGCAAGCATGCATATGCTATAAATGGTAACACACTGTGGATGCATTAATTAGTCCACTAAAAAAATAGGTCATTCCAGGTGGTGCTCTCGTGGAAAATAAAGTCCATGAAAACATAAATGGGTACAGAATGTATAACGGAGCACTCACCCGCTAAACTGAAGTTCTAATGGCAAAATGAAAGTCCTCTTCAGACCAGAGCAGGGAAGCGGTAGATGGTACCAGAGGAGTTCAGACGCTGGCTAGTCGGTCCGAAGAGGACTTTCGTATTGCCATTGGAACTTCAGTTTGGCAGGTGAGTGCTCCATTATACATTCTGTACTCTTTAATCCTTCCAATAATTAGCTGCTGTATACTACAGAGGAAGTTGAGTTGTTCTTTTCTGTCTCACCACAGCGCTCTCTGCTGAAACATCTGTCCATGTCACGAACTGTCCAGAGCGGGAGAGGTTTGCTATGGGGATTTGTTCCTGCTTCGGAGAGTTCCTGACACAGATGGAGGTGTCAACAGAGAACACTGTGGTCAGACAGAGAAGAACTATACAACTTCCTCTTTGGTATACAGCAGCTGATAAGTACTGGAAGGATTAATATTTTAAATAGAAGTAATTTACAAATCTTTTTAAAGGGGTACTCTGCCCCTAGACATCTTATCCCCTATCCAAAGTATAGGGGATAAAATGTCTGATCACGGGGGTCCGGCCGCTGGGGACCACCGCAATCTCTCCTGCAGCACCCTCTTGTCATCAGCTGCACAGAGCGAATATCACTCCAGGCCTAATGAATAACGATACAGGGACCGGAGTATCGTGATATCACGGCTCTGCCCCCTCGTGACGTCACTCCCAGCCCCCTCAATGCAAGTCTATATAACTGTATAACTTTCTGGCACCAGTTGATTTAAAAAAAAAAATAAAGTTTTCCACTGGAGTACCTTTTTAAGGGGTTAAAGGGTGGCCTATGACACCTAAGAACTACAAATCCTCACAAGGATGAATCCTAAAATCAATATTTTTATATTAAACAAAGTCAGTTGAATTTTTAAAGATTGCCCCGTGTTCACAAGTATTAAGGCATTTTTACCCCAATAACAGTTCACCATGCAAGCCAGCAACAGTGACCCATTATGCTTTAATTCACAGTAATCAAAACATTACCATGGGCAATCGCCCCAAATCAATGTAAACCACAGTGCCCTTTAAAAGGTCACTGTCATTAGGACAAACTTTTGGCATGTCCTAGCAACATGTCAAAAGTTTTGATTGGCAGGGGTGTAAGTGTTCAGACTTTCCGATCAGTAGACCGTCGATCAGTAGAACAAGCCTGGAGAAGTTTGCACTCAGTGCATTTTTTTCCCAGCTCTGTGTCACATGATCGAGACAAACTCAACATATAAGTCTATGAGAGTCTTTCGATCAAGTCACACTGGCAGGGAGTGGAGTAAGGGAGAGGAGAGTGCGGCAGCTAATGACAGGTATTCTTTAACACTGTGAGGCAACAGAGGGACAAGACGGCACTCACCATAAACGTGGGGTGCTTTATTCTTCAGTTGTGTACATAAAACAGCAGGTAAGGGAGTCAGACATACAGCAGGAGATGCCTTGGGATGACCGTTTCGTACATGATGACGCACTTCCTCTAGCCGAAGCATACTCTAGCCGGAGCGTCGGCTAGAGCAAGTACATCATCATGTACGAAACGGTCGTCCCAAGGTGTCTCCCGCTGTATGTCAGACTCCTTGACCTTCTGTTTTATGTACACAACTGAAGAATAAATTACCCCACGTTTATGGTGAGGGTATGGATTCTTGCATTCTCCAGACTGAGCATCCTCCTAAAGGGACAGTTGTGCTGCTGCTGCTTCAGTAGTGTGTGCATTTTGTTTCTTTCATATAGCACAAGCGCTATTAGCATTGTCGGTGAGCTGTTTTTCTCTGCACACAATATTCTTTAACACTGTCAACTGCACTGCTTTCATATCCGCACCAACTGAAGTCACACTATAAAAAATGATGGACCCAAAAATCACAATAACTGGTCCAGCAATCCACCAATATTTCAGAAAGGACATATACTATCCACATTTCCATACTCTATTTGCAGAGAATGACTTGTGTGACCATATGTTCCGGCAAAAATTATTTTAGACAAATTGCTTCTGCCGGAACAGTAGTGAAGTGTTAGAAATTCAAGACAATTAGGCTAGATTCACTTTATGGAAATTTCGAGCGTGATTCTGCTTAGAAATGGGGACGCCAATGTCTGCGTGGTCCTAGCATCGACTGTGCCAGTCTGCTCTCGATTTCTCCAGCAGGAATTCTCTCTGGTAGGAGATTTTTTTATTAAATAGATTATGTAAAAAGAAAAATATTTGCAATATATTTTATTTAAAAAAAAATCATGTTATACATGTGACATTTGAAAATGGCCACTAGGTGTCACCTTATATGGCTCTGAATTACTACCCCCCCCCCCCCCCCCCCTGACGTTGATCACGTTTGGACCAACGCTGGCCGGGCAGCGTGGCACAGCGTGGTCCGGAATGCGCATTCACATGAATGAGGAGAGGGAGATGATGGGGGGCGGGGATATTAAAATTACATGCGCTGTGCTTGCTCTCTGCCTGTTTCTTATGCAGGCAAAGAGCGAGCACAGAGCTTGTGCGCAAAATTTTAATATCCCCGCCCCCCTGCATCTCCCTCTCCTCATTCATTGCAGCGCGCGAGCTGCAGGAGATAGAGGAGACGGGCAGAAATGAGCCCCGGCCAGGCTTCAGATGGCATTGCGCCTGCTGGGGCTGCCCACTTCCTGCTTTCCGCAAAGAGCTCAACTCTGAGCTACCAAAGCTGATCTAAAAAAGTTATTTTTAAGGGGATTGTGATAAAAATAAATACAGGGATAGATGTAGTTAGTGTCAGGGACAGATGGGGAGGGGGGGGGTCAGGGAAATTTAAGTTAGTGATAGCTACTCTTTAAGCCTTATACTGTATCTGGAATGTCTGATAAATCCATCAATTTACACCAATGCTATAAGAGATTTTTTAATATCAATTTTGCTGAAATAAAAAAATAACACATTTTGAGGCATCACCTCAATTTTCAATAGGCATTCACAATGTCATTGTTCAGCCTTTGATAGGTAATTCTATGATAGAATATGCTATCAAAAGACTTTGCATTTTAAATGCCAATTCATCTAAAATGTATTAACATAAGACTCTATGATCTCCACTTTGGTTTAAAAAAAAAAATAAAAAATATATATATATATATATATATATATATATATATATATGTATATATATATATATATATATATATACACACACACACTGGAGATCAAAAGTATTAATGTG
Source organism: Hyla sarda (assembly GCF_029499605.1). Lineage (NCBI taxonomy): Eukaryota > Metazoa > Chordata > Amphibia > Anura > Hylidae > Hyla > Hyla sarda. The sequence continues at coordinate 206,549,496 of NC_079194.1, read as the reverse complement.
CATAAAGAAGCCAAGGAAAGATGGAAAAATCTCCAAAAGGCATCAAATTACAGATTAGACATTCTTATAATATGTCAACAAAAGTTTGATTTTATTTCCATCATTTACACTTTCAAAATAACAGAAAACTAAAAATGGCATCTGTAAAAGTTTGGGCACCCTGCAGAATTTATAGTATGCACTGCCCCCTTTGCAAAGCTGAGACCTGCCAGTGTCATGGATTGTTTTCAAACATCATTTGGGAAGACCAGGTGATGTCAATCTCAAAGGTTTTAAATGCCCAGACTCATCTGACCTTGCCCCAACAATCAGCACCATGGGTTCTTCTAAGCAGTTGCCTAGCAATCTGAAGCTTAAAATAGTTGACGCTCACAAAGCTGGAGAAGGCTATAAGAAGATAGCACAAGATAGACAAGCCTGATGCATTTTGGAAACAAGTTTTGTGGACAGATGAGGTTAAAATTGAACTTTTTGGCCAGAATGAGCAAAGGTACGTTTGGAGAAGAAGGGGAACCGAATTTAATGAAAAGAACCTCTGTCCAACTGTTAAGCATGGGGGTGGATCAATCATGCTTTGGGGTTGTATTGCAGCCAGTGGCACAGGGAACATCTCCTGAGTAGAAGGAAAAATTGAGTCAATAAAATTTCAGCAAATTTTGGATGCTAACTTGATGACATCTCTGAAAAAGATGAAGTTAACCCCTTAAGGACTCCGCCCATTTTGGCCTTAAGGACTCAGACAATTAAATTTTTACGTTTTCATTTTTTCCTCCTCGCCTTCTAAAAATCATAACTCTTTTATATTTTCATCCACAGACTAGTATGAGGGCTTGTATTTTGCGTGACCAGCTTTCCTTTGTAATGACATAACTCATTATATCATAAAATTTATGGCACAACCAAAAAACACTATTTTTGTGGGGAAATTAAAAAGAAAAACGCAATTTTGCTAATTTTGGAAGGTTTCATTTTCACGCCGTACAATTTATGGTAAAAATGACATGTGTTCTTTATTCTGAGGGTCAATACGATTAAAATGATACCCATTATTACATACCTTTCTATTATTGTTGTGCTTAAAAAAAATCACAAACTTTTTAACCAAATTAGTACGTTTATAATCCCTTTATTTTGATGACCTCTAACTTTTTTATTTTTCCGTATAAGCGGTATGGGGGCTCATTTTTTGCGCCATGATCTGTACTTTGTTTTGATAATAAAAAACTTTTAATAAATGTTTTATAAAAATGTATAAAAAATGTATAAAAAAAGTAGCAATTTTGGACTTTTTTTTTTTCCGTTCACGCCGTTCACCGTACGGGATCATTAACATTTTATTTTAATAGTTCGGACATTTACGCACGCGGCGATTCCAAATATGTCTATAAAATTATTTTTTTACGCTTTTTGGGGGTAAAATAGGAAAAAACGGACGTTTTACTTTTTTATTGGGGGAGGGGATTTTTCACTTTTTTGTACTTTTACTTTTACATTTTTTTAAATTTTTTTTTACACTTGAATAGTCCCCATAGGGGACTATTCATAGCAATACCATGATTGCTAATACTGATCTGTTCTATGTATAGGACATAGAACAGATCAGTGTTATTGGCGATCTTCTGCTCTGGTCTGCTCGATCTCAGACCAGAGCAGGAGACGCCAGGAGCCGGAAGGAGGAAGGTGAGGGGACCTCCGTGCGGCGTTCTAAATGATCGGATCCCCGCAGCAGCGCTGCGGGCGATCCGATCATTCATTCAAATCGCGCACTGCCGCAGATGCCGGGATCTGTATTGATTCCAGCACCTGAGGGGTTAATGGCGGACGCCCGCGAGATCGCGGGCGTCGGCCATTGCCGGCGGGTCCCTGGCTGCGATCAGCAGCCGGGATCAGCCGCGCATGACACGGGCATCGCTCCGATGCCCGCGGTTATGCACGGGACATAAATGTACGTCCTGGTGCGTTAAGTACCACCGCACCAGGACGTACATTTACGTCCTGCGTCCTTAAGGGGTTAAAGAGAGGATGGCTTCTACAAATGGATAATGATTCTAAACAAACCTCGAAATCCATGGGGGATTACATTAAGAGGCCTAAACTGAAGGTTTTGCCATGGCCTTCACAATCTCCTGACCTCAACATAATTGAAAATCTATGGATAGACCTTAAAAGAGCAGTGCGTGACAGACAGCCCAGAAATCTCAAAGAACTGGAAGACTTTTGTAAGGAAGAATGGGCAAAGATACCTCAAACAAGGATTGAAAGACTCTTGGCTGGCTACAAAAAGCGTTTACAAGCTGTGATACTTGCCAACGGGGGCAGTACAAAATATTAACTCTCCAGGGTGCCAAAACTTTTGTAGACATCATTTTTTTGTTTTTTGTTATTTTGAAAGTGTAAATTATGGAAATTAAATCTAACTTTTGTTGACATATTATAAGAATGTCTAATCTGTAATTTGATGCCTTTTGGAGATTTTTCCATCTTTCCTTGGCTTCTTTATGCACATTAATACAAATTTTTATTTGGGGTGCCCAAACTTTTGATCCCCACTGTTATATATATATATATATATATATATATATATGTGTATATATATATATATATATATGTGTGTGTATATAATTTATCCATCATTGAAAGGGGGTGTGGCCTCCCCCTGCTTCACACAGGCAGTCTCAGATGTGACAGATTTTTTGAAAGACATGTACCTCCCAATAAATATGACATGGGAGAGAGGAGTAACACTTTACTTAAAGGGGTTATCCAGGAAAAAACTTATATAAAAATATATATATATATCAACTAGCTCCAGAAAGTTAAACAGATTTGTAAATTACTTCTATTAAAAAAAATATTAATCCTTTCAGTACTTATGAGGTTCCCGAGACACGTTTCATCAGAGAGCACTTAGACAGAAAAGAACAACCTTAACTTCAGAAGCTCATAAGTACTGAAAGGATTAAGATTTTTTAATAGAAGTAATTTACAAATCTGTTTAACTTTCTGAAGCCAGTTGATATACAAAAAAAAAGTTTTTTTCCTGGATAACCCCTTTAACCACTTAAGGACCTAGGGCGTATGGATACGCCTTGACGTCCTGGTACTTAAGGACCCAGGGCGTATCCATACGCCCGTGGGAATTTCGGTCCCCGCCGCGCGCCGGGCGGGGACCGGGCCGGGGTGACTGCTGATATCAATTGCCACCCCTCCTATCCCTGCTATTGGTCTGCTATTGATCGTCAGAGGCGACGACCAATAGCAGACCGGGGGCGGGGGGGGGGTTAACTTTCGTTTTCCCCGTCCTGCCCACCCCCAATAGGCGGGGCAGAACGGGGAACCGAAGGGGACCGGGCGCCGACGTCCACTTACCCGTCCGGAGGCTGCGGCGACGTTGATCGGCGGACGGCGTCACGTGCGTCTGAAGAGGACGGCTGCCGGGATCCTACGGAAGCCGGTAAGTAGATCTGGAGGGCTACAGTGTGAGACCGTGGTCTCTAACTGTAGCCCTCCAGATGTTGCAAAACTACAACTCCCAGCATGCCCAGACAGCTGTTTGGGCATGCTGGAATATGTAGTTTTGCAACAGCTGGAGGGCTGCAGTTTGAGACCACTATACAGTGGTCTCTAAACTATATCCCTCCAGATGTTGCAAAACTACAACTTCTAGCATGCCCACATAGCTGTTTGTTGTCTGGAAATGCTGGGAGTTGTAGTTTTGCAACATCTGAAGGTCCACAGTTTGGAGATCACTGTGCAGTGGTCTAAAAACTGTAGCTCTCCAGATGTTGCAAAACTGCAATTCCCAGCATGCCCAGAAAGCAAACAGCTGTCTCAGCATGCTGGGAGTTGTAGTTGGGTACCTCCAGCTATTGCATAACTACATCTCCCAGCATGCCCTTCGGTGATTAGTACATGCTGGGAGTTGTAGTTTTGCAACAGCTGGAGGCACACTGGTTGGAAAATATTGAGTTAGGTAGCAGAACCTAACTGAAGGTTTTCCAACCAGTGTGCCTCCAGCTGTTGCAAAACTACAACTACCAGCATGCACGGTCTGTCAGTACATGCTGGGAGTTGTAGGTTTGAAACAGCTGGAGGTTTGCCCCCCCATGTGAACGTACAGGGTACATTCACATAGGCAGGTTTACAGTAAATTTCCTGCTTCAAGTTTGGGCTGCGGCAAATTTTTTGCCGCAGTGCAAACTCCTAGCGAGAAATTCACCGTAACCCGCCAGTGTGAATGTACCCTAAAAACACTACACTACACTAACACCTAATAAAGGGTAAAACACTACATATACACCCCTTACACTGTCCCCCCCCCCCCCCCCCCCAATAAACAATTTAAAACGTCTTGTACGGCATGGTTTCCAAAACGGAGCCTCCAGCTGTTGCAAAACAACAACTCCCAGCATTTCTGGACAGCGACTGACTGTCCATGCATGCTGGGAGTTTAGCAACAGCTGGAGGCACCCTGTTTGGGAATCACTGGCGTAGAATACTCCTATGTCCACCCCTATGCAATCCCTAATTTAGTCCTCAAATGCGCATGGTGCTCTCTTACTTCGGAGCCCTGTCGTATTTCAAGGAAACAGTTTAGGGCCACATATGGGGTATCTCCGTACTCGGGAGAAATTACACTACAAACTTTGGGGGGCTTTTTTTCCTTTTACCGCTTGTGAAAAGGAAAAGTTGGGGGCTACACCAGCCTGTTAGTGTAAATTTTTTTATTTTTTTACACTAACATGCTGGTGTTGCCCCATACTTTTTATTTCCACAAGCGGTAAAAGGAAAAAAAGACCCCCAAATTTTGTAACGCAGTTTCTCCTGAGTACAGAAATACCCCAGATGTGGGCGTAAAATGCTCTGCGGGCACACAATAAGGCTCAGGAGTGAGAGCGCACCATGTACATTTGAGGCCTAAATTGGTGATTTGCACAGGGGTGGCTGATTTTACAGCGGTTCTGACAAACGCAAAAATAAATAAATACCCACATGTGACCCCATTTTGGAAACTACACCCCTCACCAAACGTGACAAGGGGTATAGTGAGCCTGAACACCCCACAGGTGTTTGACGAATTTTCATTAAAGTTGGATGGGAAAATGAAAAAAATTTTATTTTTTCACTAAAATGCTGGTGTTACCCTAAATTTTTCATTTTCACATCGGGAAATAGGAAAAAAGCCCCCCCCAAATTTGTAAACCCATCTCTTCTGAGTAAGAACATACCCCATATGTGAACTTAAAGTGCTCTACGGGCGAACTACAATGCTCAGAAGAGAAGGAGCGCCATTGGGATTTTGTAGAGAAAATTTGTCCGGAATTGAAGGCCACATGTGTTTACAAAGCCCCCATAGTGCCAGAACAATGGACCCCCGACACATGTGACCCCATTTTGGAAACTACACCCCTCATGTAATGTAATAAGGGGTACATTGAGAATTTATGCCCCACAGGTGTCTGACAGATTTTTGGAACAGTGGTCCGTAAAAATGAAAAATAAAATTTTTCATTTGCACAGCCCACTGTTCCAAAGATCTGTGGGGTGTAAATACTCACTGCACCCCTTATTCAATTCTGTGAGGGGTGTAGTTTCCAAAATGGGGTCACATGTGGGGGTTCCACTGTTCTGGCACCACGGGGGGCTTTGTAAATGCACATGGCCCCTGACTACCATTCCAAACTAATTTTCTTTCCAAAAGCTCAATGGCGCTCCTCCTCTTCTGAGCATTGTAGTTCGCCAGCAGAGCATTTTACGTCCTAACATGGGGTATTTCCATACTCAGAAGAAATGGGGTTACACATTTTGGTGGTCATTTTCTCCTATTACCCCTTGTAAAAATTTAAAATTTAGGGGAAAACTGCATTTTAGTTAAAAAAAAAAAAAATATCATTTACACATCCAACTTTAACGAAAAGTCGTCAAACACCTGTGGGTGTTAAGGCTCAGCGGACCCCTTGTTACGTTCCTTGAGGGGTGAAGTTTCCAAAATAGTATGCCATGTGGGTATTTTTTGCTGTTCTGGCACCACAGGGGCTTCCTAAATGCGACATGCCCCCAAAAAACCATTTCAGCAAAAGTTGCTTTCAAAAAGCCAAATGTGACTCCTTCTCTTCTGAGCATTGTAGTTTGCCCGCAAAGCATTTTACGTCCTAACATGGGGTATTTCCATACTCAGAAGAGATGGGGTTACAAATTTTAGGGGGGCATTTTCTCCCATTACCCTTTGTAAAAATGGTACATTTGGGGGGAAAACTGCACTTTAGTGAAAAAAAATTTTTTTCATTTACACATCTGACTTTAACGAAAAGTCGTCAAACACCTGTGGGGTGTTAAGGCTCACTGGACCCCTTGTTACGTGCCTTAAGGTGTCTAGTTTCCAAAATGGTATGCCATGTTGGGGTTTTCTGCTGTTCTGGCACCATAGGGGCTTCCTAAATGTGACATGCCCCCCAAAAACCATTTCAGCAAAATTCCCTCTCCAAAATCCTATTGTCGCTCCTTCCCTTCTGAGCCCTCTAGTGCACCCGCCGAACACTTGACATACACATATGAGGTATTTCCTTACTCGATAGAAATTGGGTTACAAATTTTGGAGGGATTTTTCATCTATTACCCCTTGTAAAAATTCAAAAACTGGGTCTACAAGAACATGCGAGTGTAAAAAATGAAGATTTTGAATTTTCTCCTTCACTTTGCTGCTATTCCTGTGAAACACCTAAAGGGTTAACACACTTACTGAATGTCATTTTGAATACTTTGAGGGGTGCAGTTTTTATAATGGGGTCATTTGTGGGGTATTTCTAATATGAAGGCCCTTCAAATCCACTTCAAAACTGAACTGGTCCCTGAAAAATTCCGATTTTGAAAATTTTGTGAAAAATTGGAAAATTGCTGCTGAACTTTGAAGCCCTCTGATGTCTTCCAAAAGTAAAAACACGTCAATTTTATGATGCAAACATAAAGTAGAAATATTGTATATGTGAATCAATGTATAATTTATTTGGAATATCCATTTTCCTTACAAGCAGTGAGCTTCAAAGTTAAAAAAATTCTAAATTTACAATTTTTTCATAAAATTTTGAAATTTTTCACCAAGAAATGATACAAGTATCGACAAAATTTTACCACTAACATAAAGTGAATATGTCACAAAAAAACAATCTCGGAATCAGAATGAAAGGTAAAAGCATCCCAGAGTTATTAATGCTTGAAGTGACAGTGGTCAGATGTTCAAAAAATGGCCGGGTCCTTAAGGTATATTTGGGCTGGGTCCTTAAGGGGTTAATGAGGTTATACGGGAATAAAATAAACAGCACCACACCTGTCCTGGTTGTGTGTAGAATTACAACTTTGCCTCATTCATATCAATTGAACTAAGCGGGAATATCACACACAACCTGAGGACAGGTGTGGTGCTGTTGTATAGTTCATCAGCAACTGTTCCATTGTAATGTTAGGATTCAGTGGGTTCACTCAAATAATGGTTCTCTGATCTTTGCATCTAATCTGTGACCTTTTTCACTTCTTTAAATGAACACTGTAAGACTATTAAAAAAAAACATTGTATATGTTGTACATCTTGGAAAACATTAAAACTTCTAATATACTTCATAAGAAAAATGTATTTCCTTTGCAGATAGCATATAAAAAAAGACCACCAGGGGTCCCCATGCCAACCGAAACATAATCCTATCCAGCTACAGCATCATTTATGTCCAAGCTGGAGTGAGGACACCTCCTCCAAAAGCACAGAATGAGAATCCATGTGAGCAACAGAAGGTAATGGTGGGAGAAATATAGGTGCTAGACACATAAAAAGTATATGTACATGATGAGTGTTTAGTACTGAATAACATATAAAATTATTTTTTGTGGGATATGACAGGTATGCTTTAAATAGGTACTGTCATAATCAAAAACCTTTTACATGTTGTACATCTTAGCAAAACATTAACCTTTCTAATATACTTGATAAAAATTATATAACCTTCTTATAGAAATCATGGCATTAAAAAAAGACCACTAGGGGTCCCCATACCATTCAGAACATAATCATGGCCAGCTGCAGCGTCATCTTTTTCAAAGCTGAAGTACAGGCTGGGACAAGGTCAGTAGGTAAGCACTCCTCTGTGCTCACTCCTGTCTATCAGACTCTTGTCTGAAGACATAGAGGAGGGGGTTACAGAGCAGCCTGCAGTAATTGGATGAAGAGACCCAGTACAGCACAGCAGACTCAAGTAGGAAGTGAATACATTGTGAGTGAGGGCGGACTCAGTTCTTTCTTCGGACACGCCTCTTCCTGAGCAGTGGATGTCAGAATGAGTGAGCAGCAGAACAGAGGGATTTGTGAGCTTAATACAGAAGTTAGACCCATAAAAAAGACATTAAAAACATCTGCATGACTTAGTAACATATATAACTATTTTTTCTGTGAAATGACAGGTGCACTTTAACAACATTGTTCTTGAAACTATTTACTTTGCTAAACCTTAAAGTGTACCTGTCGTCAACAAAAACTTTTTATATAATGTAGATAATACCATTATATGTATATTTGTAACATACATTGGTTAAAACATGTGCATATTTTTGTCCCTACAGCTATTGTTTGTGTGTCCAAATACAGGAAGTGTGGGTGGACAAGCAGGGCTCTGTGCACTAAGAAAAAGCAGGACAGTGTGCACTGAGGCTCTATAACATGCTCCTGGCTCATACATCAGGATAATTGACAAGCCAGTAGTCTGTACAGAGCCCTGCTTCTCCTGTCCTCATTCCTGCCCCAAAAATATACACATTTTTAATCAATGTATATTACAAATATATACATTTTTTACAAATATATATATATATTTTTGGCGACAGGTATACTTTAACCCCTTAAGGACATAGGGCATATCCATACGCCCCCGTTTCCAAGTCCTTAAGGACCGAGGGCGTATGGATACGCCCTGAGCATAGCCGGAGGGGAGTCGGAGCCGGATGCCTGCTGAAATCGTTCAGCAGGCATCCCGGCATATCGCCCAGGGGGGTCATTATGTCCCCCCATGTCGGCGATTGCCGCAGATCGCTGGACAATTCAGTCCAGCGATCTGCGGCAGATTCCGGGTCAATCGGGTCTCCAGTGACCCGATGACCTCGAATTACTGGCTGATCGGGACCGTCAGAGACGACGGTGCCGCCTCACGATCGCCCTGATTCGTCGGCCGGATTACCGGCCGACCAATCAGGGCGCCTGCTGCGGGTGTCACTCCCGCAACCCGCTCCGCCCCTCTTCCGGAGGACGTGAGCGGGTGCGGGAAGACGACCCCCGGTGCTGGGGACCCTGGTCCCCGGCGTCCCTGTTGGGATCGGGGCCCCAGGAGCAGCGGCGGCGGCGGAGACGACGAGGGACTGACCTGTGCGGCGGCATCGTGGAGCAGCAGCAGGAGGTGAGTGACAGCCTCCTGCTGTTGCTTAGCAACAGCTCCCAGCATGCAACAAGGGCATGCTGGGAGCTGTAGTTATGCAACAGCAGGAGGCAGACCACCACAACTCCCAGCATGCCCTTATGGGCATGCTGGGACTTGTAGTTTTGCAACAACTGAAGGCACATTCTTTCTATGTAAAAGTGTACCTTCAGCTGTTGTATAACTACAACTCCCAGCTTGCACAATCAGCTAAAGTGCATGCTGGGAGTTGTAGTGGTGCATCTGGTGGTTGCATAACTACAACTCCCAGCATGCCCGTTGGCTGTCGGTGACTGCTGAGAGTTGTAGTTTTGCAACAGCTGAAGGCACACTGAGTTAAGTAGTAAACCAGTGTGTCTCCAGCTGTTGCATAACTACAATCCCCAGCATCCCCAGCCAATGTAGTATGCCTCCGGCTGTTGCATAACTACAAGACCCAGCATGCCCTTCCGCTGTCCGTACATGCTGGGGGTTGTAGCTTTTGCAACAGCTGAAGGCACACTGGTTGCAAAACACTGAGTTTGTTACCAAACTCGGTGTTTCACAACCTGTGTGTCTCCAGCTGTTGCAAAACTACAACTCCCAGCATGCACTGATAGACCGTACATGCTTGGTGTTGTAGTTTTGCAACAGCTGGATGTTTCTCCCCCCCCCCCCCCCCCAATCTGAACGTACAGGGTACACTCACATGGGCGGAGGATTACAGTAAGTATCCGGCTGCAAGTTTGAGCTGCGGCAAATTTTCTGTCGCAGCTCAAACTGCCAGCGAGAAACTACTGTGAACCCTCCGCCCATGCGACTGTACCCTAAAAACACTACACTACACTAACACAAAATAAAATAAAAAGTAAAAAACACTACATATACACATACCCCTACACAGCCCCTCTCCCCTCCCCAATAAAAATGAAAAACGTCTGGTACGTCACTGTTTCCAAAACGGAGCCTCCAGCGGTTGCAAAACTACAACTCCCAGCATGCACTGATAGACAGTCCATGCTGGGAGTTGTAGTTTTGCAACAGCTGGATGTTCCCCCCCCCCCCCCCCCCCCCCAATGTGAACGTACAGGGTACACTCACATGGGCGGAGGTTTACAGTAAGTATCCGGCTGCAAGTTTGAGCTGCGTCAAATTTTCTGCCGCAGCTCAAACTGCCAGCGAGAAACTACTGTGAACCCCCGCCCGTGTGACTGTACCCTAAAAACACTACACTACACTACCACAAAATAAAATAAAAAGTAAAAAACACTACATATACACATACCCCTACACAGCCCCCCTCCCCTCCCCAATAAAAATGAAAAACGTCTGATACGCCACTGTTTCCAGAACGGAGCCTCCAGCTGTTGCAAAACAACTACTCCCAGTATTGCCAGATAGCCACTGACTGTCCAGGCATGCTGGGAGTTTTACAACAGCTGGAGGCCCCCTGTTTGGGAATCACTGGCGTAGAATACCCCTATGTCCACCCCTATGCAATCCCTAATTTAGGCCTCAAATGCGCATGGCACTCTCACTTTGGAGCCCTGTCGTATTTGAAGGCAACAGTTTAGGGCCACATATGGGGTATCGCCGTACTCGGGAGAAATTGGGCTTCAAATTTTGTGGGGTATTTTTTGCTATTACCCTTTTTAAAAATGTAAAATTTTTGGGAAAACAAGCATTTTAGGTAAAAAAAAAATTTTTTTTTACATATACAAAAGTCATGAAACACCTGTGGGGTATAAAGGTTCACTTAACCCCTTGTTACGTTCCCCGAGGGGTCTAGTTTCCAAAATGGTATGCCATGTGGTTTTTTTTTTTTTGCTGTCCTGGCACCATAGGGGCTTCCTAAATGCGGCATGCCCCCAGAGCAAAATTTGCTTTCAAAAAGCCAAACGTGACTCCTTCTCTTCTGAGACCTGTAGTGCGCCAGCAGAGCAATTTTCACCCCCATATGGGGTGTTTTCTGAATCGGGAGAAATTGGGCTTCAAATTTTGGGGGGTGTTTTCTGCTATTACCCTTTTTAAAAATGTAAAAATTTGGGGAAACCAAGCATTTTAGGTAAAAAAAAATAAAAACATTTCACATATGCTAAAGTCGTGAAACACCTGTAGGGTATTAAGGTTCACATTACCCCTTGTTACGTTCCCCGAGGGGTCTAGTTTCCAAAATGGTATGCCATGTGTTTTTTTTTTTTGCTGTTCTGGCACCATAGGGGCTTCCTAAATGCGGCATGCCCCCAGAGCAAAATTTGCTTTCAAAAAGCCAAATGTGACTCCTTCTCTTCTGAGACCTGTAGTGCGCCAGCAGAGCAATTTTCACCCCCATATGGGGTGTTTTCTGAATCGGGAGAAATTGGGCTTCAAATTTTGGGGGGTGTTTTCTGCTATTACCCTTTTTAAAAATGTAAAAATTTGGGGAAACCAAGCATTTTAGGTAAAAAAAAATAAAAAAATTTCACATATGCTAAAGTCGTGAAACACCTGTAGGGTATTAAGGTTCACATTACCCCTTGTTACGTTCCCCGAGGGGTCTAGTTTCCAAAATGGTATGCCATGTGTTTTTTTTTTTTTTTGCTGTTCTGGCACCATAGGGGCTTCCTAAATGCGGCATGCCCCCAGAGCAAAATTTGCTTTCAAAAAGCCAAATGTGACTCCTTCTATTCTGAGACCTGTAGTGCGCCAGCAGAGCAATTTTCACCCCCATATGGGGTGTTTTCTGAATCGGGAGAAATTGGGTTTCAAATTTTGGGGGGTATTTTCTGCTATTACACTTTTTAAAAATGTAAAATTTTTGGGAAACCAAGCATTTTAGGTAAAAATAAAATATTTTTTTTTACATATGCTAAAGTCGTGAAACACCTGTGGGGTATTAAGGTTCACTTTACCCCTTGTTACGTTCCCTGAGGAGTCTAGTTTCCAAAATGGTATGCCATGTGTGTTTTTTTGCTGTCCTGGCACCATAGGGGCTTCCTAAAGGTGACATGCCCCCCAAAAACCATTTGTCGCTCCTTCCTTTCTGAGCCCTCTACTGTGCCCGGTGAACAATTAACATAGACATATGAGGTATGTGCTTACTCGAGAGAAATTGGGTTTCAAATACAAGTAAAAATTTTCTCCTTTTTACCCCTTTCAAAAATTCAAAAATTGGGTCTACAAGAAAATGGGAGTGTAAAAAATGAAGATTTTGAATTTTCTCCTTCACTTTGCTGCTATTCCTGTGAAACACCTAAAGGGTTAATACACTTACTGAATGTCATTTTGAATACTTTGGGGGGGTGTAGTTTTTATAATGGGGTCTTTTATGGGGCATTTCTAATATGAAGGCCCTTCAAATCCACTTCAAACGTGAACTGGTCCATGAAAAATAGCGAGTTTGAAAATTTTGTGAAAAATTTCAAAATTGCTGCTGAACTTTGAAGCCCTCTGGTGTCTTCCAAAAGTAAAAACTCATAAATTTTATGATGCAAACATAAAGTAGACATATTGTATATGTGAACCCAAAAAAAATATATTTTGAATATCCATTTTCCTTACAAGCAGAGAGCTTCAAAGTTAGAAAAATGCAAAATTTTCATTTTTTTCATCAAATTTGGTGATTTTTCACCAAGAAAGGATGCAAGTTACCATAAAATTTTACCACTAAGTTAAAGTAGAATATGTCACGAAAAAACAATCTCGGAATCAGAATGATAACTAAAAGCATTCCAGAGTTATTAATGTTTAAAGTGACAGTGGTCAGAATTGCAAAAAACGCTCCGGTCCTTAAGGTGAAAAAGGGCTCGGTCCTTAAGGGGTTAAAGGGGTATTCTAGGACTTTCTCCAGCATTTGAGCCCATGATGCCAATTTGTAACACAGTGTAATATGCTTCTATTACCTTTGTGCGCTGCTTGGAAGTGCTACAGTGCAAGTCTTTTTATTTTTCTGTTGTCTCTGACCTTTGCTATCATTTCATGTGGCCAGAGACATTAGGGGAGATTTATCAAAACCTGTGCAGAGGAAAAGTTGACCAGTTGCCCATAGCAACCAATCAGCTCGCTTCTTTCATTTTGCAGAGGCCTTGTTAAAAATGAAAGAAGTGATCTGATTGGTTGCCATGGGAAACTGAGCAACTTTTCCTCTGGACAGATTTTTATAAATCTCCCCCGGTGGCCCAGATAATGAGCTCTGGTAAAATGAAACTTGAAATATGGTTGCTATGAAAAAAATCAGACTTTCTTTTGTAGAGGAACAGTTGACCAGTTGCCCACAGCAACTAATCAGATCACTTCTTTTAAAGGGGTTCTCCGGTGCTTAGACATCTTATCCCCTATCCTTTGGAGCGTGTTCGCTCCGGGTCTGATTACAGGCGACCACAGGGCCTGCAGCGTGTGACATAACGCTTCGCCCCTCAATGCAAGCCTACGGGAGGGGGCGTGATAGCTGCCACACCCCCTCCCATAGGCTTGCATTGAGAGACGGAGCGTGACGTCACACAGGGGCGCAGGCCCTGTGGTCGCCGGTACTCAGACCTGGAGCGAACACGCTCCGGGGACTGATTACAAACGGGGTGCCGTGTGCATGATCATGAGCACCCCCAGCGGCGGGACTCCCGCGACCAGGTATCTCATCCCCTATCCTTTGGATAGGGGATAAGATGTCTAAGCACCGGAGTAGTGGCGAAGAGACCGGCTGACTTCCAGCCCAGCGCGCTAGGCTGGAAGTCAGCCGGTCTCTTTGCCACTGCGAGAGTGCGCGCTGCCGACATATTTTATATGAAGACTCAGAACTGGATACCAGCTGGAGGGTTATAAGTTAAACCCCCGCTGGCTGAGGACTTCAACTCTTAAAGGGGCATACCCATTTGGTTTATTATATCCCCTGTATTGAGAGCATATGTGGCAGTGGTGGAGAAGAATTATAAATAATCTCTGACTGTCTGATGGGTCATTGGACTCTGGCATATACATTATTTTTAAGTAACTCTTGATGTTCTGTTAAACTCCCCTGATGACGTCGTTTAACTAGGCGACAGAAACGCGTTGGGTGAACTAGTCACCAGTAATGGATGACTAAGGGAGTAATTCCTATTATTTGAGTTATAACTATCATACTCAAATAAAAGAAGGGGAGGTGCTTATGTCTCAGCAATATAGCACTCCCTTGATATATCTTAACAGCTCTCTTTTCCTTTTTTTGGTACTTTCTGACATAATACAAGCACAATATTCACATATATGTTGCTTTTATTAATTTTAAGAATGGAAATAAAAGGTAATTTTTAGGCACCTCTTTCACTGGTAATGGTCAGCTGGTGATTATAAAGGTCAGAGACAACAGTAAAATAAAAAGACCTGCACTACAGTACTTCCAGGTGTTGGTCCTATGCATAAAAATAGGGAAAAAGTGGCATTGAATTTTATGAGAGGCCTCATTTTTCCGGGATTTTTTGTTTGCCATACATCAGTCAATTCCAAGTCATTTAGAAGATTTGCACAACATGTATTATCATTTTATCATCCTGATTATTTCATTGAGATCTTCTATTTAACACAGGATCAATAACCCCAGGATCAAAATCCCCAATTAATAAAGCCTAATAAAAAACGAGAAAAACAACAAGAGGTGCGCCCCTAGTGAGGACCGTTTGATGGTAGTGAAAGTGTAACATAAAGATGGGTTCTTACCCCTAAGTGTTGCGCTTAGAGCACAACACCTATAGTAGCGTAGAAATCACGGGACACCGCTGCCACGAGGAACCACCCGGTTTGACATCCGTCAGTCCGGTAGTAGGCAATGGAAGGAAATATGTAGATAGATTCCTCTTAGAAAGGCGCTGGTACCCAAGGATGGAGATAAACTTCTTTATTGGCAACGCGTTTCGATCCCGAACCGGGATCTTCGTCAGGCATCGACGATGCCTGACGAAGATCCCGGTTCGGGATCGAAACGCGTTGCCAATAAAGAAGTTTATCTCCATCCTTGGGTACCAGCGCCTTTCTAAGAGGAATCTATCTACATATTTCCTTCAATTAATAAAGCCGACATGTAGTAAACTTAACAACTTCAAAGTCTATGATAAGTAAAATCTCCAGAGATGCTGGCAGTGACAACACACTACTGCAATTACCAGTGCACTCTCCTGGATCTAACAATGCAGGACTTCATAGTATTCCCTCTGAGTATCTGAAGCATATTTCAATTGGACTCTTTAAGACTGGGGTCACACAGTGCAGTTTTTTGTTGTTTATTTTATTTGTATATTTTTCTTTCAACAGCCACTTCAGTTTTTGATCCAAAGCCAGAAGTGGATCAAGCAGGAGGGAGACATATACGTCTGCCCTTTATATTTCAATTAAAGAGGGTAAGAAGAGCAGAACAAAAAGAGAGGGGCGCTACCTTGTGTGATGATAAAAGGCTTTTTCAAATTCTGTCACCTCACCACAGGTGTATACTTACCTGGAGTGGTTGTGCAGAGAGAATAGGCACCAGCTGCAACACTCTAAACTCTGTCCACTTACTGGCACGTATAGTATCAGATAACACGTAGAGGATTGGAAAATATGGATCTTTGGTGGAGATGCTGCTGTTATATACAGTTAACACAGAGAAGATGATGCTTTGCATTGCTATCGAACTCTTTTGACACCAGACACTAAGCAGCAATCTATACAGATTGCTGCTTACTTTAGACTCTGGGGACTGAACTCTTAACACTCCTTGCTCCTGACTGTCATCTTCACCTGTAGTATAGCCTCTAGGGTATGTGATTGTCACTAGAGGCTGTACTGCAGCTAAAGATACACAGCCAGGAGAGGGGAGAGATGAGAGTTAGGCTGTGTTCCCACAAAGCAATTTTTAAAAACATAATGTAAGAACACAGCCTTCAAGCACTTCATATGTGCTCTTTCCTGCTGCGCTAGGGGAGGACCCAATGCATTTCTACATAAATAAATAAATAACAGTGTTGGGCCCTCTCTATTTTTAATAAGCAGCCAGGTACAAAACCAAACAGTCCCTATCTAAATAATGCCAGCCTGCTACCACACATTTTTTGACGCTCCAGGCCTGACTGTACCTGGTTCTTCACGATACCCCTGATGCCGGTGGATACTAGGGTAATAAAAGGGGGGGGGGGTGCTAGCTGTTTCACAGGCTAACACTGTAACTGGGGATGAGCAAATTGAATCTGACAAATCCAAATTTGTTACGAATTTCAGGAAAAATTTGCTTCGCAATGAATGTGAATATTGTCGAGATTCTATTGCGCAAATCGCTTCATTAAACTTCATTTAGTGCGGTCCAGGCTCCAGGGCAGCTAAAATGGCGGCTCCACATGTGAGGTCATGGGGCAAGGAATCCTGGGATGGTGGGAACAAGGGTCGGCAGGATGACCGTGAATCCCATGCCGCCTATCAGCAGCCAGCCTATCATCAGTCACAGCCCTATATAATCAGCAGCCATCTTGCGGCCAGTCACATCAGCATTCTATTACAGAGAGAGAGAGGAGCAGACAGCAGTGTGTGTTGCACAGAAAAGCATTTTTACAGCAGCGATTCACATCCCAGTCACATCAGCGTGTTTTGGGTGTAGTACACAGCGACTGTGTGCTGCAGCACTGGTGTGTACAAGAACTGAAAAGCTAAAAGTAGCCAGCCAGTTAGGGTGAGCAGAGCACTAAAAGCGTATTGTCCTCTATTAAGTGTAACATGTGTGTACATCTAAGTGGTGTACCATTTTGTTCCTGTTAAAGTCTTAAGAGCCTATATATTGTGAAAGGCCAGCCAGAAGTACACACCTGCTGGTGTTGTAGACAAATACTGTTTTAAGCATACTGGAGCGCATTGTCCTCCCCTCATAAGTGAATACCACATTCCTATATCTAAGTGGTGTACCATTTTGTTCCTGTTAAAGTCTTAAGGGCCTAGATACTGTGAAAGGCCAGCCAAAAGTACACACCTGCTGCTTAGCTAGACAAATTCTCTTTTAAGCGTAGTGAAGCGTATTGTACTCCCCTCATATACGCACTAAGTATGCCAGGCAGAGAAGTGCCAGGACGTGCACAGAAAATTCATCAAGCAGAGGTTGCAGCAGACTAGGGTCAAGTGGCAGCAGGAGTCGCAGGGGAGAGGCTTGAGCTCCCGGTATCAGCTAGCAGTCGTGTCTCGACCAGCAACCCATCTGTTGTCATCGATTGGTTATCCACTTCACCACAAGTGACATCTGACACCCCCAGTCAACAGTCGGTGGGTTCCTCAGACACAACCCTCATTTGGCATGGACCTGTTCTCCCATTGTAGTAGTGAAAAAATGTGAGTTTTATCCAGCAATTCCGTAGAACATAAATTCTTTATTTGTATTTCACAGAGATAAAAATCTTGCAAGACAGTAATGACACCGGTGATCAAGAGCGCGCATGCGCTCGAAACGCGTCCATGTTGCAGTGTGTCACTGGCTAGGTGGTGTGATGTGATTACTGTCTTGCAAGATTTTTATCGCTGTGGAATACAAATAAAGAATTGATATTTTACTCAATTTCTGGATCAAACGCACCTTTTTTTTCACTACTACGTATCAAGCTGGGCCAAGCTGGGCCATTGGGAGGTGAGCGGAATATTTTGTTTGCCCTTTCCCTGTTCTCCCATTGCCTCTGTCCTATGCTGTTCCCTCCCCCACAGAAGTATCTTATGCTGTGGGTTCAGCTCCACTATTTAGTGAGGACGATCTACTAGAGGACAGTCAGCAGCTACTGCCCAGCCAAGAAGTGGAGGAAACATCTGCCGCTTCCTCCGCTAGGTGGGCAAGTAGTGATGAGGAGAGTGGTGTGGGAGGTGGTGTTGCAAGCATTCAGACTCCTGAAGCAGACACTGTTGAGGAACCTGAGGAGGACATCAGTGACGTGCAGACACAACACGATGATGTTGAAGCCGATCGCATATTCGGAGCCAGATTCAGAAGAGGCTTCATCATCATCAGGAGAAGAGGGTTGAAGGTTGCCCATGAGGCAGCAGCTCAGCCAGCAAGGTGGTAGCATGGTTGGCAGTCAGCATGGTGGCAGAAGTGGAAAGTCTGGAGCCAAACGTGCCCGGGTAGACCACCTGCTTTGCGGCAGCCTACCTTCCCGGGAGGTAGTGGAACAGGGGTCAGCGGCAGTAGCAGTCAATTAGTGTGGACTGTTGGTGGGAAAATCAGCTACTCGGTGGTGTGGCAGTTTTTCATCAAGCATCCGGAGGAGGGTAACCTGGCCACATGCAAGATGTGTCAGCAGAAGGTGAAGCAGTGTCATATGCAGCGTCACCATAAAGCAGACTGGGAGAACCGTGGCTCTGATGTGGTGGTCCAGCCTACTGCATCACCCAGTGGCATGCCGCTCCCTATTTCAGCCAGCCAAAGCTCCACCACCTCAGTCGAAGGGAGCTGTGTGCCATACTCATCTTCTGTCGCTCCAGATACTCCTCCTATTTCAAGTCATCCATTGGCGAAGCCATGTCTAAAAGACAACAGTATGTGCCCACTCATCCAACAGTGCAGAAGCTGAATGTTCTCCTGTCCAAGTTGCTGGTGCTGCAGTCCCTCCCTTTTCAAGTGGTGCACTCTGCACCTTTCAGAGAACTGATGGCTTGCCCCAAGCTGTCATTTCTTTGCGAAGAAGGCAGTACCAGCCCTGCACAATTTTTTGGAACAAAAGGGGAGCCAGTCCTTGAGCCTGTCGGTTCTGAAGTGCATGGCAGCGCTGACGTGTGGAGCTGTAACTATGGTCAGGGACAATACATGTCCTTTACGGCCCACTGAGTGAATGTGGTTCCTGCACAGCCACAACAGCAACTTGGACAGGTCACGCCGCTTCCACCTTCACGCTCTCAGGCCGTTGGGCGACTCCGCCTCCTCATCCCCCACTGTGTCCTCAGCCTCCACTGCACGGACAAGTCTCATTGCCCCTCCAGCATACCATGTGTGCAGGGCACAGAAGTGTCACGCTGTTCTACACATGGTTTGCATTGGCGAATGGAGTCACACAGGGGAGGAACTGCTAAAAGTCATTCATCAATAAATTGAATCATGGCTTACTCCACAAAAACTGGAAATGGGAACCGCGGTGACCGACAACGGGAAGACCATCTTGTCTGCGCTGCGACAAGGAAGCCTGAGCCATGCACCCTGCATGGCACATGTGTTCAATCTGGTTGTTAAGCTTTTCTTGAAGTGTTCCCCCCATTTGAAAGACATCCTAACAATGGGAAGGAAACTTTGCATGCACTTCAGTCACTCGAACACCGCAAAGCACACCCTCCTTAAGCTACAGCATCAGAACGGTATCCCCCAACACAGTCTGATTTGTGACATTTCCACACGTTGGAATTCCACCCTCCGTATGTTGGACCGACTATACGAACAGAGAAAAGCCATCAACAATTTCTTGATGATCCAAGCGGATAGGGGGACTCCTCTGTGTAACTTCAATGTCAACCAGTGGCAGCTCATACGTGACACCTGCCGTTCGCTCAGGCCCTTTGAGGAAGCCACATTATAAGTCAGTCGCCAGAACTACTGAATGAACAACGTCATTCCATTGCTTCATCTGCTACAACTCATGTTGGAAACAATCGCTGGTCAGAGCACTGGAGACGTGGCACCTACATCTCATGGCCTCATGAGCCCTATGGGGGCTGAAATGGAGGAGGAGGAGGAGGGGGAGGAGAACAGTGGAGCACAGTGTAGGTTTCGTGAGATGGGTGGTTTTTCTAGTCATCTGACAGGAGAGGAGGAGCAGGAGCAGCCAGAGGAGCTAGAGGGTTATGAGGAAGGTGAGACAGAGGACCTAGACACATACACCACCAAGTATTGATATGATGCAAAGACCTCTAAAAGGTGGAAGGGAACAACGTATGGTCCATTGTAACCGGTGGGGGTAAAAACTTCCCCTGAAAGGGCCTACTCTCGCATTATTAATTCCCTTCTTGGCAAGTGTTACTCGCCCTAAAAAGGGTGGCCCCAAACAGGAACCTCTCCCTATTTCCCTCTATAAACACTGCCATTTCCCTGGGAAATGGCAGTTTGTAGGTGGAAATAAGGAGAGGTTCCTGTGTGGGGCCACCCCATGCCCCCTCCATATATCTCTATGGGAGAGCCATTCGGCTATTTTTGGCTCTCCCATAGAGCTATATGGAGGGGGCGTGGTGGACCCCACTTTGGGTGGGAGTCGTGACACACTGCTCCCAGGGGGGGGTTGGCACCCCCCCAGGTGGCCCCCCCCCAGGTGCCCCCCCCCCAGGTGCCCCCCCCCCCCCCAGGTGGGCCCCCCCCCCCCACGATCTAAAACGTATCCCCTATGCTGCAGATAGGGGATACGTTTTTCACCACAAGACTTCTCCTATAAATGGGCTCTCCAGGAGCCTAACTTTAATGGCCTATTTAATGAATATTAGACTGGTAGTGATCTATCAGGCATATGCTGCATCCCCTTTATTGTATATCACAGTTTTCTGCATCAGCAGCTGCCTATTCTCCTGCAGCACTTCCCATTTCTACCTTATACCATTTATTGTGCCTTTTTGCTGAGGTCCCATAGGTTGAACCCCAACTGCTCCAACGTTGATGAGCTATCCCGAGAATGCCTTTAAGACTACACATAGGACATTTAATACATTCCTTTTGAGCTCCAAAATATACTAAAAGGTTAAAAGGTTTTTCATTGAACAAGCCATAGAAGTCTGAGAAGTCCCCGAGGCTGCTAAATTGTATTGTGAAGCGCCACATGGACAAAGTCTGATTTCAACGTACAAAACGGCAGATTCTGTTGGTGTGATATGGAAAATAAATATCAGTCATAAACATTTGAATGAATTCATACTTATGTTATGAAAAGTAGAAATTTTCAGAAGAATATATATTTTTTTGTTTTTTTCATTTCAGGAGTGTATATTGACAGGAGCAGTATAGCATGGGTGTGCATTGAGCGCAGCACAAATATTCATTATCACCTAGGGCTACGAGAACAATAGTCACACGCCTGGCTGTGATAGATGCGGGAACTATGAAAAAGAAGTTGATTAACAAAACTACTAATACTTATCCCGGACTAGAAGAGGATGAGCCCTCAGAGTGCCTCTACAATCCAGTAATTAAATCCCTTTTAATTATTCTGTATAACAAGCCTATTTGGAAAGATTCCTCTTCCCTATCCCCTCCTTCAGTGCTTTGGATGGAATAAACATAAAACAAGTGACTGATAAGCTGACAAGCTCCCACCCGCTCCTTAATCTAGGCAAGCAATATTCATAAATTCAATTTGGAAACAGGCAGAATTCTTCTCTTTTATTGGTTTCTATGTTATTAAATGAGACTGTTCCTCACTAATACACTACTAGTCCTAAACTGCCGCTCCGAGCTGTTACTCAAATCAAATAACATGCCCCTTTAACTGATGCCTGGGACCAATAACTGCCACCCCGTGATACATCTCCTCTCTACTGTCACAAATATTAAAGCCGGCAATAATGCTGATAATGTGTCATAACTAAGTTGATTTCTAAATAACTCAGATCCGTCATCCTCGATATGGAAGGAAAATTCAGGTTCTTAAAGCCTGAAGCAATTGTGTTAACTCGGCTCTACGTTATTATTGGCACGCGGCAGAGTGAGCTGGAATTTCAGGTTATTGTCTGGCGACATTGCTACCCCCCTCAAAAAAATTTAAAAAAACGGCTTTATATGATAGAATGTGGATAGGGTTATTAATTATTGTCTGTAACCGTAATGTCGCTCTAATAACGCCGCCACATCCATTGTTTCCTGCCTATAGACCAAACGCCATTTGTTACCTGTCCTGCATTATTCCCACTACTTCCATTATGTTACTTAGGTAAGGACTTTCAGATTTCTCCCTTTTTGCATATCATTCATGTCTACATTTCAAGAGGCGCATACCTAGAAAAAGACTTACATACATTTACGACTAAAAACACTCCGGTCCATTATAACATCTAGATTCACATTTTACATTGTCGTGGACAATTGTCCTTAATGCCATTCCATTCATAAAATGGGATCACAGGAGGCTGTACAGCCGCGGAAATTCTGTAATGTGAATGGAGCAACAAGATCCCATTGAGTCCACGGTCCACTGTGTTAGGCACCACGTGATGAAGATTCTTTCCTCTACAAGCAATGGTTCTAGGGTAAATACCTATAGAATAGGCAGTCCGATGGAATGTGGCATTTTTGTTTCTGTTAAATTTATATAGATTCATATTGAAATCAGTATCATCTAGATCAGTGTTTCCCAACCTTTGTTCCTCCAGCTCTTGCAAAACTGCAACCCCAAGCATGCCCGGACAGCCTCCGGCTGTCCAGGCATGCTGGGAGTTGCAGTTTTGCAACAGCTGGAGGCCAACTGGTTGGGATACACTGATCTAGAGGTACAGTAGATTCTCATACAAGTCTATGGTATCCTATTACAGCTACCATGTACAGGGTGGGCCATTTATATGGATACACCTTAATAAAATGGGAATGGTTGGTGATATTAACTTCCTGTTTGTGGCACATTAGTATATGTTAGGGGGAAAATTTTCAAGATGGGTGGTGACCATGGTGGCCATTTTGAATCCAACTTTTGTTTTTTCAATAAGAAGAGGGTCATGTGACACATCAAACTTATTGGGAATTTCACAAGAAAAACAAGGATGTGCTTGGTTATAACGTAACTTTATTCTTTCCTGAGTTATTTACAAGTTTCTGACCACTTATAAAATGTGTTCAATGTGCTGCCTATTGTGTTGGATTGTCAATGCAACCCTCTTCTCCCACTCTTCACACACTGATAGCAACACCGCAGGAGAAATGCTAGCACAGGCTTTCAGTATCCGTAGTTTCAGGTGCGGCAGAATGGGCAAAACAAAAATTGGAACAGGACCCTCAGTTTACGCAGAAGATTTTGTTCAGTGATGAGGCAAACTTTTATGTGAATGGTGAAGTTAACAAACAAAACCACCGCTATTGGTCTGACACTAACCCACATTGGATAGATCCCTCCAAGACTGTTGGAACACAAAAATTGATGGTATGGTGTGGTATATGGGGTACAAAGATAGTGGGGCCATTCTTCATCAATGGAAACCTCAAGGCCACTGAATATGCAAAATTTCTACATGAGGATGTGTTTCCCTCTTTATGCACTGAAGCTGGCACGTTCCCTGAGTTTTTCCAGCAAGATGGTATCAGGTCCGAGCATTCCTAGATGAACAGTTTCCTGGAAAGTTGAATGGCCCCCAAGGTCTACCGATCTGAACCCCTTAGACTTTTATCTTTGGGGTCATCTGAAGGCAATTGTCTATGCTGTGAAGATAAGAGATGTGCAGCACCTGAAACTATGGATACTGGAAGCCTGTGCTAGCATTTCTCCTGTGGTGTTGCTATCAGTGTGTGAAGAGTGGGAGAAGAGGGTTGCATTGACAATCCAACACAATGGGCAGCACATTGAACACACTTTATAAGTGGTCAGAAACTTGTAAATAACTCATGAAAGAATAAAGTTACATTAAAACCAAGCACATCATTGTTTTTCTTGTGAAATTCCCAATAAGTTTGATGTGTCACATGACCCTCTTCCTATTGAAAAAACAAAAGTTGGATTCAAAATGGCCGACTTCAAAATGGCCACCATGGTCATCACTCATCCTGAAAAGTTTTCCCCCTCACATATACTAA
This sequence comes from Hyla sarda, assembly GCF_029499605.1. NCBI lineage: Eukaryota > Metazoa > Chordata > Amphibia > Anura > Hylidae > Hyla > Hyla sarda. The sequence continues at coordinate 206,525,376 of NC_079194.1, read as the reverse complement.
TGTGCCACAAACAGGAAGTTAATATCACCAACCATTCCTATTTTATTAAGTATCCATATAAATGGCCCACCCTGTATAATATATTCCTGTCTATTAGGCCTTATATAGTGAGCCACTTTTCCCTAGCTCCCCTAGAAACAATGGAACAAGTGGAGCAGTTGCATATACGAATCAATCAGATTGCTTTTTTTCATTCATCAGAGACCTTTTAAAAAAATATAAAAACTTTAATTTGATTGGTTGCTATGGGCAATTTCTCTACTGTCCCTCTGCACAAGGTTTGATACATCTCCACCATGGTTTCTAAGGGAAATGTATTAATCAGTATGTTCAATGAAACATGACATCATTTTTCTCTGCTGTTTTACGTAGATTCATACTTAAAGGGGTACTCCGATGGAAAAAACTGACTTGTGCCAGAAAGTTAAACAGATTTGTAAATTACTTCTATTAAAAATCTTAATCCTTTTAGTACTTTTTAGGAGCTGTATGCTGCAGAGGAAATTCTTTTATTTTTTAATTTCTTTTTTGTCTTGTCCACAGTGCTCTCTGCTGACACCTCTGTCTGTGTCAGGAACTGCCCAGAGCAGCATAGGTTTGCAATGGGGATTTTCTCCTGCTCTGGACAGTTCCTGTTACAGGCATCAGGTGTCAGCAGAGAGCACTGTGGACAAGACAAAAAAGACATTCAAAAAGAAAAGAATTTCCTCTGCAGCATACAGCTGCTAAAAAGTACTGGAAGGGTAAAGATTTTTTTAATAGAAGTCATTTACAAATCTGTTAAACTTTCTTTCTGGCACCAGTTGATTTAAAAAAAAAATAAAAAAAATGTTTTCCACCGGAGCATTGAGAGCTCATTCCCACTATGGAACATCTGCCCGAAGATATTCCGAGCATAGATTCCATCTGGAGCTGGTTCCGGCAAAACAAGCTGGCACTAGGAAATGCGCTGTCTCAATAGACGGCAATGCATTTTAGAGAGGGTTCTGACTAAAAAATTAACACATTGGGGTTCGGAATTTCCACGGCAAAACGTCTGCCACGCAAATTCCGTAATGTGAATGGTGCAGCAAGATCCCATTGAGAACATAAGCCGAAAAATACATAGTGTGAATGGGCCCTTGGAGGTCCACTATGCCCCATAAAAATCTGGGGACAGCCTATATAGTGAGTAAGTAATGTGTATGCATATACTAACAGGGAATAGCAAACAAGAGCTGAATATGGTGGTCGGAATGTATATGGATTGCCAAATGATTCCGTTCGCTCTCTGGTTTGTAACTCAATTAAAGACACTCATGACATTTTGTTAGATCACCTCAATCTCATATGAATACCTCTCAACTTTTTGGACGGACAAATTATGGTTCATTATGACATTTTCATTTTTTAAATGCATTTCTATATGTCTGAATATTGTTTAATGTAGATATGAGAATAATAACATTTTTAAGATTCGATTTGCACCAGATGCTGAAATATTGCAGACGTCGAGCGCCAATATAGTTAGGAGATTATTAATGCATAATGTAAATCTATTTTTTAGATCACAAAGAGGGAAATCTGGGGAGGAAGAGGGACTATGGGGGAGATTTATCAAAATCTGTCCAGCGGTAAAGTTGCTGAGTTGCCCATAGCAACCAATCAGATTGCTACTTTCATTTTGCAGAGGCCTTGTTAAAAATGAAAGAGGCGATCTGATTGGTTGCTATGGGCAACTCAGCAACTTCCTCTGGACAGGGTTTCATAAATCTCCTCCAATAGAGAAACATGCATATGCTGTTAGTATATACACGTTTATGGGGGTTTCTGCAATCATCTTTCGAGATTTTACAGCATGCCATAAAGTGAGCATCCCAAATGTACAATTCAGTATCAGGAACTGGGCTGTGATGGATTGACTGATAAATCTGCCTTGTGACTACTTTAGCTTTGCATGCCATCTGATAATACACAAACATAAAAAGCTTTTGTCTATGTAAGAAAAAAAAATAGAAGCATAAATTTGGACTTTTATGCTATTATTTTACCATTTTGATGAGTAATAACATATACCATAAATACAAGGTAATCCCATCGTTTTGCAGTCAATCTCTACATAACTTTAAACCATTTTTAATTTACACCCTGGTTAATCTCAACAAAATAACGAAACGTAAAAAAAATGCCTGAAAACTATCTGTAAAAGAGGATTTATCAAAATGCTATTGCTACAGTTGAGCAGCAGGTGGCGCCAAGACCCTGTGAAGAATATAATGTTAAAAAGGTTCCATTGTTTGATCAATTTTACAGGGATAGCATCACTTTAATCTCCTCGAATAAGATCTTCCTGTTTAGTACAGATCCCATATCTGTCATTCAATTATTTCTGCTCTGACCTGACTTCACAGCTTATAAAATCCAGCATTGCTACGAAGTAACCAGTGCTACGTAAAGGAGGAGATGTCTCCCTATAGCTCTATATGTCAAGTTTCCATTATTCACCCTACTCATCATCATCATTTCAGTGTTTACATCAGACCGGGGATGGCGGGTCACCGTAAATTGTTGGTATGTAAAGCAAAGTAGACACAAAGGTCCAAAATCATCCCTCCTAAATTGCATTACACTTAGGGGTCCGTAGGAGAATAAACAGGGGATTTTTTTACAGCCAAAGGATGTGGAGTGGGTGGACGCTGAGGATATTTTAAAGAAATGTCTTGATTTTTTTTTTCAACAGGAAAGTAGCCAGAATTACAACCACAACATCTAAATATGGGGTTTGTTCGACCAAAGAGAAACCTAACTTTATTTACAGAGCAATATTTAGTTTACTTTTACCCATTTACAAGAGTGCGGAGGATGCGATTGTCGGCTTACGCCTGTAATTAATGTGAGTGACTGTGGAAAAGTACCAACAATGTAAAACTGTAGAATGTGTTAAAGGGACATAGCAAAATGAACGTGTTGAAGGGGTTATCCGGGAAAAAAACATTTTGATATATATCAACTGGCTCCAGAAAGTTAACCTCTTAAGGACCAAGGACGTACCGGTACATCCTGAGTCCGCTCCCGTTATTTAATGCGCACATCACTGATCGAGGTGCCGCACGTTATTAACCCTTTGGACGCGGCGTTCAAAGTTGATCACCGCATCTAAAGTGAAACTAAACTACCCCGGCTAGCTCAGCGGGCTGTTTGAGATCACCGCGGTGAAATTGCGGCATCCTGAACATCTGTAGGACAGCAGGAGGGTTCCTTACCTTGCCTCCTATTGTCCGATCGCCGAATGACTGCTCAGTGCCTGAGATCCAGGCATGAGCAGTCAAGCAGCAGAATCATTGATCAATGGTTTCCTATGAGAAACCATTGATCAATGTAAAAGATCAGTGAGTGCAGTGTTATAGCCCCCTACGGGAGCTATAACACTGCAAAAAAAAAAGTGAATAAAGATCATTTAACCCCTTCTCTAATAAAAGTTTGAATCACCCCCCTTTTCCCATAAAAAAAAAACTGTGTAAATAAAAATAAACATATGTGGTATCGCCACATGCAGAAATGTCCAAATTATAAAAAAATATTATTAATCAAACCGCACGGTCAATGTCGTACGCGCAAACAAATTCCAAAGTCCAAAATAGTGCATTTTTGGTAACTTTTTATATAATGAAAAAATGAATAAAAAGCGTTCAAAAAGTCCGATCAATACATAAATGGTACCACTAAAAACTTTAGATCACTGCGCAAAAAATGAGCCCTCATACCGCCCCATACGCAGAAAAATAAAAAAGTTATAGGGGTCAGAAGATGACAATTTTAAAAGTATAAATTTTCCTGCATGTAGTTATGATTTTTTCCAGAAGACAAAATCAAACCTGTATAAATAGGGTATCATTTTAATTGTTTGGACCTACAGAATAAAGAGAAGGTGTCATTTTTACCGGAAAATGTACTGCGTAGAAACGGAAGCCCCCAACATGGGGTTTTTTCTTCAATTTTGTCGCACAATGATTTTTTTTTCAGTTTCGTCGTCGATTTTTAGGTAAAATGACTATTGTCATTACAAAGCAGAATTGGTGGCGCAAAAAATAAGCCATCATATGGATTTTTAGGTGCAAAATTTAAAGAGTTATGATTTTTTAAAGGTAAGGAGGAAAAAATGAAAGTGCAAAAACGGAAAACCCCTGGTCCTTAAGGGGTTAAACCGATTTGTACATTACTTCTAATACAAATCTTAATCCTTTCAGTACTTATGAGCTGATGAAGTTGAGTTGTTCTTTTCTGTCTAAGTGCTCTCTGATGACACGTGTCTCCGGAACTGTCCAGAGTAGAAGCAAATCCCCATAGCAAACCTCTTCTACTCTGTGCAGTTCCAGAGACAAGCAGAGATGTCAGCAGAGAGCACTGTTGCCAGACAGAAAAGAACAACTCAATTTCAGCAGCTGATAGTTATTGGAAGGATTAAGATTTTTTAATAGAAGTAATTTACAAATCTGTTTAACTTTTTGGAGTATCAATGACGTAACAATAAGTATAGGTGGTCTTACGTGGGCCACCAGATTCAATGCCAATGTCATCCAGCAATATTAATGAAAAAAATAGGAGAAAAATTCTCGGGATGTGCACATAAAACGTAACTTTTACTATTGTATATATATATATAAAAGGTATATTTTTCTTAGTGTAGGTTAATGATATTTGCACGGTGGCAAAGCAAAAATAATAGAGTATACGCTGACTCGGTGTGGCTTTTTGGAGCCAGTTTTTTCCTTGAATACCCCTTTGAGCTTTTCTTCCCTAAAGCAAAATAAAATGAGTTTACTGCAATGATCTAAATCGGTGTTTTCCAAACTGTTGCAAAACTTCAACTCCCAGCATGCTTGGACAGCCGTCGGCTGTCCGGGCATGCTGGGAATTGTAGTTTTGCAACAGCTGGAGGCACGCTGTTTGGAAAACATTGATTTAAATTAAATATATTTTACAGGGATTTTATATGTTTTATGTAAATAAAGTTCTGCCACTTTTGATATACTTACTCACCTCTATACTAACTAGAACTGTTTGATTTTAGTAAATAAAGACATACTTGCTTGCAATTACCAGATGCAAACCTGTCCATAGCTAGCTCTGTGCCCATACAATTGTATTATTTTAGACAATGCTCTGTGGGCTAAACAGTGCACATTTTAGCAATCTACCAGATAGATTTTTGTACCTGCAAATTCTGACGTGTTGAGCTCACAGAGCATTGCCTAGACTGATTACAGTTGTATCCACTTCACAGCTGTGCAGTGTACTGGTTTTCAGTAAGTTATCTCTTAGGGTAGGGTCACACATGCCCTATTTTGCTGCTGTGTATTTTTCTACCCGTTGAAGTTAAAGGGGTACTCCGCTGCTCAGCATTCGGAACATGTTCCTAACTCTTAGAGCCGGCACCAGGGGCTCGTGATGTCACGGCCACGGCCCCTTGTGACATCATGCCTCACCCCCTCAATGCAAGTCTAAGGGAGGGAGCATGGCCATGATGTCACGAGCCCCCAGTACCGCATACGGCGGCGCACTCAGCAGCAGGACCCCCGTGATCAGACATCTTATCCCTCGCACTTTGGATAGGGGATAAGATGTCTAGGGGCCAAGTACCAATTGACTTAAATGGGTAGGAAAATACGCAGAAAAAAACGACACGCGTGACCCTACCTGTAAAGTATACCTGTCATATCAGAGAAAAAAAAATATGCTTATATGTGTTACTCAATAGGTCATGCAGATTGTTAACTTGTCTTTTGTATGGGTCTAGCTTCTGTATAGAAACATAAAATGTTAACATCCTTTAACCTTTCCTGGTAAGTTTTATCCTGCAATCCATGTACTAGTTTATTAGTTCTTCTTTGAACTCTCTCTAGAGTATCTATATCGTTCTGGAGATACGGCCTCCAGTACTGCGCACGATACTCCAAATGAGGTCTCACCAGTGTTCTGTACAGCGGCATGAGCACTTCTCTCTTTCTACTGCTTATACCTCTCCCTATACATCCAAGCATTCTGCTAGCATTTCCTGCTGCTCTATTACATTGTCTTCCTACCTTTAAGTCTTCTGAAATAATTACTCCTAAATCCCTTTCATCAGATACTGAGGTCAGGACTGTGTCAAATATTCTATATTCTGCCCGAAGGTTTTTACGCCCCAGGTGCTTTATCTTGCACTTATCCACATTAAATTTCAGTTGCCAGAGTTCTGACCATTCTTCTAGTTTTCCTAAATTCTTTTCCATGTGTGTCATCAGCAAAAAGACACACCTTACCATCGAGACCTTCTGTAATATCCCTAATGAAGATATTAAACAATATTGGTCCCAGTACAGATCCCTGAGGTCCCCACTGGTGACAAGACCTTTCTCTGAATATTCTCCATTAATTACAACCCTCTGTTGTCTGTTACTCAGCCACTGCCTAATCCACTCAACAATATGGGAGTCCAACCTCAATGATTGTAGTTTATTGAGAAGTCTTCTATGTGGGACAGTGTCAAAAGCCTTACTAAAATCTAGATATGCGATGTCTACTGCCCCTCCATCATCTTTTATTTTAGTCACCCAGTCAAAAAAATCAATAAGATTTGTTTGACATGATCTCCCTGAAGTAAACCCATGTTGTTTTTCATCTTGCAATCCATGGGATTTTAGATGTTCCACAATTCTATCCTTTAGTAGGGTTTCCATTATTTTCCCCACTATTGATGTCAGAATAACTGGCCTATAGTTGCTTGATTCCTCCCTACTACCTTTCTTGTATCTGGCTCACAAATCCCTTTGTTCTGCTGCTCACTCATTCTGTCATCCACTGCTCAAAAAGGGGAGTGTCCGAGGCAAGCACTTAGTCTGCTCTAACTCACTTCCTCCCTGAGCCTGCCATGCTGTGTTGAATCTCTTCATCCAATTACTGCAGGCTGCTCTGTAACCCCCTCCTCTCTGTTTTCAGACAGGAGTAATAGTTAGGGCAGGAGAGATCACAGAGGAGTTCTAGTCCCACCCTAACTTAGTGGACTTTGTCCATGTATGTGCTTTAGCTGAGACAAAGATGATGCTGCAGCCAGACAGGAATATGTTCTGGATGTCATGGGGACCTCTAGTAGTATTTTCTATAGCCATGATTAATATATAGTCTATTAGAAAGGTTAACATTTTGGCAAGATGTACAACATAGAAAAAGTTTTTGATTCTGACATTGCCCATTTAACCAGGAAGTTTACACTTTATGGGGGGAATTTATCATTATATATACACAGTTTTCACTGTCTAAATTGCGCAATCTTTTTTGCGCAATTCTAAATCACGTTGTACGGTAGAGCTGATTATGTGGTAGACATCGATTTATAAATTGTGTCTTTTCTCTTTACACACACAAATTTTGCACAACTCCTGATTTTATTACGCAAATATACACCATCAAGGAGGACGCTTAAAATGTTATAAGAATAAGTCCAGCATGTCCAGCAATATGTAATGCATATTTAGATTAGACTCCGGCCTGTACAGACTGTGGATCTGTAGAACTGTGTAAAATTCGAACTCCTGCTGTTCTATGTAACATGGTGACCAAAGAATACCACTGTACGTGCAGGGAGGGAGAAGGAGGTATGGCTGTTAGGTCTATGTATATGTGTGATCATGTGTATGCAGCAGAGCTGAGTGTGTGATTGTGTGTATGCAGAAGAGCTGAGTGTGTGATTGTGTAAATGCAGCAGAGCTGAGTGTGTGATTTTGTGTATGCAGCAGAGTTGAGTGTGTGATTGTGTGTATGCAGCAGAGCTGAGTGTGTGTATGCAGCAGTGCTGAGTGTGTGACTATGTGTATGCAGCAGAGCTGAGTGTGTGATTTTGTGTATGTAGCAGAGCTGAGTGTGGGATTTTGTGTATGCAGCAGAGCTGAGTGTGTATATGCAGCAGAGCTGAGTGTGTGACTATGTGTATGCAGCAGAGATGAGAGTGTGATTGTGTGTATGCAGCAGAGCTGAGTGTGTGATTGTGTGTATGCAGCAGAGCTGAGTGTGTGATTGTGTGTATGCAGCAGAGCTGAGTGAGTGATTGTGTGTATGCAGCAAAGCTGAGTGTGTGATTGCGTGTATGCAGCAAAGCTGAGGGTGTGATTGTGTATATGCAGCAGAGCTGAGTGTGGGATTGTGTATATGCAGCAGAGCTGAGTGTGTGTGTGTATGCAGCAGAGCTGAGTGTGTGCGTGGTCATGCATACACATAATCATACATTCAGCTCTTCTTCATACACATGCCGCACACCAATTTCTGCTACATGAACATGATCACACACTCAGCTCTGGTACATGTACACAGTGTTTACCAACCAGGGTGCCTCCAGTTGTTGCAAAATTGCCACTCCCAGCATGCCAGGTTTTGCAACACTTGGAGGCATTCTGGTTGGTAAAACTGGTATAGAGGTAAGAGATTGTTTTTTAACACAGAGAGGTAAGAGATTTTTTAACACAGACATTCTGTGTACTTTATAAAGATTTATGATTTTACAATTGTGCACACACTTCTGCTCCGGCAATTCTAGCTATGTGAGCAGGGTACCACGGGAAAAATGCCACAGCTCTGTGAAGTGTGAGGTAGCGTGAGGCGGGGGGGGGCGTTTCTATATTTGCACAAAATTTATCAAAGGACGTGCACAACTTTTGTAAATATTGAGCAAGAGTGTAAATTAGACAAGCAGTGTAAAGGGGTAGATTTGTGTCTACAATAGACGCCTAATGATAAATGTCCCCCTATCACTCCATGTAGGGCAGCAGATTTCAGGGAAATAGGCAATGGATGGATAGCCAGACACTGAATCAAAGCATTGGAAGCCTACTACCATTGATGATGCTAGACTTCAGGATTATTGGGAATATGCCATACTTAAATATTGTATTACAAAGTTTGGGTACTGGATAAGGGTGCAAGGTAAAGATAGCATCACAGAGCCTGCAGGTAGTGTTGGATATTCCAGCATTGGATGTCTAAAGACTAAACTTAGTGTGTGGGGGGGGGGGTGATTAATCATTGTATGTAGACTATATTTTTGCTCTAAATTCGTCTCTAAAATTTTTTTTAACAGTAAGGCACAGGGGGAACATACCTAATTGGAAGGGGGGGGGTATCTACAGGGATAACCTACCCACTGGGAACCTACTATTGTGGGCCTAAATACTCGGGGGACCTGCCCATCGTGGATCTAGATAGTGGAGAAACTATCTATTGGGGGCCTATATATTGGAAAAACAACTTTTTTGGAGGCCATATACTGGGGTAAAACTTCACTTTTAATAGATTATTAAAAGTGAAGTTTTAATCATATCTTCAATATAAGGTTCCCTTTCGCTTTATTGAGAAAACATTTTTGGGAGACCTAAACCTCTAGCTAGAAGCTATATCGAGTATACATATACTGGGTTAACTGTATACTGGAGAACCTACAGCTCTCCCGGTTTATCCCAAGTTTCTCAAGGATTATTTACTGTGTGGACATTGGGGGAGATAAGTTGTGGTGAGGGGACAGCCTCACCAGCGACGCTCCTCTGGACGAAGCCGGCGTTCCTCCAGCCGAGGTTGCAGGCCACTCTCCATTGTCCTCGGGCAGTGGGACTTTGAGATAGGCATCTTCGATGGAGATTCTTTGAAAACGATCCACCAGCTATTGAAACACGTGCACCGCGTTGATTTTTTGGGCCTCCGGTGCCATCTTGGGACTCTCCAACCTCATGTTTGCTTGCTCCGCCATGTTGCTCACCTCACAGACTTCTGGCACACTGAAGCGGTCCAGCGGCGCGGTGTCTTTTATATTTTTTTTCCAGAGGCCTTTTCAAAAATGAAAGAAGCAATCTGATTGTTTGCTATGGGCTTTTCCTCTGGACAGGTTTTGATAAATCTCCCCCAATGTGATGGGAAACTTAAGTGGTGAGGTGCAGTGTGATCCAGTGGAGCCACCATGCAGAGGTTCCAGAATCCGTGAAGGTGCTGCAGCAGTAGGTTCTTGTGTTTTTGCTGAGAGAGGAACCTGTGAGCAAGAGAGATTGCGCTAGTTTGGTAGCCACTGCTGGGCTAGTGTGTGGGCTTTGGAAGCTCCAGCCCTGAGTCAGAGAGTGATACCAGAGGTAGTGGGACACAGGCTTCTCTCAGGACTACAGGGAGGCATGTTCATCCAAGTTCAGTGGGACAGTATTAACCTAAAGGGCTCTGGAATGTAAAGCATTACGGTCATTTAAATTAACCTTTGACATGTCAAACGTTAAGATCAGTCAAGGTGCTGAAACCTCCTCTGATCCTTTGTTACGCAGGAGTGAAGCAAGATTCACTCAGGCATAACCAAGTAAAAGGTCCAAGTGTTCAGTAACAAAAGATACTGAAGTTAACCTATGTGACATTAATGTTGTTACTACTGCTGTGCTATGATCAGTTGAACAGTCCTTAACAAGATGGTCCTCCTAACCAACAAGGGCTGTGACCAAGACTGTGTTGGCCTCTCTGTGGCCTGGCACTATACTCTTCTTGCACTGAATACTATGAGATATGCATGCTACACAGTTGTAGCCATGTTTAGTCACTCAGTCGGTGAAAAGTATAGCAGTATGCTCTAAAACTCCCTCTTGTATTTTTTTTATTTTTTATTTTTTTTATGTTTATGCTGAGGATTTGGAGCTCTGTGTCTGAAAATCAAAGCTCTAATCTATATAGAGATAATAAAAATAATAAAAAAAAAAGAATCAACATAGAATATTGTACTGATCCAATTCCAATTTTGTTCCCACCATAAAAGTGTCCTTTTTATGTTAAAGGGGTTCTCCGGTACTTACTCATCTTATCCCCTATCCTAAGGATAGGGGATAAGATGGCTGATCGCGGCAGTCCCACAGCTGGGGACGCCCGTGATCATGCACGCGGCACCCCGTTTGTAATCAGTCCCCGGAGCGTGTTCGCTCCGGGTCTGATTACGGGCGACTACAGAGCCGGCGGTGTGTGATGTCACGCCTCCGCCCCTGTGTGACATCACGCTCCGCCCCCAATGCAAGTCTATGGGAGGGGGCATGACAGCTATCACGCCCCCTCCTGTAGGCTTGCATTGAGGGGCGGAGGCGTGACGTCACACGGGGGCGGAGGCATGACGTCACGCGCCGCCAGCCCTGTAGTCGCCCGTAATCAGACCCGGAGCGAACACGCTCCGGGGACTGATTACAAACGGGCTGCAGCGTGCATGATCCCGGGTGTCCTCAGCTGCGGGACTCCCGCGATCAGGCATCTTATCCCCTATCCTTTGGATAGGGGATAAGATGTGTAAGCACCGGAGAACCCCTTTAATGGTAGCATTGTAGGAGATATCAACTAAACATTTAGTTAGAAAATATTAATGTAACTTGTAAAATGGAGTTCTAATGTCATTTTTAAAGTCACATTTGTTGCGTGCTTTTTAGTGGACATGCGTATAATTTATCATATGTGTGATAAATAACGTGCAAGTCCACCAAAACTAACAAAATGACTTCACAACACCATTTCTTACTTGGTAAAGAAGGTTTCTAGAGCGACACTAAAGGTGGTCTATGTTTGTGGGGATTTCGTAATCATTGCCTTGTAACGCAAATGATAAATTAATGCCCACTGCATGTAAAGTGGCCTACATAGAAAAGTCTATAAAATTACATTTTGTAAGTTAAAAAATGCTAAAAAAAATGCAAATCCCCCCAAAAATACTCGCAAATTAGATTAAAAAAATAGGCAAAAAAAAAGAGATAGATCTTCCCCCAGTATGTTGAGGAAAAATGTACTCTTTTTATGAAATTTTTCCTCACATATGTTCACCCAATACAGAACAATGCAGAGGAACTGGTTCGCTATGATTATAAAGATATGCTTCCTGCAATGTTTCCAAATATTAAATCTTTGTTGTTACATCCAGCGCTCTGGCCAGACATGCTGGCCGTGAGCGCTTTCCTTCTCTGCCCGTCTCAGCCGGCGGGACAGGGAATCACATCGAATCCGAGCCCGTCACTCACCTCCGCTCTCTGCTGTTCCTTCTGTCCTCTTGCAGCACCGGCGCGCGTGCCCCCGCCTCCTAGGGCGTGCATGCCGGAGTGCTCAGATTTAAAGGGCCAGTGCGCCCGTAATTATGACATACACCTGAATTTTTTCTATAAGTATCTGCACCTCCTACTAACCCCTGCCAGATCTTTGTTTGCCCTTGTAAAAGCTATTCAGTGTCTTGCCATGCTAGTTCCTGACCCCTCAGTTCCGTGACCTGACCTTGCTCCCGTGTCGCCTGCCTTTGACCTTCTGCTCCATTCCTGACTTTGCACCTGTGCTGCCTGCCCTGACCTTCTGCTATCCAGACCATGAGTTGCCGTTTCCCTCCTTTACCTCGAATCTCCTCAGCCACCTGTGTGGTCAAGTCGTGCCAGGGGTAGCGACCTGGGTGCCGTCTGCTGCAGCAAATCCATCCTGCTTTGTAGCGGGCTCTGGTGAAAACCAGTGACACCTTAGACTCCGCTCCCTGGCATTGCCCATGTCATCTACCACACCGGTCCAGCGGATCCCCTACTACCCTGAGGGCTACAGCCTACTGCCGTGAGTCTTGCATTTATCATCACAAATTAGTTCCTTCTGCTAGTGATGGCTTTTTTAGGGTGGCCTGTTTACATAGTACTATGCAGTAAATTCTACGAACCATTAATCATGGTGCTGAAGTTGTTAGTTCATAATAAACTATGTCAGATCTAGCTCTCAATAAGAACCCAATGTAACATTACCAGTAAAAGAGTCCAAAAAGATGCTCCCATAGCCATCCTCATTGGCTACAAGCACATATCTCTGAACTTGTGGCGACGCTGCGTCTGCATATGTCTGCGGTTTCTTCTTGTTTCCAGAAGGGCAAACTCTTTGGGAGGGCCATGATTTCCAAACATATGGGAATACAGCTGCTTGTCAATGTGTCCTGTTGTTGGATGAGGATCTAAGATCCAAAAGAAAGCAATAGCAAACATAGGACTGCAATAAATACTGTGCACCACTAATATTCTCCTAATCCCTTATACTCTGGGAAACTGTAAAATTATATGAAGTCAAAGTCAAAAGGTTACAATCTGATTTTCCTAGAACTTGTATACAAGTGCCATTGATGATAATGCCAATTGTCCCCAGTCCTAGGTTTTATAGATTTGTGCACAACATCCATTCAGTGCAAATGATTTCACAATATATGTTTTAAAACATTGACATGAAAAGAAGGTGATTTCATAATAACATCAGGATTAATGCAGCATGGATTGCAGTCATTTCCTTTAAAGGAGTACTCCGCTGGAAAACAAAAATATAATCAACTGGTGCCACAAAGTTAAACAGAATTGTAAATTACTTCTATTTAAAAATCATATTGCTTCCAGTACTAATCAGCCAGTGTAAGCTCCACAGGAAGTTGTCATGTCTGCCTGACCAGAGTGCTCTCTGCTGACACCTCTGTTCATGTCAGGAACTGTCCAGAGCAGGAGCAAATCCCCATAGCAAACCTATCCTGCTCTGGACAGTTCCTGACATGGACCGAGGTGTCAGCAGAGAGAACTTGTGGTCAGACAGAAAGGAAATTTAAAAAGAAAAGAACTTCCCGTGGAGCATTCAGCAGCTGATAAGTACTGGAAGGATTAAGATTTTTTTAATAGAAGAGCAAAACTAAAAATGAATCTATGCCTATCGTGTTTTCCATACAATATAGCACTGACTTTAGAGCTGTAAAAAGGATTATTGATAAACATATACCCATTTTGTATACTGATCCCAATTTTAGGGAGGCTCTAAAGCAAGGCTATATGTGTGTATCAAGAAAAGCCCCCACTATTGGACAAATAATCTCGCCCAGTCTGTTTATGGATCGCCCAGCCAGGAAACCCATGTGGCTCAACTATTTAGATTCATTTAAATGTGGGGCTAACAGATGTATTTGTTGCAATTATATGGTCAACTCCACAGAATTTTCCTCCTTTAGCAGTAACAAAATTTTTTCCATTAAGCAATACATCAATTGCAACACTGTTGGAGTAATACAGTGACCCCCCCAGACCTACGATGGCCCCGACATATGATCATTTCAACATACAATGGCCTCTCAGAGGCCATCGCATGTTGAAGGTAGCATCAACATACGATGCTTTTGTATGTCGGGGCCACCGCATAAACGGCTATCCGGCAGTGCAGAATGCCTCAGCTGCCACCAGATAGCTGTTTACGGTGCCTTGTGTGGTCCGCTGATGATCACTTACCTGTCCTCGGGGCTCCGGCGCATTATCTTCAGGATCCCCTGCATCGTCGGCGCTCTCCATCGTCGTCATCACATCGCTGCGTACGCCATCCCGTCATCCAATAAGAGTGGCATGCGTAGTGATGTGATGGCGGCGACGGAGAGCGAGGATGCCGGGGGAGCAGAGGCCTTGCCGGAGCGTCGGGGACACCCCGGGGACGCGGTGACAGCGATGGAAGGCGACATCCAGGGCAGCGGTGACGAGTGGTGACGGTCCGGAGCGGCGGGGACACGTGAGTACAACCTCCAATACCAGTGTTCTTAAACCTGTGGACCTCCAGATGTTGCAAAACTACAACTCCCAGCATGCCCGGACAGCCGTTGGCTGTCCGGGCATGCTGGATGTTGTAGTTTTGCAACATCTGGAGGTCCGCAGGTTGTAGACCACTGTCCTATATTTTACATTGCACGGATCCCTCAACATACGATGGTTTCAACAAACGATGGTCCGTTTGGAACGGATTACCATCGTATGTTGAGGGAGCACTGTATACCTCTTCACATGTCGTGACTGCAATTTACAGTATGTGGGTTGTACTATCAACTCATTGAAAATGGGAATACGCAAACATCTTTCAGATTTAATACATTTTCAGTCACGACATGTATTGATGGTTACAAAGCATGTTGCGGAGAGTCATGGGGGCAACACATCCTGTCTGCAACTTCAGGGTATAGAAAGAGTTACATTGCTACCAAGGGGAGGAAACATGAAACAGAAAATATTAGACCGAAAAGTGTCACTTTTACCGTGTTCCTGTGATGTCTACCATGGCTTATCAATAAAAGAACCATTCCTGAGTTGGGCGCTGGACATTCTTGTTCTTTCCTGGTATTTTGGGAAGAAGTCCACGTCAGGTCCGTGCGCCTATTGCAGCGTGTGCTAAAACGCACATTGCTCTCTAATTTACAAATCTGTTTAACTTTCTGGAACTAGTTTATTTAAGAGAAAATGTTTTACCGTGGACTACCCCTTTAAATATCAAAGTATGGTTTTATATAAGATGTGCCAAGAGGAGTAACTTGTAGCTTCTGGGCCACAATGTAAAATCTGCAACAGGGCCCCCTGTGCCAATTATAATACTAGCCTCTTATGGGGCTGATATGCTTTGGGGCCCCTTAGGCACGCCCCTGGATGCACCCCTTTGTTTTGTTTTTTATTTTGTTACAAACACATTTTCCTCCAAATATTTATATAATCACTGTAAATCCCAAGGTTAGCAAAACATTAACTTCCAATATTCCAAAAAGATTAATGCTACAGATAATGAATATTACTATTGGAATCCATTGAGCCTCCATACTATTAATTTTAACCCCTTAAGGACGCAGCCTTTTTTCACCTTAACCCCTTAAGGACCGGAGGTTTTTCCGTTTTTGCATTTTCGTTTTTTGCTCCTTGCCTTTAAAAAATCATAACTCTTTCAAATTTACACCTAAAAATCCATATGATGGCTTATTTTTTGCGCCACCAATTCTACTTTGTAATGACGTCAGTCATTTTGCCCAAAAATCTATGGTGAAGCGGGAAAAAAATCATTGTGCGACAAAATTGAAAAAAAAACGCTGTTTTGTAACTTTTGGGGGCTTCCGTTTCTACGTAGTACATTTTTCGGTAAAAATGACACCTGATATGTATTCTGTAGGTCCATACGATTAAAATGATACCCTACTTATATAGGTTTGATTTTGTCGGACTTCTGGAAAAAATCATAACTACATGCAGGAAAATTAATACGTTTAAAATTGTCATCTTCTGACCCCTATAACTTTTTTATTTTTCCGTGTATGGGGCGGTATGAGGGCTCATTTTTTGCGCCGTGATCTGAAGTTTTTAACGGTACCATTTTTGCATTGATAGGACTTATTGATCACTTTTTAATCATTTTTAAATGATATAAAAAGTGACCAAAAATGCACTATTTTGGACTTTGGAATTTTTTTGCGCGCACGCCATTGACCGAGCGGTTTAATTAATGATATATTTTTATAATTCGGACATTTCCGCACGCGGTGATACCACATATGTTTATTTTTATTTTTATTTACACTGTGTTTTTTTTTTTATTGGAAAAGGGGGGTGATTCAAACTTTTAATAGGGGAGGAGTTAAATGATCTTTATTCACTTTTTTTTTTCACTTTTTTTTTGCAGTGTTATAGGTCCCATAGGGACCTATAACACTGCACACACTGATCTTCTATGTTGATCACTGGTTTCTCATAAGAAACCAGTGATCAACGATTCTGCCGGATGACTGCTCATGCCTGGATCTCAGGCACTGAGCAGTCATTCGGCGATCGGACAGCATGGAGGCAGGAAGGGGCCCTCCCGCTGTCCTGTCAGCTGTTCGGGATGCCGCGACTGAGCTAGCCGGGAACTTTCACTTTCACTTTTAGCCGCGCGGCTCAGCTTTGAGCGCGCGGCTAAAGGGTTAATAGCGCGCGGCGCCGCGATCGGCGCTGCGCGCTATTAGAGGCGGGTCCCGGCTTCACTATGACGCCGGGCCCGCCATGATATGACGCGGGGTTACTGTGTAACCCCGCGTTATATCGGAAGAGCAGGACCAAGGACGTACCGGTACGTCCTTGGTCCATAAGGGGTTAAGGACTGAGCCCTTTTTCGCAATTCTGACCACCGTCACTTTACGAATTAATAACGCGAAAACGCTTTTACCGAATATTCTGATTCTGAGAATGTTTTTTGTGACCTATTCTACTTTATTTTGGTGGTAAATTTTCGGCGTTAATTGCATCCTTTTTTGGTGAAAAATCCCAAAATTTCATGAAAATTTGGAAAATTTTGCATTTTTCTAACTTTGAAGCTCTCTAATTGTAAGGAAAATGGATATTCCAAATAAATTTTATTTTTCTTCACAAACACAATATGTCCACTTTATGTTGGCATCATAAAATGGATATATTTTTGCTTTTTGAAAAAATTAGAGGGCTTCAAAGTAGAGCAGCAATTTTCAAAAATGTCATGAAAATTGCTAAATCTGAAGGGACAGATGTTACAGAACTACAACTCCCAGCATGCCTGGGCAGTCAAGGCATGCTGAGAGTTGTAGTTTGGCAACATCTGGAGGGCTACTGTTTGGGCACCACTGTAACAGTGGTCTCCAAACTGTGACCCTCCAGATGTTGCAAAACTACAACTCCCAGCATGCCCAGACAGCCTTTGGCTGTCTGGGCATGCTGGGAGTTGCAGTTTGGCCCCCCTAGTGGTTGCCCCAGTAAAGATCGATTTACTTTCACTTTCAATTCCCCCCCCCCCCCCACCCCCACTGTCGATTCCCTACCTGATCAGGATCCAGCAGACTCCAGCGAAGATCCCAGGTCCCCAGGCATCTTCTCCTGGAGGTACGGCCTCCATCTTCTTTCCAGAGCCCCTCGACATCCAGGGGCGGGCAGAACGGGGGGTTGCCAAGGCAACCCCCTGTCCTGCGCTGCCATTGGTCAGAACTCCGTTCTGACTAATGCCAGGGGATAGGAGTAGATCGCAGCTTTGCGACCTCACTCCTATACTTTAGGCTGATCGGGGCTGTTGCTGACAACTCCGATCAGCCCTATTTTCCGGGTGATCGGGTCACCAGAGACCCAATCAGCCCGGAATTGGAGAAAATCGCATGTCTGAATTGACAAGCGATTTTCTCCGATCGCCGACATGGGGGGGGGGGTCTCAGGACCCCCCTGGGCGATGTGCCAGGGTGCCTGCTGAATGATTTCAGCAGGCATCCGGCTCCGGTACCCAACTGGCTAGCGGTGGGGACCAGATTTCCCACGGGCGTATGGATACGCCCTCGGTCCTTAAGGACTCGGAATGCAGGGCGTATCCATACGCCCTGTGTCCTGAAGAGGTTAAGTCACAACTGCAGTTCACAAGATTGCAGACAAAACACTATGGGGGAGATTTATCAAAACCTGTGCCGAGGAAAAGTTGCCTATTTGCCCATAGCAACCAATCAGATCGCTTCTTTCATTTTCGCCTTTGCAGGGGCCTTGTCAAAAATTTTAGAAGAAATCTGATTGGTTGCTATGGGCAACTCAGCAACTTTTCCTTTGCACAAGTTTTGATAAATCTCTCCCTATGTTGCTGTGGACTGCAGCTATAGTTTCATAGTTACAATAAGGGAGGAGCAAATGGATTTGTAGCCAATGAATTTAATTTGAATTTTGATTTTTTTTTTTTTTTTGCGGTTTACTTCATTGATAGAGATGCCACTTATCCCCTCCTTAGTCCCAAATTTCGGTCACTTGAGGACAAAGTGAAAAACCCCAATTCCAGGTCTGGTCACAGACAGGAGTAGGGAGTGGGTGTTACTTCACTGCAAGCAAAATAACAATGACCCTTCTACAGTAAGAAGTGATTTGGGTTGCCCAAACCTGACCCCATTGAGACATAGCTATATAAACCCAGCATTAAACGTCCTGGTATCATTATACGTAGCCTACAAATATTCATGTCTTGTCTTAGATGTGAAAATGAACATTTATAGGTGTTGAAAATGTAAAGCAATTTACTGATTTGTAAGGCTAGGTTCACATTGAAGTCGTATTCCATCCCATTCAGGGTCTTTTATTTTTTCTTAAGCAGAATGAACCCTGAAATGGGTAAGAACACATTGGACATTGGTGGGTCCCGATGTCGGAACCCATTCATTTGTGGTCCGAGAGAGTGTCGGCCCGTACAGGAAATCGCGGGGGGTCCCAGCGTTCGGACCCCCTGTGATCAGATAAGTGTCTCACATTGCAGATCTCCTTTAATGTTGTATTACATTTTCTATTAGACATCTCAAAAAAATCTTTGCCTCTCGAGTCTGAGTTATGAAAGACTCTTAATTCAGGGGAAAGTCGTCCGGCCTTTGCCCAGAGATTTCTCCAAACTGTGTGTCTGCTAAGCTTTGTGGTACATTAAGTTGAATGTAAACAAATGTAATAGTTATATATTTGAGTTACAGTAATAACAACATAAATTATGAAATTAATAGTACTATACGGTGAACGCTTGATGGATGAGGACATGGGAGAACCATTGGACCACAAAATGTCCAACAGAAAGCAATGCCAAACCAAAGCTAGGAGACAGCTTATGATTTATGATGAATGCTAAAGAAATCTCTGATTTAATTATAGGTTTAATTCGTATTCAGTGGCTAGAAAAGTCTACACAATATTATTGAAATTGCAGGTGTTTGTGAGTTAAAGTCGGAAAATAAGATAAATCATGGCAGTCCTGCAAGATTACAGGAAAAACATTTTTGGGGAAAAAAACAGCTGAAAGAAAATCCGGGTTAAATCTGTCTGTTCAAACATTAACTGATCCTATCCCTACTGTCTAGATCAGGGCTTGGGAGTATCTTAGAAACAGCCCCAAAACCTGTATAAGCGATTGGATGTCCTCAAATTGTTTGTACTGCCATACAGTATACATTTTCAATTTCTGTTTCTGGTAAAGTCCTCTTGGTACCATATTTTCTTCATATGTTGTTGGTAGAGATGAGCGAACTTACAGTAAATTCGATTCGTCACAAACTTCTCGGCTCGGCAGTTCAGGACTTATCCTGCATAAATTAGTTCAGGACTTATCCTGCATAAATTAGTTCAGCCTTCAGGTGCTCCGGTGGGCTGGAAAAGGTGGATACAATCCTAGAAAAGAGTCTCCTAGGACTGTATCCACCTTTTCCAGCCCACGGGAGCACCTGAAAGCTGAAATAATTTATGCAGGAAAAGTTATCAACTGCCGAGCCGAGAAGTTCGTGACTAATCGAATTTACTGTAAGTTCGCTCATCTCTAGTTGTTGGTAATCTTTGCCGTGTTTATTGATAATTTTAATGTCTTTTGAATTCTTGCATACCTTTTTCTTGATTGGTGCCTTCCAGTAATGCAATCCTGGTTATGTCTTACAAACTCCTTGGAAGCCATGGCTATCTAAGTGGAATGCACCTAATATTCCTTGAGGGAGCTGATGCAGCCTTTCAGTGGCTATAAAACAAAAAACACTTGGCTATGTGGCATATGGTATATTATTAAAAGTGCTTGGTATATTTGTTGAAAATCCTTACTGCATCATGTGTTTTCTCCACTGTATCATAGTAGCCCATGTATTTCTACAGACTAAGTACCGTATTTTTCGTCCTATAGGACGCACCGGCGTATAAGACGCACCCAATTTATAGGTGCAAAATCTAAAAAAATAAAGATTTTGAACCCAATAGTGGTCTTCAACCTGCGGACCTCCAGATGTTGCAAAACTACAACTCCCAGCATGCCCGGACAGCCGTTGGAACCTGCAACACAAACATATTAGTATTAGGCTCTGCACTTTTCCAGCATTATCCTCTAACTTCCTTACAAATGACTCCAGCCTCCTCCAAACACTATGCTACCAGCCTTCCCACAATGCACAAGGGGGAGAGGGGGGGGGGGGTTATCAAAACCTGTGCAGAGGAAAAGTTCTGCTTCTTTCATTGTTAACAAGGCTTTAGCAAAATGAAATAAATAAATCATAATCTGATTGGTTGCTATGGGCAACTTTTCCTTTGCACAGGTATTGATAAATCTCCCCCAATGTTTCCAGCCTCACTCAAATGCCTCCAACTACCCCCCCCCCCCCCACAAGCACACACAATGCCTCCTGCATTACCCAACACAGTGACAGAGGGGTGTACATGGGAGACAGGGGGTGTACATGGGTGACAGAGGGGCGTACATGGGTGACAGAGGGGCATACAGGGGTGACAGAGAGATGTACGGGGTAACCGTGGGGTGTACAGGGGTGAAAGAGGGGTTTAGAGGGGTGACAGAAGGGTGTAGAGGGGTGACAGAAGGGTGTACAGGAAAGCAGAGGGGTGTCCAGGAGTTACAGAGAGGTGTAGAGGAGTGAAAGAAGGGTGGGGGTGCACTACCTGAAGCTGAGTAGCCCTCTGTCAGCGCTGCCCCTGCTCGTTCCCTCCATCCACATCATTCTGCTGAGGGACCAGGGAGAATCCAGAGCTGCTCCACAGGATAGGGAGGATACATGAGGATTGGAGCTGCAGCATCACCCGTCCTGGCACTGCACACAGACTTCCCTCCCGCCTGACCTGCATACCTGTGATTCACAGGTGAGCAGGCCTGGGCAGAAAAATCAGAAGAAGTTAGCGCCATATTTCCCACCAGAGTGTCCTCGCATCCCGGTTGGGAATCAATGCCTTAGTGTAATGAGTGAGGGGAACTCTGAGGACAATGCGCTCCAGTACGCTTAAAACAGTATTTATCTACAACACCAGCAGGTGTGTACTTTTGGCTGGCCTTTCACAGTATCTAGGCCCTTAAAACTTTAAAAGGAACAAAATAGTACACCACTGAGATGTACGTATGCGGTATGCACTTATGAGGGGAGTACAATGTGCTCCAGGACACTTAAAAAAGTATTTGTGTACAACACCAGCCAGTGTGTACTTTAGCCTGGCCTTTCACAGTATCTAGGCCCTTGAGACTTTAACCCCTTAAGGACCCATGACGTATGCATACGTCTCCGCACACTGGGCTTTAAGGACCCATGACGTATGCGTACGTCATGGCGTATTCCGGTCCCTGCCGCTCGCCGGGCAGAGATCGGAAGCGGATGCCTGCTGAAATTCTTCAGCAGGCATCCAGGGCAAAAGTCGAGGGGGGCCATGTAGGCCCCCCCATGTCGGCGATCGTCGCAAATCGCGAGGGAAATCGCCCCTGCGATCTGCGGCGATACCGGGCTGATCGGGTCTCTGGGACCCGACCGCCCGGTAATTTTGCATGATCCCGGTTGTCACAGACAGCCAGGACCATGCTTAAGTATAAGAGCGAGGTGGCAAGCCTGCCACCTCCTCCTATCCCCTGCGATCCGTCGGTTAGCTAACCGACCAATCGCAGGGGGGCGGTTACTTCCTCCCGCCCTGCCCGGCCCCTGGAAGTCCAGAGAGGACAGGAGGAAGACCGGAGGACGCATCGGGGGACAGGGGAGTGCTGGGGCCCGGCCCCGGTACTTACCTCGTCCCTGAAGACCCGGATCCCGGCAATGAAGACGGCGGCGGCGGTGACAGGCGAGTTCCTTTTCAGCCGCGGTCGGGCCCTTTACAGCAATGCACGTCGCCGTAAAGCGACATGCATTGCTGTATTGGGACCCTGTATACTACAGCTCCCAGCATGCCCAGACAGCCCTTGGCATCTGGGCATGCTGGGAGTTGCAGTTTTGCAACATCTGGAGGTCCACAGTTTTGGGACCACTGTGCCCTTCCAGATGTTGCAAAACTACACATCCTCAGCATGCCCTTACTGTCCAGGCATGCTGGGAGTTGTAGTTCTGTAACATCTGGCCCTTCAGATGTTGCCGAACTACAACTCCCAGCATGCCTGGACAGTTTTGGCATACTGGGAGTTGTAGTTTTGCAACATCTGGAAGGGCACAGATTGGGAACCACTGTATTAGTGGTCTGCAAACTGTAGTCCTCTAGATGTTGCAAAACTACAACTCCAAGCATGCTTGGAGTTGTTGTTCGGCAACATCTGGCTCTAAAGATGTTGCCGAACTACTACTTCCAGCATGCCTGAGAATGTTTGGGAGTTGTGGTTTTGCAACAACTGGAGGCACACTGGTTGGGAAACATTGTCTGTTTCCTAACTCAGTGTTCCCCAACCCGTGTGCCTCCAGCTGTTGCAAAACTATAACTACCAGAATGCACTGATAGACTGTGCATGCTGGGAGTTGTAGTTTTGCAACAGCTGGAGATTCCCCCCCCCCCCCCCCTGTGAATGTGCAGGGTACATACACATGGGCAGGGGCTTACAGTGAGTATCAGGCTGCAAATCCCTAATTTAGGCCTTAAATGCGCATGGCGCTCTCACTTCGGAGCCCTGTCGTATTTCAAGGCAACAGTTTAGGGCCACATATGGGGTATCTCCGTACTCAGGAGAAATTGCCTAACAAATTTTGGGGGGGCTTTTTCTCCTTTCACCACTTATGAAAAGGTGAAGTTGGGGTCTACACCAGCATGTTAGTGCAAAAAAAAAAATTTTTTACACTATTATGCGCTGGTGTTGCCCTATACTTTTCATTTTGACAAGAGGTAAAAGGGAAAAAAGCACCCCAAAATTTGTAATGCAATCTCTCCCGACTACGGAGATACCCCATTTGTGGGCGCAAAGTGCTCTGGGGGCGCACAACAAGGCCCAGAAGGGAGAGTGCACCATGTACATTTGAGGTGATTTGCACAGGGGTGGCTGATTGTTACAGCAGTTTTGACAAACGCAAAAAAAAACAAAAAACACATGTGACCCCATTTCGGAAACTACACCCCTCACGAAATGTAATGAGGGGTGCAGTGAGAATTTACACCCCACAGGTGTCTGACAGATCTATGGAACAGTAGGCTGTGCACATAAAAAATTTTGTACAGCCCACAGTTCCAAAGATCTGACAGACACCAGTGGGGGGGGGGGGGGGGGGGGGTAAATGCTCATTGTACCCCTTGTTACGTTCCTCACGGGGTCTAGTTTCCAAAATGGTATGCCATGTGGGGGTTATTTTGCTGTCCTGGCACCATAGGGGCTTCCTAAATACGACATGCCCCCCGAGCAAAATTTGCTCTCAAAAAGCCAAATATGACTCCTTCTCTTCTGAGCATTGTAGTTCACCCGTAGTACGCTTCAGGTCAACTTATGGGGTACCTCCCTACTCAGAAAAGATGGGGTTACAAATTTTGGGGGGTATTTTCTGCTATTAACCCTTGCAAAATGTGAAATTTGGGGGGGAAACACACATTTTAGTGAAATAATTTTTTTTTTTACGTATGCAAAAGTAGTGAAACCTCTGTGGGGTATTAAGGCTCACTTTATTCCTTGTTACGTTCCTCAAGGGGTCTAGTTTCCAAAATGGTAGGCCATGTGGGTAATTTTTGCTGTCCTGGCACCATAGGGGCTTCCTAAATGCGACATGCCCCCGAGCAAAATTTGCTCTCAAAAAGCCAAATATGACTCCTTCTCTTCTGAGCATTGTAGTTCGCCCTTAGTGCACTTCAGGTCAACTTATGGGGTACCTCCATACTCAGAAAAGATGGGGTTACAAATTTTGGGGGGCATTTTCTGCTATTAACCCTTGCAAAAAAGTGAAATTTGGGGGGAAACACATTTTAGTGAAATTTTTTTTAATTTTTTTTACATATGCAAAAGTCGTGAAACACCTGTGGGGTATTAAGGCTCACTTTATTCCTTGTTACGTTCCTCAAGGGGTCTAGTTTCCAAAATGGTATGCCATGTGTTTTTTTTTTTTTTTTTTTTGCTGTTCTGGCACCATAGGGGCTTCCTAAATGCAACATGCCCCCCAAAAACCATTTTAGAAAAACATACTCTCCAAAATCCCCTTGTCGCTCCTTTGCTTCTGAGCCCTTTACTGCGCCCGCCGAACACTTTACATAGACATATGAGGAATGTGCTTACTCGCGAGCAATTGGGCTACAAATATAAGTATACATTTTCTCCTTTTACCCCTTGTAAAAATTTAAAAATTGGGTCTACAAGAACATGCGAGTGTAAAAAATGAAGATTGTGAATTTTCTCCTTCACTTTGGTGCTATTCCTGTGAAACACCTAAAGGGTTGAAACGCTGACTGAATGTCATTTTGAATACTTTGGGGGGTGCAGTTTTTATAATGGGGTCATTTGTGGGGTATTTCTAAGACGAAGACCCTTCAAATCCACTTCAAACCTGAACTGGTCCCTGAAAAATTGTGATTTTGGAAATTTTGTGAAAAATTGCTGAACTTTGAAGCCCTCTGGTGTCTTCCAAAAGTAAAAACACGTAAATTATGATGCAAACATAAAGTGGACATATTGTATATGTGAATAAAAAAAAAATATTTGGAATATCCATTTTCCTTACAAGCAGAGAGCTTCAAAGTTAGAAAAATGCTAAATTTTTAAATTTTTCATCAAATTTTGGGATTTTTCACCAAGAAAGGATGCAAGTTACCAAAAATTTTTACCACTATGTTAAAGTAGAATATGCCATGAAAAAACAATCTCTGAATCAGAATGATAAAACTAAAAGCATTCCAGAGTTATTAATGTTTAAAATGAGAGTGGTCAGATGTGCAAAAAATGGCCGGGTCCTAAGGTGTAAAATGGCTGGGTCCTTAAGGGGTTAACAGGAACAAAATAGTACGCCACTAAGATGTACTTACGTGGTATGCACTTATGAGGGGAGTACAATGCGCTCCAGTATGCTTAAAAAAGTATTTGTGTCTTTGCACTCTCTCTCTCTCAATCTAACTCCCTTCCCTATCAGTGCTTCTAGGCAGGATTTGGGCTTGAGCTGAATCGCTGCTGTTCTGTGCAACATACTGTGCAATAACAGACTGCTCTCTTTTCCTCTTTTGTGCAACAGAACACTGATGTGACTGGGAGGTGAATCGCTGCTGGAAAAAATCTTTTCTGGCCAACACACAGCGCAGTCTGACCCTATCTATATCTCTTCAATGTAAGGCTGAAGTGACTGGCCGCAATATGGCTGCTGATTATATAGGGCTGTGACATCACAGGGGTGACTGGCTGCTGATAGGCTGCATGTGATTCAGGGTCATCAACCCTTGTTCCCGCCTTCCCAGGATTCCTTGCCCCATGTCCTCACATGTAAATGTGGAATTAAAAGTGCAATCTTTAATATGTTAGGTCTGCACTTAACAGTAGTGTTTTAAAATTTAGAGCACCATAGAGTCCTATATATATATATAAATTGACCATCCGGTCTGATAGAATGAATTCACTCTGGAGCGAAGATGAGGTGCCTGCAGGAACACCAATATTCATCGCTATGTAGGACGAGGTACTCGAAGTTAAAAACAGTTTAACATGGCCCCCTCATTAAACTGTTTTTAACTTCGAGTACCTCGTCCTACATAGAGATGAATATTGGTGTTCCTGCAGACACCTCATCTTCGCTCCAGAGTGAATTCATTCTATCAGACCGGATGGTCAATATATATATATATATATATATATATATATATATATATATATATATATATATATATGTAGGACTCTATGGTGCTCTAAATTTTAAAACACTACTGTTAAGTGCGGACCTAACATATTAAAGATTGTACTTTTAATTCCACATTTTTTGATATATGGGAAGAAAGGTTTTTTTTTTTGGCTGCCTGTTGGTAGCCTATGAGTTAGTGGTCAAATCCCACCCTCCATATATTGGTCTCACCTAGATATGTTTTAATGTCCTCACATGTGGATCCCCCATTTTAGATGCCCTGGAGCCTGGACCGCACTAAATGGAGTTTAATTAAGCGATTTGCGTGATCAAATTGTGTCGATATTCGCATTCGTTGCGATCTTTAATATGAAAATTTGTGCTTCTGAATAAGATGGCACAGCAAATTGTTTTGCTATGAATATAAACATTTAAGATGAGGATTCTGTGAAGTTTTCTCTTTTTACCAGCTCAAGCAGTGGTATACATTTGGGCATATGTTTGGTGGGGCAGTTTCAATGTACAGAAAATACACATGCATGTTGGTAAAATGAACGATGGTGGCGGACCCAATATCATAGCTTGGTTGTGTTTAACATAGCCCCAATGCTTGATCATTTTCTTTGTCTCTTTTTGCTCTTCTTTTACAGTATCTGTCTTATCCATGAGCTGTATACATTGAACAGTGCTGGAAGCCCTGTAGTGTTCACTATATAGTGGTTGCACCAGTACACTGGAGCTGAGCTTCTATTCATTTCAATGGAGCGGAGATGCAGTTACCCAGCACCACCACTAAACAATAACCGGCACAGGGCTTCCAGCACCATTCACTGTATAGTGCAAGGTGCCAAAAAGCTGATCAGCAGAGGTGCCAGGTGTTGGCACCCCACTATCAGCATTTGATTGCCTATCCTTTGGATAGACCAACAATTCAAAAGTCCCAAAAAACTCTTTACATTTTTAATTGTATATTAGAAATAGGTGCATTTACAATTAAGGAAAAAAAAAAGATTTGGATTTGTCTTGCTTATATTTGTGACACTGAAGATGTTACAGAACAAAAAGAAAAGGTAACTGTCCGAGTTGAGATACACTGGCATTGTAGCAGCAGCTTGTTAACTAAACAGCAAGGAAATGATATGTCTCTTTTTACTATTTAAGTACTAAACATAAAAATAATTTTTGTCAAAGCTAAATGAAAGACTTTGAGTGTAAAAAAAGAAGTGTGTTTCCCGTTTTGTCCTGGAGTCTAACAATGGATTTGACTTTCTTTTCAAAGCCTTTTGGTTTCCTCAAAAATAAGTCCTTTCTATTTTTACACGAGGTTACAACATACTTCTGACTGTTTCAACTATGTAAATGCTTTCTTTTTATAGATTTTTACAGCCACCCAAACTTAAAAAAAAAACAACAAAAAAAAAAAACGACTTAATACATTAAAGGGGTTGTCCCCTATTTATTTATAGAATCAGAAATCACAAAGTATTTTTATTTTTTTTAAATCCATGTAGTTAACATTGTTATGTACCCCATATAAAAATGGTATAGCTTAGATCTCTCATCATGAAACAGTTATTTTTATTAACAATATTTACACATCCCTGAAAAACAGGCAAAAATGTAGTATACTGACTACAAACAGTCAGTTATGTTATACAAATTAATATACACACAGTGAAACGGTTACGGGGAAAACCATATTAGTAATAACAATAGCAGTCAGTATTCCATCTTCAATGCTATTCAGTTGAATGTGTTGTGTGTGTTAACCCAGGATTTCATATAAGACTATACAGACATCATCTTCCAAAAAGTTTTTGTATTTTCCAGATAATCTCCCCCCCCACCAAACACATCCATAAGACCTTATTGTACCAAAATATACCAAATGTGTCCTTTTCATATACACTAGATCGGTATTTGTAACCGTGACTTTTTTTTTTACTAAAAAAAAAATGCATTACATATTATCAGTTGATTTTATTTTGGCGACATACCCAGTTTTTAACAAGGAGGTTTTGCACCATAATAACAGTGTATAATAGGTTGAAATAGCATCTGCCTCCCTCTCAGGGGTCAAGCTGTCACTAGGCACCTTTATCTGCACTGAACTGTTTGCACAGCTGGACAAATGTGATGCAACTGATTAGGAGAAAGGTAATTGCTAGTCTGTGTATCTATAATAATCTTTTTTTTTTTTTTTTTTGGGGGGGGGGGGGCTTCTGTAACTTGCTTAATTTTTTGGATATGTGAAAAAAAAAACTGGCAGTAAGTGGTTCAATTCCCTGCTATGCTACCACTGTGCCCATTCAAATCAAGTGGTTGTCTGTGTACTGCAGGACAAGGCAGGTCCTCCTAGGTGCAACACTCTTCTTACCAATTTTTACTGTTTTACAAGTAATCGGAAGGCTGAACATAACCCCCTCTATTAATTCATAATAGGGTATTACAGTTGTAAAAAAAAAAATGAACCCTTAATAAATCTTATTAATGAATAAGTCATACATTTAGAACGACAAAATCTAACTAACCTAATAACACACAAACAGTTGTACTGTATTATTTGTTTCTTTTATTGAGCACATATATCCACAGTACAGGGAGAAATTGCAAAAGGACCCAAAATTTTAAGTGTACCTGTCATTTTAATAAACTTTTGATATGTCACAGAGACATATAAATATTTTGGATGGTTGATCAGGAGAACGAACTAAGAAAAGCAAGCAGTAGCGTTCTTCACTTCCCGGTTGGAGGATGGAGATCACTACAAGGCAGGTAGTGAAGCAAGCTACCGTGCACTTCTCCCCACTTATTCTCCTGATTATTGGGGATCTCAGAACTAAGATCAATTATAACTTTTGACATGTCAAAAAAATGTTAAATGACAAGTACACTTTAACTGTTCTCCCTTTAGCAGCAAACCCCTCAACCACTTGTTTGCACAACAGTGGGGAATTATTTTAAACCATTCCTTGTTGTAAACGAGTTTCAGTTTACCAACATTTCTAGGATACTGTGTGTGCACAGCCCACTACAGGTCATGCCTCAACATCATTATAGGGTTAATGTTGACTTGGCTATTACAAATGATTCTTCTTTTTTAGCCCCTTTTTTTTGTTTGTTTTTTTGCATTACCCAAAGTCTTTTCAGCTTGAGGCCATGGGCTGCCAAATCTAGCAATAGTAGCAACAGTCCTCCTATATTTTCATTACTTACATAAATATTTGTTTAATGTGCTTTGTAATCACATCCCCTTAATTAAAACACTTTTGCCATGGAGAAGCAATTTACAAAGAGCTTCACCTACATTTTCTCCCCTCCCTGTGGATGTTTACTCAATGTGCTCGAAAAAAGACATGAACAGTTCAACAGTTTCCGTGTTATTGATTTAGCTGTGTAGTGTTGGTCTGATTCTCATAAAAGTCTCCATTATAGACAAAGTTGTATTTGTTATCAAAGCAGAAAACCAGGTCATTTTAAAATGGGTTAACTTTCTTGCAACTCCATGAAAATAGATTTTCTATACCAGACAACCCCCTTTAAATAGTCATTTCCGCTCTCTGCAGAGTATACAGTGCTTTCAAATACACAGTTGCTTCGTATAATTTCCCTTCAAAGCACAAACCTCAATAATTTCATGGGTGATCCAATGTTAATCTCATAATGATAAATGTGTCCCATAATTAAAACATATCTAATCTCTGCAATGGATTCTCCTATGTGTAGTGGATGCTCCTCATTGGCATATGTATCTGAGCAATCTATTAGCATATCAAAACTGTTCATCAAATGCCTGATTCATTTTACTGGGGTTGACTTCATTTGTGATAAGCGGCATATAAGAGCATTTAGGCTGATAGAAGCATGGCCTTTTTTCACTGTGTGAATAACTGAAATTCATATACGCTATTCATCCTTAAAGCAACTTGCTGTCACTACTGAACTGTAATGAATTCCATCTTTATGCCATTAGTCGGCTTTGGATGTTCACAAACACGAGCAAAGAACTCATTTTCCACTGCTTAAATCGCACAATGAGGCAAGCTACTAATTCTCTAAATGAAATGGTTTGTGGCCACTCAAGCAGAGATTTAATATATCATGGCAAATTAGGTTGATTTTAATAAATGACTTATCTCCCTGAATACTTTACATATGCTTATGAGTGAATACAAATGTATGCAAAACCTGCTTCATTTTCAGGAGAGATTAGGACAGAATAAAATGTGAAATTGAAAAATGTGTAAATAAATAGCTGTGGATGTAACAACAGTTTATAATAACAAATGTTTTGTGTTGCAGACTTAAGGGAACTTTGTTCACATTCTTGAAGCTTAATAAAGTACGAAAACAATCCAGAACAGATTATGACTTGGGGGGTGCCAATCCTTAGATTGTGTCTTTTATCAGGAAACCAATGTTTATCAGAAATCGGCATGCAGTAATGGATTTTTATTACTAAATAGGTCAGAAATGTTGTGCAGACACTTTTTTTTAAATAAATCTTTATGAGGGTTGGCGAACACAGCTGTATATCCACTACTTTATTGAAATAGTTCTCTGAAAATCATTGTATATGGACTTACACAGCTCCAGTGCACAAACAGCAAGCTCCTCAGGTCCCTCTAGAGGTGGCCACCTGATTTTTTTTTTAATGCTTTTGACAATCTTTTGACATTCCCAAGAGACATGTCAAAAGTATAGATCCATCAGGGTGTGGGTGTCCAGACCCTGACCGATTGCTAGAATCATAAGGGAGAAGCATGTGGCTGATATGGATAGCAGGGATTGTCTTGCTATTTTGTCTTCTGCTGATCAGGCTTCACTGTTGAGAGCTCATTGTGAGTAGGAGTTTCTGATTGGTTTGCCTCTCTTAATCTATCCCTGACTGTTGCAGTGTGGTGCAGATTAAACCCAGTGTCACCTCCATTTTCCTAGTACTTCGTTCTAGTCTCCAGACTTTGTTCAGTCTACTTGGGTTTTAGTTCACTCTTTTAGTTGTTGTTTCTAACTTTGCAGTTGCTGTTCTCCCAGTTTGACCTTGTTGCAGTTGATTCTTAGTTTAGTAGTGTTCATCCTTGTTTTTTTCTGTGGGTAATAAAGCCCTCCTGCTGTTTAAAGGGGTATTCCGCCCCTAGACATCTCATCCCCTATCCAAAGGATAGGGGATAAGATGTCTGATCGTGGGGGTCCCACCGTAGGGAACCCCCCGCGATCTCTCCTGCAGCACCCTGAGTCATCAGCTGCATGGAGAAAAGATAGCTCCGTGCTGATGACTCACAATACAGGGGCCACAGTATTATGACGTCACACCCCACCCCCTCAATGAAAGCCTAGGGGAGGGGCATGAGGGCGTGATGTCACCTGTATCGTGAGTCATCAGCACGGAGCGATCTTCACTCCGTGAGGCAGATGACAAGTGGGTGCTGCAGGAGAGTTTGCGGGGGTCCCCAGCAGCAGGACCCCCACGAACAGACAACTTATGGATAGGGGATAAGATGTCTAGGGGAAGAGTACCCCTTTAAGTTAAAGTTCACTTTGAAGATTAGGGATATTTGCAGGGACAGAGAGGGTAAAAGATGTCCGATTATAGGGTCAGTATCCCCAAAAAACTACTGCTAGTAACACATATATTTTGTATTAACAGTAACCCTGTGACACCTTAGCTTCCTTCTCTTAAAGGAGTTCTTAGAAAATTAAATAAATACTCACCTCTAAACCCAAAGCCACCCCACTTGCTGGAAGTGCTGGGATGATCTTTTGTACAATGTGCAAATGCAGTACATGCAGAAAGAGACCAATGAGGTCAGTGACTGGCTGCTGCGGGGTTACATGCACAATGGATGCTATTACAGCACTTCTGGTGGGGCACAGACACATTGTGATAATGGACATAACAAAAACATATACAGTTTGTAAGTATATTAGTATATTTGTGTGTGTATATATATATATATATATATATATATATATATATATATATATATATATATATGAATACATTTTTATCTATTAAAGGGTTATACAAGCTCATTCTTGTCTACTTAAGGGTGAACTTGTTTCTTTGAAACCTTCTGTGGTTTTGTCATATAGTCTCATAGCTACAGCTAGTCAGATAACTAATGGTTCTGAATCATCATGAGATTCACACATAGATTAGTCAGTGACAAATCACACATAGATTAGCCAGTGACAAAGCTCACAGGATAGCCCTCATCTCAAAGTTCATTTGCATTAAGCCTGAGGCAAAATGCTAAGAAGCACTACAGCAGGGGCACATGTTTGCAAATGACTTTCTTATGTATGCTATTTATGTTAATAACTAATTAGGACTATACTCGACTATTCTATTCATGCTGGTGTGTTCAGTGTTACATGTCATATATTATTTAAGTACAACTAATCATCATACAAAGCTTAGTGGATGTCTGTCGTATTTCCAGAGCTGCACTTTTTGCATGTATTTACTATGTAACCTTTTTTTTTTTTTTTTTTTACTTAAATAATAGCTTCTTAATGGTATTGTTTTACAAGGACAAATCTCCAACCCATATATGAGCAACATGCTTTTTATGTCAAAGTTCATCAACAATTTTATCACCTTCTGGGTTTGTTCCAGTGTATACAATGAATGGCAAACGGATACTGTATATCTGTATGCAATATAACTATATAGCAACAACATATAAGAATGGCAAGAAATCCAGCACTCATAAGCATGTCTTATAACTGAGAGGTGACTCCCAAAACGCGTCAAGCTTTTACCTGTCCTGCTGAGATGATCTAAAGCCCTGCTTTTAAAGGGGTTGTCTATTGGAAACTTGTAATTTGCTATTGACCCCAGCCTGTCTTAAAAATAATAAACACTTTAACTCCTCTTCCTGCACGCCCTCGTAGCTCTGGGATTAGGACACCCCTTCTCATCTGGTCTCTGCCGACAGTCTGCTTCACCGGAGCATGCCATACCTGTAGACATGACGTCAGTCTCGGCCAGTGATCGTCGAGCGGCACTGTCATTTTCCCCAGCTGTAGATGCTACTCTTTGCAGCTGCAGCTCAGGTAAAAGCAAAGACACTGGTCGCAGACAAGGCACCCTAATACCAGAGCTACGAGGGCAAGTGAGTTAAAGTGTTTATTGTTTTTTTAAGCAGAGTGAGACAATAGTAAATTACAAAATTCCACTGACAACCCCTTTAAGATAAATTTCCCCCTCAAAGTAAAATTCTTATTTTTATGGAATTGCTGGAGCGCCGGATTTCTTGCCATTTCTTCTATGCTGCTCACTGCACCTGTGAACTTTCATGTGGCTCTCATACAAGCACTCTGGGTAAGCGGACAGAACTCTCTGCTTTACTGGCAAAAGCATGTTACGTACCTAGCTAGGGTCTCATTAAGAAAATATTTACTTTAACCAGGTCTAATCTGACTATTTGAATAAAAAGTTTCATTTTAGTTTCAGTATTTTATGTCTGTAAAAGATAAATGTTTTTTATGTTGTCGTTATGTTGTTGACTGTACCAATCCACTGAAAAGGTAGGGCAGAAATCCATGTGTATAAATGCCTTCATGGTTTGTTCCACCACTGTGGTGACAATTGGTGACAATGTGATTTTTCAGCTCTTACTGCTGTTATTGAGCTCCTAAAAGCCCCCTCCTTGGTACACAGCTTTTTCTGATTCTCTCCATTTCAGGGGGCATGACCAGAGCTGATGTTTATGAGTAGTATGCACACAGAACTTCAGTTAATTGTCAGTCCAAACAGAGCACAGGATCTATTGTTCTCTGCTATGCCAATCTCATAGTGTTGGTGAAAGGGCGCTAAACAGGCTGGCACTCTGGAGTACTACAGATGGCATGTGAGGAGAGAAAGTTGTACTAATGCACTGGTTTTGCAAAGTGCTGTTTGAGCAGGCATGAATTAAACAGCAGCAGCACCACAGCAAGGACAGGCTAACACTAAGCACTGAACTGTTAATGAAGACAAGCCTTGAAAGAAAGGAAGCAGGGCTGTGTACATTCAGCACAAGCACAGCAAGGAAGGTATTACACTAAGCACTGAGCTGCACCTGCTGAGAACAAAGCCTTGGTTTAACTTTCAGGGACAGTGCAGATCTTCTGGAGAACAGACACCGCTTACAGGTACAAAGCCTCTCTCTCACTCCTGCACATGGCAGTGGCTAGGCCCTCTCCCACTTCCTGCATTCCATCCTGATCTAGCTGTTACCAGAGACAGATTTCCTTAAAAAGGCAATGAACAGCAGAAAAAGGAGGCCCCTCTGGAACAACATAGTAGGGTTGAACTTGATGGACGTTTGTCTTTTTCCAACCTGATGATCTATGTTAATATAAACTATTGGCCCTAACCTTAGAGCTTTTCTGGGGTAAGCAGTCATTTTTCCTTAATGACGTGATTTACACTGTATTCACCGAGGAAAATGAAATGCCAGGTGAAATACAGGGAGATAAGGTAAACTCCCCAGTACAGGTCACCTGTCAAACCTAGGAAAAAGTACAGTGCAGCCTACAAACAATCAAAATAGACAAATCACCAGGTCCAGATGGCATTCATTCCCGTGTTTTAAAGGAATTAAGTAATGTAATAGATAGACCCCTATTTTTTAATATGCAAGGACTTCCCTATAGTGACAGGGAAAGTTCCCCAGGCCTGGTGCATGGCAAAAGTGGTGCCAATATTTATTTTATTGGGAATTATAGACCTGTTAGTCTAACCTCTGTTGTATGTAAATTGTTTGAGGGTTTTCTAAGGGATGATATTTTGGAGCATCTTGATAAAAATAAATGTATGACCCCATATCAGCATGGGTTTATGAGGGATCGGTCCTGTCAAACTAACCTGATCAGCTTTTATGAGGTGAGCTCCAGACTTGACCAGGTGGAATCGCTGGATGTCGTATATCTGGATTTTTCCAAAGCATCTGATACGGTGCCACATAAAAGATTGGTGCATAAAATGAGAAGGATTGGCTGGGGGAGAATGTGTGTAAGTGGGTAAGTAACTGGCTAAGTGATAGGAAACAGAGGGTGGTTATTAATGGTACTTATTCTGATTGGGCGACTGTTACTAGTTGTGTACCACAGGGGTCGGTCTTGGGTCCTATTCTATTTAATATATTCATTAATGATCTAGTAGAGGGGTTGAATAGCAAAGTAGCAATCTTAGCAGAAGATACTAGACTCTGTAAAATAGTCAACACAATAGAGGACAGTGCACTGTTATAAATGGATCTGGATAGGTTGGAGATTTGGGCTGGGAAGTGGCAGATGAGCTTCAACACTGATAAATGTAAGGTAATGCACATGGGGAAGAATAATCCAGGCTGGGATTATGTATTAAATGGGAGAACGTTTGGGACGACTGACGTGGAAAAGGACTTGGGAGTCTTAGTTAACAGTAAATTTAGCTGTAGTGACCAGTGTCGGGCAGCTGCTGCCAAGGCAAATAAAATCATGGGGTGCATCAATAGGGGCATAGATGCCCGTGAAAGGAAATCATTCTACCGTTGAACAAATACTAGTCAGACCACACATACAATACTGTGTACAGTACTGGGCACCAGTGTATAAGAAAGATATAGTGGAGCTGAACAGGGTTCAAAGACGGGCAACCAGAGTAATACGGGGAATGGGAGGACTACAGTACCCAGAAAGATTATCAGAATTAGGGTTATTTAGTTTAGAATAAAGAAGGCTTAGGGGAGACCAAATAACTTTGCATAAATATATCAGGGGACAGTACAGAGATCTCTCCCATGATCTTCTATTTATACCCAGGACTGTATCTATAACAAGGGGGCATCCTCTACATCTTGATGAAAGAAGGTTTCTACACCAGCACAGACAGCGGTTCTTTACTGTAAGAGCAGTGAGACTATATAACTCTCTGCCAGAGGAGGTGGTCATGGTGAACTCTAAAAGAGTTCAAAAGGGGTCTGATGCATTTTTGGAGGGTAATAACATCGCTGGTTATGTATACTAGATTTATAGGGACAGAACATTGATCCAGGGATTTATTCTGACGGAATTTTTACCTCTAGTATGAGGGTTTTTTACCTTCCTCTGGATCAACTCAGTAGGGACTGATAAGGGATATAGGTGGAACTTGGTGAACTCTGTTTTTTTTTTTCAACCTTCCAAACTATTTTACTATATGTTACAATATGTTTGTATGTTTGGAACCACATCGGCCATCAAATGTATTCATGTCCCAATACACAGTAAAAAATAATAAACCAACAAATAAATTTTTTTTTTACAAATTGTTATATTTTTATCACCATAAATATGCAAATAAAGCAAAATAAAAGTGCATATTGTTTGTCACATATAAAAACTCTCTACATGAATCATTATACAATCTTATCAATATCAAAACAGTGCTAAAAACCTAGGGTAATATAAATACGATTTCCATTTACGATTTTTTTTTTCTTTTTAGAGGCCAGTCCAAACAAATTTCCTTTTGCCAGGTAAACTAGGGTGACAAATTAATTTTAAAGGACAACAATTGTATAACTGTCTACATAACACCAAATGAGCATTGTAGCTCACATTCTTGCAGTATAAACATCTGCCAAGTATTTCATGCAGAGAACCTCTTTTAGAAACTGTTAAATATTTATGAGACTTTGCGCTTGATTGAAAACAACAAGAATTTGATTATTAAAGTGAAAAACGTGGGTTAGGGTAAGCGATATGTGGCCTGGATTTCTCTATTAAATTCACTTTACTATCAACATATTAAAAGCTGTTTTTTAGAATCAAAACTGGAACAAATCTGGAGGAAGCAACAAAGTTCTGCAATCCCTTTTCCATACATAGCCAAGTCTTTTTAATCCCGCATCATGAAGCGAAGCGTCTCTGCAGCTTCCACTGTCACGGTCATCTTACCAATTATATTCTCTCCAGACACTGAATCATAAACTAGATCAGGAAGGAGAAAAAAAAAAAAAAAATATATATATATATATATATATATATATATATATAGTTAACAAAACAACAATTTTGCTAAAGGCTTTTTACTCTTTAGACATAAAGCCAGTTATCTATAATAGACCCTCATACTAAACTATTGTGTCATCCAAACATGCATTATCAATGATTATGGCATTTATCAATAATAAAACAAAGTGGCTTGTATAAGGTAACCCTCCTAGCCTGGCATGATTTCATTTACTGACTGCTGTGGATTCCGTCATGGAACACTTTCAAAATAAGCCATGTGACATACCCTTGTTTATTGTGAAGATATGAAAGACAGATGGGTTGGGATAGCATGAAAAGTGCTTCTTGCCTTTGGCAAAAGACACTCAATAAAAAAAGTTTTTGTAGAGTTTGCTTGCGATGTTTTTTTGGGGGTTGGCCACCTTTCAATACAAGAGACAACATACCCATGTACTGGAGTTGCAGAAATTCAAGTTTACATTTGGGAAATAATGACTTTTATAATGTATGTATGTATATATATGTGTGTGTGTGTGTATATATATATATATATATATATATATATATATATATATATATATATATATATATATATATATAGTCAAGCAGATTATCTACTGCAAATGTGCCAGAATGATGGCATAATTTGTCTTAAAAGGACTGGTTTATAGGAATTGAATAAGATTTAACAATGGGAGACATGTATCATTATTTGTGTATGGTAGAAGCAGTTTACCCCTTTTCCCGAATTCTAAATTATGTGCAGAAGCGCTAAATTTATCAATCAAGCGCAATGAGCTTCATAAATTGCCGGTAAATATAGTAATCTCCTAAATCCACTCTTTGGAAAATAGAATCAATGATTTAGAGCATCTTGCTACGTTAAGTCCAAGATGGATTATATTTGCGCAAAAAAAACAGCACTTGCGGCAAAATTTTTGGTGTAAAAAAAAAAGTACGCAGTTAATAAATCCATGTGTACTATAGATGTCACTCCAAGGTACCCTGATTCAGCCACATCTGGAGGACATGCTCTACCAAAACGTGCGCAAAAAAAATGCGCAAAAAAAGGGCTTGCGCAAAATTTTGCGCAAAAAAATACACACAAAACAGGGGTAAAATCTTTGCTACATGTCCCCCAATGTGTGCACTTTTCAAACACGTCTCGGCATAGGGGCATGGCCTAAAGGAAAATTACATTTCTTAGTGGAAAAGGCATGTGGCTTGATAAGAACGCAGTGTGCACAACTGTGCTAAAATTATGGTAAAAAGTAAGCCAACTAATAGGTGTTCTAAACTTTGCCTAGACAGTCTACAGCATGAAGCAATGTCATAAGTTTGGCTCATGTTTGGGCTATTTGGGCGATGTTTATACAGTATAAGTATGTGTCCCAGCGTGTGTAGGCCGAAGCATGAAGAGTACAGGAGGTAGTGTAGTTCATACCAAAATGAGATGGAATGTACAAGGAAGCTGGGTTTTTGCTCAGTGAACCAACTTTGTCTTAAACCAACTTTGTCCTTGATTTGTTTTGTTAGAGACCTGGATTTTTTTTTTTTGAATGGTGGGAAGGTTGGATAAGGCTGAGCATTCCCTTTTCCTCTAGTACAGGATTACTTTAAAGTTATCTGAGGTGGAACTGCCGAGCTCCATATTGAGGCATAAAAAGACTACAGCAAGTGCAGTAAGTGACCTCAACTGGTGTAAGTCTCTAGAGCTGAAGGCTCTAGGTCACACACACTGGGTACAGCTTTTAATAATGTTTGTTATAAGAGTTCTGATGACATGTCTGCTTACTTAAATAATTGTATTCCCCATATAAGAATGCTAAGCACCCTTTATCCATTTAGTTTTTACAAACACGTTTATGAATACATTGACAACTGGGTGTGTCCTTACAGTCTGATCCTGTCAAATCAGTGCAGTTAGTACCAGGCTGTGTAGGGATGACCCTCTTTGACAAGGGAATAATAACATCCAATGGTCAATTTATTTATAAACTTCTAGAAGGTAAAATAGAGGAATGGCGCATAACACATAGTTCTAAGAAAAGTGGAACCAGAATTGTTATTGCATGGGGTATAGATTTTTTTTGTTTTTTTTACCAAATGGACATGTCAGGAGAAGTTCTTGATTAGTAAGTGAATTTAAAAAGAGTTTACTGAGTTGATGGTTAAAGGGACTTAATGGGGTTAAGCACTGCTGCCAGAAAGTTAAAGGGGTAGTCCAGTGGTGAAAAACGTATCCCCTATCCTAAGGATAGGGGATAAGTTTGAGATCGCAGGGGGTCCGACCGCTGGGGCCCCCTGCGATCTCTCTGTACGGGGGCCAGGCTCTCCGGCCAGATAGCGGGTGTCGAACCCCGCACGAAGCGGCGGCCGACACGCCCCCTCAATACATCTCTATGGCAGAGCCGGAGATTGCCGAAGGCAGCGCTTCGGCTCTGCCATAGAGTTGTATTGAGGGGGGGTGTAGGCCGCCGCTTCGTGCGGAGGTCGACACGCCCCCTTCCCGTGGGCTGTCGGGGCTCCGTACAGGAGATCGCAGGGGGCCCCAGCAGTCGGACCCCCCGCGATCTGCAACTTATCCCCTATCCTTAAGATAGGGGATAAGTTGTTCACCACTGAGTCACCACTGGACTACTCCTTTAAGCAGATTTGTAAATTACTTCTATTTAAAAATCTTAATCCTGCCAGTGCTTATCAGCTGCTGTATGCTTCACAGGAAGTTATTTTCTTTTTTAATTTCCTTTCTGTCTGATCACAGTGCTCTCTGCTGACACCTCTGTCCATGTTAGGAACTGTCTGGAGCAGGATAGGTTTGCTATGGGGATATGCTTGTACTCTGGACAGTTCCTAAAATGGACAGAGGTGTCAGCAGAGAGCACTGTTGTAAGACAAAAAGGAAATTCAAAAAGAAAAGACCTTCCTGTGGTAGCATACAGCAGCTGATAAGTACTGGTAGGATTAAGATTTTTAAATAGAAGCAATTTACAAATCTGTTTAACTTTGTGGCATAAGTTTATTTAAAAAAAAAAAAAAAAAATATCGGGGTACCCCTTTAAACCCTTGGGTACATTTTGCTTTTCTCTTTTTTAAGCGATCTCCCACAGTATGAATTTTCATTACAGTAATACTAAATTTATAAATTAAGTTTGTGTACTTCTGCATAACACATTTTTTTCTTATTTTTATTTTTTTTTAGAAAAAAATTTCATAACAAAGATGTATTTTTTTTGTTTTACTTATAATTTTCACTTACACCATTTTAAGGGCTAAGTTTTAGTAAACAAGCTGAAGATGTTTTTGGTACCATTTAAGGGATCATATGCCATTTGGATCACTTTTTATTCTGTTTTAACTTGAGAATGTGGCGGGATGAACAAAAACCAGTAATATTGAGATTTGTTTTCACAAAGATTACAGGTAATTATAAATGCATTAATACCATCAATGTATAGTTGTTTTTCTTCTCTGGAAAAATACTTTGTGAGTGAAAAAAAGGCAATGTATGGTTTTTCTTACATTTTTTCTTAATTTTTTACTATTTTTGTTCTACTAGGGGAAGTGGATGTCTAGTTTCCAGATCACTTAGACATAACACTATACTATACAGAGGTATTGTAATGTATTGTCTGTCAGTGTAAATCTGACAGACAATTAGGAATTGCTCTGACCGACCTGGGGTCCATTTTTGGCCTCCAGATTGTGGAGTAACTCCTTTAATACATACAGTTTACTTTGCATTTATTTAACTGATCAATACAGCAATATTCATTTATAACCACTAGAATGCCACAATTTTTTCTGATTTGTAGACATTCCAAACTGAATATTTGCTGACATCGTAAATTCAATCTTAGGAGACAAGACACTTTCCAAATAATTGTCATAGTTTTAAGTAAAGATTCATAGGTGATCTTGGTGAGAGTTCAATGTGAGGCATCTTAGAACTGAAACCTAAACCTACAAAAATAAGCATTTACTTGTTAACTCTTGTTTAACCTGTCAAACTACAGCTTCATAATCATTTGGGCAAGAAATATACTGAATTTGAGCACACAGGTTGTCAAACTCAATTTCAGAAGCCATCAGAAGATTAAACCTAAACTAACAAGAAAGTTGGGAAGAGAAGCTTAGCAAAACATTAAAGCATTTTTATCTTCAAGTGAAAAGCAAATTACTTCCAGATGTCTTGTGCTCTGGTTACTATTGCATCACAGCTAGTCAGCTTCAGTTGGATGTTGCCTGCATTAAAATCTGATTACATATATATATATATATATATATATATATATATATATACACACACACACACACACACACACACACGCACTGCTCAAAAAAAATAGAGGGAACACTGAAACAACACAATGTAACTCCAAGTCAATGACACTTCTGTGAAATCACACTGTCCACTCAGGAAGCAACACTGATTGACAATCAATTTCACATGCTGTTGTGCAATGGAACAGACAACATGTGGAAATTATTGGCAATTAGCAAGACACCCCCAATAAAGGAGTGGTTCTGCAGGTGGTGACCAAAGACCACTTCTCAGTTCCTATGCTTCCTGGCTGATGTTTTGGTCACTTTTGAATGCTGGCAGTGCTTTCACTCTAGTGGTAGCAAAAGACGGAGTCTAGATCCCACACAAGTGGCTCAGGTAGTGCAGCTCATCCAGGATGGCACATCAATGCGAGCTGTGGCAAGAAGGTTTGCTGCGTCTGTCAGCGTAGTGTCCAGAGTAAGGAGGCACTACCAGGAGACAGGCCAGTACATCAGGAGACATGGAGGAGGCCGTAGGAGGGAAACAACCCAGCCGCAGGACCGCTTTTGTTTAAGGAGGAGCACTGCCAGAGCCCTACAAAATGACCTCCAGCAGGCCACAAATGTGCATAGGTCAACTCAAACGGTCAGAAACAGACTCTATGAGGGTTGTATGAGGGCCCGACGTCCACAGGTGGGGGTTGTGCTTACAGTCCAACACCGTGCAGGACATTTGGTATTTGCCAGAGAACACCAAGATTAGCAATTTCGCCACTGGCACCCTGTGCTCTTCACAGATGAAAGCAGGTTCACACTGAGCACATGTGACAGACGTGACAGAGTCGGGAGACGCCGTGGAGAACGTTCTGCTGCCTGCAACATCCTCCAGCATTACCGGTTTGGCGATGGGTCAGTAATGGTGTGGGGTGGCATTTCTTTGGGGGGGGGGGGGCGCAGAGCCCTCCATGTGCTTGCCAGAGGTAGCCTGACTGCCATTAGGTACCGAGATGAGATCCTCAGACCCCTTGTGAGACCATATGCTGGTGCGGTTGGCCCTGGGTTCCTACTAATGCAAGACAATGCTAGACCTCATGTGGCTGGAGTGTGTCAGCAGTTCCTGCAAGAGGAAGGCATTGATGCTATGGACTGGCCCTCCCATTCCCCAGACCTGAATCTGATTGAGCACATCTGGGACATCATGTCTCACTCCATCCACCAATGCCACGTTGCAC
This sequence comes from Hyla sarda, assembly GCF_029499605.1. Taxonomy (NCBI): domain Eukaryota; kingdom Metazoa; phylum Chordata; class Amphibia; order Anura; family Hylidae; genus Hyla; species Hyla sarda. Next base: position 206,482,605 of record NC_079194.1, on the reverse strand, counting down.
CGCAGACTGTCCAGGAGTTGGTGGATGCTTTAGTCCAGGTCTGGGAGGACATCTCTCAGGAGACCATCCACCACCTCATCAGGAGCATGCCCAGGCATTGTAGGGAGGTCATATGAGCACGTGGAGGCCACACACACTACTGAGCCTCATTTTGACTTGTTTTAAGGACATTACATCAAAGTTGGATCAGGCTGTAGTGTGGTTTTCCACTTTGATTTTGAGTGTGACTTCATATCCAGACCTCCATGGGTTGATAAATTTGATTTCAATAGATAATGTGTAATTTTGTTGTCAGCACATTCAACTATGTAAAGACAAAAGTATTTTATACAATTAGTTCATTCATTCAGATCTAGGATGTGTTATCTTAGTGTTCCCTTTTTTTTTTTTGAGCAGTGTATATATAACGTATATATTATCATAATTTCAATTGGGGTGTAAAGGTGGAGACATGCAGAAGACACCTACTTTCAAGGTCTCTGTTGATGATGTCTTGACCTGTCTGTAATATTTCTCTCAGGCTGACACTACTAAAGCCTATGTCGTCACACTCCAGGTCCTGCTCATCTTCGGGGAGTGGATCACTAACCACTGTGAATTTAACGCTGATAGACAGAAAACAAGAATTGACAGTATAGACAATAAAGCAAATTTAATTAAAAATGTACCTTGGCAAATATATGAAACTGTGTCACATGAAAACAATCTAACCAATCAAGTTGGTTTACTGGATTTAGTCTATTTCAATGTAGTGAAAGTTTAAACATTCAGATGTACAAAAGAACAGAAGCCCAGAAAGGTTTGGCAATTTGTGTTGCCATGCACTCAGATATGAGGTATGTGAGTATAGTTTTGTGCCAAAACGCAGTGTGGACATTTAAGGGTAATAGAGGAAAATCGGGGAGGAGAGGTTGTGATTGACCCATTATGTTCCACCCATTTGTTAGGAACAACTATTTTTGCCTTAACAATTTTTTTTTTTTAAAACCTTTAGTTTTTGCTTTTACTACCATTGCATATTTGTATATCTTAAAGGGGTGGAGTACCCCTTTAACCCCCTAAGGACATTGGATGTAAATGTATGTCCTGATCTGCTGGGGACTTTGTGCACCAGGACATACATTAAGTCCCGTACATGATGCGAGCACCGGAACAGCAGCCAGGGAACTGCCGGTAATGTGGGTCATCAGTGATCGAGCTGGTGTCCGCAATTAACCTCTCAGATACTGTGATCAATACAGATCACAGCATCTGTGGCTATGCGGCACTTTGAAAGGATGATCTGATCGCCCACGGCATGGCCCAAGGGATCCGATCATCTAAGATGGTGGCCAGATGGCTCCTTATCTGCCTCCGCTTCTTTCTCAGGGTCTACTCCTCTGGTCTGGCATTGAGCAGACCAGAGAAGAAGATCACCGATAATACTTAATACGATAATGCCTAGCACTGAACAGTATTAGCAATCTAATGATACAGTGAACGGCGTAAACTTAAAAAGAAATTGCTGTGTTTTGGTGACATTGCATTCCAATAATAATAATAATAATAATAATAATAATAATATGCAATAAAATAGTCACATATAAGCAAAAGTGGTACAAAAAACAGATCACAGTGCAAAAGACGAACTCTCATACATTCCTGTATATGGAAAAGTGAAAAAGTTATAGGTGGTCAAAATAGGGCAATTTTAAACATACCGTACTTATTTTGTAAAGTTTATTTTAAGAGCAGTACAATAATAAAAAATTATGTAATCATGGGTATCATTTTAACCATATTAACCCACAGAATAAACTGTAAAGTGTACAGTGTAAAAACGAAACCCTCCAAAATTTGCTAAATTTAGATTTCCTTACACACATAATAATTTTTTGGTTTCGCCGTACATTTTATGGTAAAATGAGTGATGTCATTACAAAGCACAATTGGTAACGCAAAATATAAGCCCTCCCATGGTCTGTGGATGGAAATATAAAAGAGTTATGATTTTTAGAAGGCAAGGAGGAAAAAACGAAAACGCTAAAATAAAATTGGCTGCATCCTTAACCCCTTTTTTTTTTTTCAGATTTTGCACTTTCATTTTTTCTTCCTTACCTTTAAAAAATCATAACTCTTTCAATTTTGCACCTAAAAATCCATATGATGGCTTATTTTTTGCACCACCAATTCTACTTTGTAATGACATCAGTCATTTTACCCCAAAATCTACAACATAACGGAAAAGAACATCATTGTACGACAAAATGGAAGAAAAAAAACACAATTTTGAAAATTTTGGTGGCTTCCGTTTCTACGCAGTAAATTTTTTGGTAAAAATGACATCTTATCTTTATTTTGTAGGTCCATACGATTAAAATGATACCCTACTTATAAAGGTTTGATTTTGTAAAATTTTCATCTTCTGACCCTTATATCTTTTTAATTTTTTCGCATATGGGGAGGTTTGAGGGCTCAACCTGATGCCGTGATCCAAAGTTTTAAGCAGTACCATTTGTATTGATCGGACTTTTTGATCGCTTTTTATTCATTTTTTCATGATTATAAAAAGTGACCAAAAATACACTATTTTAAACGTCGGAATTTTTTTGTGCGTACGCCATTGACCGTGCCGTTTAACTATATATTTTTTTAATCTGGACATTTCAGCACACGGCGATACCACATGTTTATTTTTATTTACACAGTTTGTTTGTTTTTTTAAATGGGAAAAGGATGGTGATTCAAACTTTTAAGGGGCAAATGATCTTTATTAACTTTTTTTTTTGCAATGTTATAGCTCCCATAGGGGACTATAACAATGCACACACTGATCTTTTACACTGATGATTCTGCCGTTTGACTGCTCATGCCTGGATCTCAGGCACGGAGCAGTCATTCGGCGATCGGACACCAGGAGGCAGATAAGGGGACCCTCCTCGTGTCCTACAGCTGTTCGGGATGCTGCGATTTCACCGCGGTGGTCCCAAACAGCCCCCTGAGCTAGCCGGGGATAGTTTAGTTTCACTTTAGACGTGGCGATCAACTTTGAACGACGCATCTAAAGGGTTAATAGAGCGAGGCACAGCGATCAGTGCCACGTGCTATTAGCCATGGGTCTCGGCCATTGTTAGAGGCCCTGCGATATAGAAAGGGAAAGGACCCAGGACATACAGGTATGCCTTTGGTCCTTAACAGGTTAAAGGGGGACTCCACTGGAAAACATTTTTTTTTTTTTATCAACTGGTGCCAGAAAGTTAAGCATATTTGTAAATTACTTCTATTAAAAAATCTTAATCCTTCCAGTAATAATCATCTGCTATATGTTCCCCAGGAAGTTCTTTTCTTTTTGAATTTCCTTTCTGTCTGACCACAGTGCTCTCTGATGACACCTCTGTCCATGTTAGTAACTGTCCAGAGCAGGACAGGTTTGCTATGGGGATTTTGAAATTCAAAAAGAAAATAACTTCCTGTGGAGCAAATAGCAGCTAATAATAACTGGAAGGATTAAGATTTTTTTAATAGAAGTAATTTATAAATATATGTTCACAAGGAGATAGAAAATATGTCCGCACTCACCATACCGTTGTAGCGTATTTGCTTTATTGAAATCTTCAGAATTTCGTAGAAAGCCAGTATCAAAAACACCCGAGTGCAGGGGAGGGGGGAGCAGCTCCATACACGCATGGAACCGGAAGATGCGTGGATAATGTGAAACGGTGCTGTTGTTCCTGACAGCCACTCCTAGTCTCCGTGTATGGAGATGCTCCACCCTCCCTGCACTCGGGTGTTTTTGATACTGGCTTTCTTCATGAAATTCTGAAGATTTCAATAAAGCAAATACGCTACAATGGTATGGTGAGTGCGGACATATTTTCTATCTCCTTGTGAACATATATAAAGACTGTCTCTACTAGTGTCCAGCACCGCTGATTCAGCCGCACACCCGATTATACTAATTGTGTTACACACCTTGTCGATCTCCAGCAGTGCCCACCCACTCTTTTTTCAGTATATAATTTACAAATAAGTTTAACTTTCTGGCACCAGTTGATTTAAAAAAAAAAAAAAAAAAGTTTTCCAGTGGAGTACCACTTTAAGGGGTTAATAAAAAATAAAAAAATTAATAGTAACACAACTACTCCATTGGACCAAATTTACTAAAACTATCTAATTATTGGAGCGTGTAAGCTTAGCTTAGAAAGTTTGATACATCTGTTGAATTCTTAGTTTGTCTTATCTAATTGTAGACAAACTATTGGTTGGCATAAACAGTACCATCATTTTGCACCAGAATTATGGCACATTTTTGAAACATTGTGTCACATTTTAAGCCATTCGTCCTACCAAAGCCAAACATCCTATGCTAAAGAAACACCCTGTTTTGGATGCTGTCGAAAATTGTCCAATATGGAGAAAGTCATGTAAGGCTTGTTTGAAATTGGTGTATTATAAATCAGATTTGCCTGTTTTTACCATGTGAGTTAGTACTCAAGAGGGTGGAGCAGATACGGAAAGGATCTGAGCTGCCAGAAGGGATCTAATAGGTGATGATAAAATCATGACGTTCACAGGAAGTCAGGTGACATGGGACAGATCCCATCCAGTGACACATTAGGCACTGTCATTTTCTAGTTAACAGACTGATGGTCACATGACTTAGCTGCAGCACTGAAATGTATGGATGCAGTGGAGGTGGGATAAAAAAAGATGGCGCTACAGAAATACTAGTGGGGAGTGTGAATTATACAGGCAAAACAATAAACAAACCTGGAACTCTGCATTGGAACTTAAACTGACGCAACAATATAAAGGTTGTCATTCACTTTTATGGTTTCTCCAAAGTGAACATAGTAGAAATATAAAGCTGCAGTTTATTTTTCTGTAAAGAAGAATGCATAGAGGATCTATACAATGACGATTCTATGACTGAAGAAACTCCAACAGTTGATCGAACATTAAAGGGGTTATCCAGGAAAAAACTTTTTTTTTTTTATATATCAACTGGTTCCAGAAAGTTAAACAGATTTGTAAATTACTTCTATTAAAAAATCTTAATCCTTTCAGTACTTATGAGCTTCTGAAGTTAAGGTTGTTCTTTTCTGTCTAAGTAATCTCTGATGACACATGTCTCGGGAAACGCCCAATTGAGAAGCAAATTCCCATAGCAAACCTCTTCTAAACTGGGCGGTTCCCGAGACACGTGTCATCAGAGATTACTTAGACAGAAAAGAACAACCTAAACTTCAGAAGCTCATAAGTACTGAAAGGATTAAGATTTTTTAACAGAAGTAATTTACAAATCTGTTTAACTTTCTGGAGCCAGTTGATATATAAAAAAAAAAGTTTTTTCCTGGATAACCCCTTTAAATGCCATATTTAATGGTTCCACCATTTTCTCCCCAAGTTGGACATATTCCCACAAAGGATAGAAGCTCTGCTGTCCAACCTAATATTATTAACTATTTTACTGACAAGCTTCAGCTTTTGTTGAAACCATGTAAATACTATAATTGAACACATTCATACACTAAAACCATACAAATTATTGACTAGCAGTGAGCTGAATAACTACACGAATGGCTTACTTGGTTAAAAGGCATTCTTCACAGTTACCTAACAGTATACTATTTTACTCAATGAAGGAGTTATTGCAGTCCTGAAATTAAAGTGTTATTTATTTATTTTTTTGACAAAGTGATTAATAGGGAATCTGTCCCACAAACCCTTGTATGACCTGACTCTGGATCAAAACTAACCACAGTAAAATGCTGCTTCCTCTGTAAAATGTGGAAAACACACACCCTTGGTAGCTTATGAAATTTAAGAAGGGCTTTTAAGACTGAGAAAGATGTATGTGTTCTTTAAGCTGTATTTCAACATCCAGACTTCGTGGCCAAGCTTTAGTCGTCCTTTAAAAGGCTTAATTGCAGGGCAATGCTCAAGATGCTTTGAATTTGTGGTTTGTGTAACAGTCAAACTCCATTTTGGGCTGGCTCTGGGATCAGAATGCAAGACATGGTGGATTTTGATGTTTCTTGGCAGCAGAGATCAAACTATGATCTGCTTGTAAAGATAACTGGTTTAAGGTTCGGAATAAACCTCATTCGATTACATTAAAAGTGGATCTTGGCTTCTTCTGGGTAAAGTAACAAGAAAGGTCTACTCTAAGAAAATGTTCTAAATTCTGTCAAATTTAGCTAAAGCTTGATATTGTTTTCTTCCCTTACAGTAGCTAACAATTATTACGTACATTACATAGTTTGTGTGAAACAACCATTGATGGCTTGTAATTATTAGTGGCATTAGCAGCAGCTACATTATAGGAGAAGTATCATGGGGAAAAACGTAAAAACTGAGACCCCCCCGCGCAATCTCCTGTACGGGGCTCGGCTCTCCCCAGGAGCGGCAAGTCATGACGCGCCCCGTACATGTATCTCTATGCAGAGCCATTCAGCTATATTGGGCTTTCCCACAGAAATATAAGGAGGAGGTGTGTCGGACACCGCTTTGTGCGGAGGTCGTGATGCGCCCTTCCTGGGGAGCGTTGGGGCCCCACCCACCCAGTGACCTAAAACTTATCCCCTATCCTTTGGATAAGAGATAACTTTTTCCCTATTAAATATCTCCATGCACAAAAGTCCATCCGTATAAGTCCATGCACAAAAATGCTAGGCTAAGTTTCCACAAAGTCTATTTCTTATATGTCACCTGGGCCTTGCTTTTAACCCATGGAGTGGTATCTGGAGGGTCAAAATATTGGCATTTTCACACAAATAAATTGGCGTTTCGATGCAACAAACACATCAAAAAGCAGCAGTAATTTTTCTGGCAATTTTCCAGATTTAGAAACGCTAGGAAGAAACCTCAGTGGAAACTTTGTCGTAGCCAAGAAACTTGATGGAGGAAAAAAAAAAAAAAAAGATTAAAGGGGGAAGTCCGTGATTAGAAAAACAAAGTGATACTCTTTCTTCAAAACATGGGGCACTCTTGGTCAATGGGCAGTGTCTAGTACTGCAACCTATACCTGTTCTCTTAAATAGGGAAAAGCTGCACCAGACACCTACAAAGAAAATACTTAAATAGTAGTAAATTATAAATTCAGGCCTGTTTGTCTGTCTACAGCAGTGTTTCCCAACCAGTGTACCTCCAGCTGTTGCAAAACTACAACTCCCAGCATGTCCAGACAGGGCATGCTGGGAGTTGTAGTTTTGCAACAGCTGGAGGCACACTGGATGGGATCCACTGCTGTACAGTATTCCTCATTTGCATGCATCAAAAAGTCCAGCCATTGATTTTAATGTGAATCACAATGCATAATTTTCCCGGCGATGTACCATACCCACCATTATTACTTGAAATTTGTATGTTCTGGTGAAAGACTGGTTATAGAAAGGGACAGCTGGGTATTAGTTGTTGTAGTTTTAGCAGGAGTAGTAATACAGAAAGTAAACTTGACATAATGTAGCAATTTAACATAAAACGTTTATACCTTGCATTGGAGTTTGGATCTTGCAGAATTGATTTTACAGAGTCTCGATTTGAGGGATTAGTTGACTTATCCAGATGAATCACTGTAGGGGTTTAAAACAAACAGGCTTAGACATTACAAGATTCCTTAGAAGTCAGCAATTGAATGGCATCTTTGGATAACAATGATGATACCAACATGTATGCCATGTGGATCACAGCACCACCTACCCCTACATACATTTCCGAAAATGGCTTCCTCAGGGGACAGTCGACCCCCCCCCCCCCCCCGAGGAAGCCATTTTGTGAAACGTATGTAGGGATAGGTGGTGCTGTGAGATCTACACATTGCATGTTTATTCATTCTGTCTTTTTCATGCTTATGTTTTGTGGCTAGCCTAGCCCATAAGTGGGATTATCCCTATGCTGCTATGGTTCATGCTTTCATGGGATTCTTTCTCTTCGATACACCTTGCATATTGTCTCCATTTTATATGTACATTTGTGACCAGCATCTCCTCTTTTCTATGTCTGTATAATCTCAGTGCCATCTTCTCTTATCTTTTCATGCAACTTGTATGTTTTTATTAATATTGTAAACAATTAAGTATTGATATATTTTTTAATAGTGACTGGTGTATTGTATTTGGTGAAATATCGTTTATATTACCAAGTGACGGCGAGGAGCTGGGCTGTGTAAGTATTTTTGGTGTAATAATCAGTGAAATACGTACGTCAGCAAGATTTCAGGGTCCCAGGTGTCCTATAAACATATATCAAGGAGAGATAAGGAGCACTCTCTTAAAAGGAGTGCTCCTAACCTCACCTTGTTACCTGTATAAAAGACACCTGTCCCCAGAAACAAGAAAACACCAAAGAGCTGTCCAAGGATGTCAGGCACAAGATTGTAGACCTACAAAAATGCTCATTTCACTAAAATACAGATCAATTCATAATTTATTTGAAATTCGTTTTTCTGCATGTTTTTGTTATTTGGTCTCTTACTGATTAAATAAACCTACAATTAGAATTATAGACTGATCATTTCTTTGTCCGAGGGCAAATGTACAAAATCATCTATCTTTTTTTACCTGTAAAAAATGTCATACATAAAAAACAAATTGCCTTTAAGGCACAGCTCTTTTAATAAATCATCATTGTTATCCAAAGATCAAGGGGTCAAATACTTTTTTCTTCCACTGTATATCAAGTTTATATTATAACAGTCATAAAAATGACATTATCTACATTAAACATTTACGTTACTATTCATACTGTATCCAAGAATCTTGAAATACATTCACACTAGGCACTAAAGTAGACATTATAAGCTGAAGAATTTGTTTTCTTCATCTCATTTGTCAGATTTACTGTATAGGTTGGAACAAGATGAGAAGAGTCATCAAATAATAGTGATGTAGTGAGTAGGTGAGTTTATGACAACTGTATGGTACTGCTGAAAGTCAATATAAAGCAGGCTAATAACACTATGCATAAAGATAGGGCACTGTATACCTCCCTTTCTGATCTGTTGGGAAGAGGGCTGTACTATACTACTATCTGCTGATTGTAATAATCTACAGTACAGACCAAAAGTTTGGACAGACCTTCTCATTTAGAGTTTTCTTTATTTTCATGACTATGAAAATTGTAGATTCACGTTGAAGGCATCAAAACTATGAATTAACACGTGGAATTATATACATAACAGAAAAGTGTGAAACAACTGAAAATATGTCATATTCTAGGTTCTGCAAAGTAGCCACCTTTTGCTTTGATTACTTATTTGCACACTCTTGTTGAGATTCAAGAGGTAGTCACCTGAAATGATTTTCACTTCACAGGTGTGCTGGTGTGGAGGAGGAGGTGTGATGGTGTGGGGTGCTTTGTTGGTGACACTGTTGGGGACTTATCCAAAATTAAAGGCATACTGAACCAGCATGGCTACCACAGCATCTTGCAGCGGCATGCTATGCCATTCGGTTTGCGTTTAGTTGGACCATCATTTATTTTTCAACAAGACAATGACCCCAAACACACCTCCAGGCTGTGTAAGGGATATTTGACCAAGAAGGAGAGTGATGGGGTGCTGTGCCAGATGACCTGGCCTCCACAGTCACCAGAACTGAACCCAATCAAGATGGTTTGGGGTGAGCTGGACTGCAGAGTGAAGGCAAAAAGGGCCAACAAGTGCTAAGCATCTCTGGGAACTCCTTCAAGACTGTTGGAAGACCATTTCAGGTGACTACCTTTTGAAGCTCATCAAGAGAATGCCAAGAGTGTGTAAAGCAGTAATCAAAGCAAAAGGTGGCTAGAACATAGAATATGACATATTTTCACATTTTTTGTTATGTATATAATTCCACATGTGTTAATTCATAGTTTTAATGCCTTCAGTGTGAATCTACAATTTTAATAGTCATGAAAATAAAGAAAACTCTGAATGAGAAGGAGTGTCCAAACTTTTGGTCTGTACTGTATGTTACCACAAACACCCCCCCTCCCCCAGGTGTGTCTCCATTATGTCCAGCCAAAGGGAAGTTTTTCAATTTTGCACCAAAAAATCCATGATGGCTTATTTTTTGTGCCACCAAGTCTACTTTGTAATGACATCAGTAATTTTACCCAAAAATATACGGCGAAACGAAAAAAAATAATAATTGTGTGACAAAATTGAAGAAAAAACACTATTTTGTAACTTTTGGAGGCTTCCGTTTCTACGCAGTACATTTTTCGGTAAAAAATACACACTCTCTTTAATCTGTAGGTCTATACGATTAAAAAGATATCCTACTTACCGTATATACTCAAGTATAAGCCGACCCGAATATAAGCCGAGCTCCTAATTTCACCCCAAAAACCCAGGAAAAGTTATTGACTCGACTATAAGCCTAGGGTAGGAAATACATCATCCCCCCATGTAATCATCTAGACCCCCGTCATTAACACCCTCATCATCATCACCTGTCATCATCCCACCCTTCATCATTACCCTGTCATCATCCCACCCTTCATCATTACCCTGTCATCATCCCCCCTTCATCATCCCCCTGTCATCATCCCCCCTTCATCATTACCCTGTCATCATCCCCCCTTCATCATTACCCTGTCATCATCTCCCCCTTCATCATCCCCCTGTCATCATCCCCCCCTTCATCATCACCCTGTCATCATCCCCCCCTTCATCATTACCCTGTCATCATCCCACACCACCCCCTTCATCATCACCGCTTGTCAATGTCTGATTTAACAGTGGTCTTCAACCTGCGGACCTCCAGATGTTTCAAAACTATAACTCCCAGCATGCCTGGACAGCCATCGGCTGTCCGGGCATGCTGGGAGTTGTAGTTTTGAAACATCTGGAGTGCCGCAGGTTGATGACCACTGCGGCCTTCGTAATCATCTAGCCCCCCATCCCCCCTTTAGTTTTGTACTCCCCTCCGCTCGGCAGGACGTTCGGGTGAGCTGGTCAGGGCCATCTGTGCTGCAGGGACTGTCTGGTGGGGAGGGATAGTCGTTCCGGGCTGTCCATCTTCATTGGCCTCTTCTCCGCGCTTCGCGCCCGGCCCCGGAATAATGACGTTGCCTTCACGATGACGCACAGGGATGCAACGGGCCGGGCCCGAAGCGCGGAGAAGAGCCCCCCGGTGAAGATGGACAGCCCCCCGGTGAAGATGGAACGACTATCCCTCCCCACCGGACAGTCCCTGCCCCACAGATGGCCCGGACCAGCTCACCCGAACGTCCCGCCGAGCGGAGGAGAGTACAAAACTAAAGGGGGGATGGGGGGCTGGATGATGTCGAAGGCCCGGGTAGTGGTCTTCAACCTGCGGACCTCCAGATGTTTCAAAACTACAACTCCCAGCATGCCCGGACAGCCGATGGTTGTCCGGGCATGCTGGGAGTTGTAGTTTTAAAACATCTGGAGGTACGCAGGTTGAAGACCACTGAGGGCGGAGAGTTCACTCGAGTATATACGGTACATAGGTTTGATTTTATCGTTTTTGAAAAATCATTTTTGATCGCTTTTTATTCGTTTCTTCATGATATAAAAAGTGACCAAAAATACGCTATTTTGGAGTTTGGAATTTTTTTGAATGTACGCCATTGACTGTGCGGTTTATTTAACGATATATTTTTATAGTTCGGACATTTACGCACGTGGCAATACAACATATGTTTATTTTTATTATGGTTACATATTTTTTATATGGAATTTAGGAAAAGGGGGGTGATGTAAACTTTTAATAAGGAAGGGGTTAATGAGTGTTTTTTTAAACTTTTTATTCAACTTTTTATTTTTTTTATTTTATTTTTTTAACACTTAGTCCCCTTAGGGGACTTTTAAGAGGAATCATTAGATGTCTCATACAGATCAATGTGGTTTCATAGAACTGTGTGCTCTGCACTCGATTGGTAAAGCCTGGCCCTACCAGGCTTTATCATTAACAGCACAGCAGCCAGCACAGGAGGAGATGTAAGCCCTCCAGCTACCTCAGCAGTGGTTCACCCCCTGCGATCACGCTGCGGGGGAGCGATCCACCCCACTGGATCACCAGGGATGGTTTAAATTACCCTTTAGACGCCGCTGTCAACTTTGACAGCGGCGATCTAAAGGGTTAATAGCCGCCTGGGGTAATCGCCGCATGTCTACTATTAACACCGGCCCTCAGCTACAGGAAACAGCTGGGGGACGGCCGGTATGGTGCGAGCCCACGTCATACACCACTTGCAGTCTCAGGATGAGCCGGTTCGTCCTCAGACGGCAACCGGTTAAGAGTGTTGAATATAAGGAATGTAAATAAAGTTAAACTATCCAGAAGAGGGAAAAGCAATACTTTTCCTTGCTCCCATCACTATACTCCTGGAAGTGAAAATTCCCCAGCATATGGTAGCCAATTACCACATGATGCTGCAATATTTTTGCTTGTGGAAATCCCTGCTTTTCTATGCTCACTCAATGACTTACAGATTTCCCCGTACAAGTGTGTATAAATACATAGCTGTCAGTCACTGTTTAGAACCATCCACGAGAGTCCTATGCCGGGAATCATATAGAATTTTAAGTTACAAAGTATACAAAATATTTTCCCCCAAAACTATGCAGCAATCTGCTCAGCTCTTCCTTTTCTATAACATGATGCTAGCAGACCAGACAGCATATTCAATGTGACAGCTTCCCTTTAAGTATACTATTGTAAAGGCAACATTTATCACTTATTCCTTGTTAACTTAATTTACTATATGGTTTCCAGTCCCCAGTAAAGCAACACATGTGCCACTTTGTTTTAAGAGCATCCAGAAAAAATTACCGCTTGTGTAATTGTAGTAGATCTTCTTCCCATTGGTGGGTTTAGGAAGGGAAACTGGAGTCTCTTCAGCTGGAAGGCTGCACAATTTATATTCCACAAATAATCGCTTTACGGTATCATTCTGTACAACTTCTGAGGAGACATCCAAACTCAAGGATATAATCTCAATGTGGATTTTCTCTGAGAACTAAGAGAATAAATGCAAGAAGAGAGAAATTTCATTTCTGCACAAATATTTCATATTTTTATATTTAGAGCAAACAATTTAAATTTACTAAAAAATAAAGACACGTATCTTTAACTTAGCCTATGTTCTATTACCGTATATACTCGAGTATAAGCAGAGTTTTTCAGCACGATTTTTCGTGCTGAAAACGCCCCCCTCGGCTTATACTCGAGTGAACTCTCCACCTGTCAATCCCTTCTCAGTGGTCTTCAACCTGGGGACCTCCAGATGTTTCATAACTACAACTCCCAGCATGCCCGGACAGCCATCGGCTGTCCGGGCATGCTGGGAGTTGTAGTTTTGAAATCTCTGGAGGTCCGCAGGTTTGAGACCACTGCAGCCTTAGTCATCATCCAGACACCCCCTTTAGTTTTCTACTCACCTCCCCTCTGTGGGAAGGAAGGGTGAGCTGGTCTCGGCCATCTATGCTCCCCGGTGGGGAGGGTTAGTCGTTCCGGGCTGTCCATCTTCACCGGGGGGGGCCCTCTTCTCAGTGCTCCGGGCCCGTGACGTTGCCTTGACGACGACGCACAGGGAAGTTCATGCGCATCCCTGTGCGTCATCGTCAAGGCAACGTCACTAGTCCGGGGCCAGGTCCGGAACGCGGAGAAGAGGGCCAATGGCTGTCCGGGCATGCTGGGAGTTGTAGTTTTGAAACCTCTGGAGGTCCACAGGTTGAAGACCACTGCGGCCTTCGTCATCATCCAGACCCCCGTCATTATCCCCCCCTGTCATCATCCAGACAGGGGGGGATAATGACAGCCGATGGCTGTCCGGGCATGCTGAGAGTTGTAGTTTTGCAACATCTGGAGGTCCGCAGGTTGAAGACCACTGATGAAGGGATTGACAGGCGGTGATGATGAAGGGGGGGGGCTGGATGATGACGGGGGTCTGGATGATTACATGGGGGGATGATTTATTTCCCACCCTAGGCTTATAGTCGAGTCAATAACTTTTCCTGGGTTTTTGGGGTGAAATTAGGGGCCTCGGCTTATATTGGGGTCGGCTTATACTTGAGTATATACGGTGGCTGTCCGGGCATGCTGGGAGTTGTAGTTTTGCAACATCTGGAGGTCCGCAGGTTGGCTTATACTTGAGTATATACACACAAATGTACATGGAACCCCTGGAACAAAATGATGGAATCACTACACAATCCTCCAGATTTTGAGTATTTAGCAAATACACAGATCACAGAAGAGACCCAAAACAATCTTTGTTAAATAGCTAAACATCTGGAAAAAATATGGAACCAGTAGCAAAAAAGAAATCTCATTACATTAAGTGGTTACAATCTAACCACTGTTTAATTTCCAAAATAAATTTTCATTCTACTTGAGATCTGGACTGTTTGCTGGCCATGTCATTGAGATTACATACATTAATGGAACGAGAAAAGTCTACAAAAAAAAAAAAAAAAAGTGTACACCAGTGCATTGGCTGTTGAGGTAAAGGTTGGCATCCCCCTTGATATTTTTACTGACGCTTAACTGCACTTCATGAATAAGTGGGGAAATCCGACTGATTTTTTCAGGCAGTCATCTTTATGACGAAAAGCATCACCCCTTGGTCAATACAGATTGGTAACTCATAACTAAATATCACCTTCATCCAATCCTCTACACTCCATGATTGCTCTTCTGCTCATTATAAATTTGTTATCTTCTGTTTAGGTGTCAGGAATAGTGTCCGTTTGCCTCTTCTATATGTAAATCCTATTATATTGAGCCAGGTTTTCACAGTCCTTGCTTCATAAATTTCCCCCAATATTTTAAACAGAAAGCCTGGCATCAACCTTCAACTTAGGCTGTGATCATTGAATGAACTTGTAATCATCAAGGGACTTTGCATAAAGTGGACAGAAAGGGGGCTCGGACTTCTGTGTACATCAAATTTGTGACAACATATGCTAGCGTAAATTGTACCCGAAATTTAAGCTTGTGCCTTTTTTTTTTTTTTTACATCTGGCTGATTGGAAACCAGCAAGATCTTACTTAAATAGGCACTGTCAGAACCTAATATACTTCGGGGGGGAGGGGGGGAATAAAAAAACTTACAAAAAACGCTAGGGGTCCCTATACCATTTAGTACATAATTCTAATTATACCATTTAGAGCATAAAAATATGTTTCCCAGCCTGTGCTTTGGCTGGAACAAAGTCCAGAAAGTGAGGGCAAGACTAGCATTCCCTCCTCTGTGCTCACTCCTGTCCTGTCTATCAGACTCCTGTCTAAAAAAAAAATAGAAGAGGAGGTTACAGAGCAGCCTGCAGTGACTGGATGAAGAGACCAAGCACAGCAATAAAGTAAATGCATGGTGAGTGTGGGCAGGCTCAGTGCTTGCCTTGGACATGCCCATTTCTGAGCAGTGGATGTCAGGGTGAGTGAGCAAAAGAACAGAGAGATTTGTAAGCAAAGTACAGGAGCTAGACACATGAAAAAGGACATTTAAAGAATCTGCATGACCTAGTGAGTAACACATTTAAGCATTATTTTTTATGAGATATGACAGGTGCATTTTAAAACATGTGTATGAAACAGCAGTCATAGTAAATTGCCTTCACTGACTCCTGTTCCTACACACTGACTCCTGTGTCTGCCTCTTGTAAGACGAGAAGGGGCAGGTGCCAGTCACGATCATTGCGTGGTTTTGCCCGCATGTGATCATTGTGACTGGTACCCTCCCCCTCCTGTCTTGGAAGTTATACTTCTGAGATAGACAAGGGGTGGAAAGTAAGCATCCAAACTGACAGCATTCTAACAATATAGATTCAGGTCATCTAGGGGGAAATTATCTATACATAGAAATGTAAAGATTAGCAGTCGACGTCAAGTATTGTAACATAAAACAAATGGCTATACAGATAAGATGTCACACGAGGACAGATCAGGTATGAGTGAGGGAAAATATAATAACAAATGCAGAAAATTGCAGAGAAGCACAGAAACTCTGACAAGACGGTGTTTGTGAAATGAAACAGATCTGATTTATAGCAGCTCGTGTGGACGTAGTTGATTTTCTCCCAACATTTAAATTGGGTAAATTGATTATCCAATACATTTGTGCAGGAATTATCTTCTTGTTAACTGTTGGTCACTTTCAATGTGGAAGCAAATCTTAAATCTTACGCATACTGTCTTAGAAATATGTACCATGGAATTTCTAGAAAATGTAATGAATGTTTTAGTAACTTTGGTGTATAACATGGGTGGAAACTGCAGTGCCTCCTCACTGCTGTCCTGAGCCTGAGGTAAAATATAGAGATGGTATGGCTGAATCTGAGCGGTTGATCATTTATTTGCACTGAATATCATATTACACAAGAAGCTAGAAAAATTACAGAGCAAATGGATATGCTGTCAAGAATACTTTTTTGTGGGTTTATAGTTTTAAACACAGCAGCCTTTCCTGGTGTGTAATGATCAGAGGACTGCCAAGTACCTTTCAAACATCCACACTAAGAATGTAAATAACTATGGTCTTGGAGCACTAAGCAGAATACTGTGAAAATAAATTCTTCAATGGAGAAAATCTATACACGAAGCTGAGTCAAGCAAAATTTCACAAACTTCGGGAAAAAAAGATGCACAGATCCCATCCATGGACCACGGCAGAAAGTCAATGTGAATTAGCTGCTCCGGATCTGATGTATCCAACCATGACAAGTCAAACCCTTTGATCAGTCAGGGTCTGGGTGCTTAGATCCCCTCCGATCACTAGAAGGAGGCAGAAGAAATGCCTGCTAAAGTGGAGTTCACATCACATTTTTGTATCCTGTACAAACATTTTGGTTTTTATTGTGTGGCAAATATTTCAGGATAGAAAAACTGCTTATTTCAGTCAAAAACAGCACCATACCTGTCCTTTGATTGTGTGTGGTATTGTAGCGAAGTTCTAAGTTTTATTGAAGTGAATAGCGCCAAGTTGTATTACCTCAAACAACCAGAGGTGGTGATGTTTTTGGAAGAAATTTACTGTTTTTCTCTTCCTGGATAACTCCACTGAGAACAGGATCCAGATGGATCCTGTTATTTGTCCAGGATGTCATCTATCTTCATGGCAGGAGACAGACTTCTATAGATTGCCCATGGCCCTGCAACAAGGAGACGGAGAGAAAAGCACTCATCTGTGTGCTACTCCCTGCTGGTTCCAGTGACCAGTGGATGTCTGAACACCCAGAACAGCAGATACCAAAGTATCAAAATCCAAGCATTTAGTTAAAAATGACCCCTGAAAACCAATGGATTGAAAAAACAAGATTAGTTGGTCATATTCAAGCCAAGAAAGAAAGCAATCAACCACGCTAGCCTGCAATGAAGCCAAGGAAAGCACAGCACCATTGGACATACAAATGATGAAAAGACCAATCCCACAACAAAAACGAAGTCGTTCACCTAGACGTGGAAGGAATGCTCTGAGTTCTGAAGCAAAGAAGTTTTAGTTTTTTTACCAGAGCCATAACCTAACTTGTAGACCTCTCTGGGGTAGGAAACCACAATAATACAGCATGATACAATTTGTTTCCATGAAGACTGAATATGAATCTGTGGCATAAAGTAGTTTGTGCTATGTGAAGTATTCTGAATCTGTACAACATAGTTGTGTGCATAAGGATGTTGTTTGGGTTAAAACAATCTGACCCTTGGGGGCGCCAGATCCCCCTGAGTAGGCAGGACTCACACAGTAGATACTGATGGAGGCTGGGGACACCAGAAGAGAATTGGGCATTAACCTACCCTGCTAGGGAAGTAGGCTAGACCACCAGAAACATCTTTTTCCCTTATAGTCTCTTTTCTGTACTTTCTAGAGTCCTAAACACAGTGTTACCCATATCATGCAGTCCACTTAAAAAAACAATAAAGGTAACAGTAGAACTGAACTTTAGAGGTGTATGGTCCCTTCCAGTAAAATGTACTAGCGTTACTGCTTTGTAAACATTTCTAACCTGCAGTAATATTTTTCAGAACAAGAAACATCCACAGAAAGTTTAATTAAAAGGGAGTTGATATTTAATAAAAACGAATAGCGCTGAATCAAACTTGTTTGCCTCATATGCAATCCCGCCTGTGACAGTTTGCAGATTTAGACTATTACAATAGAAGGCGGCTTTGAGAATATTTATTTGGAAATGTTTTTATTATATGGACTAAGACTGAGTACCCATTTAAAACGACAATTTTCACAGCTGTCAAGCTGACTGAATATTTGATGTGTGCAGGCTTCTCCTCTCCTATAAATGAGACATTTCCTTTCATCTTGTACCCTAACACACGTTACCTAAACCCCCCAAATCTGAATATTTCAATAAGGTTCTTTCATTATTCACTAGGTTCATGGAAATTTTACTAGGGCAACCACATTTTTCTGTCGTTATGCATACAGGTACAAGCCTTCAGCTGGCAATATTACCACGATTAGCATAGTTTGATGAAATATTTAAAAGGTTTTCTTACTTTATTATTTTATTTCTCTAAAACCTAATAAATCAAATGACTGCCAAATGCCATTAAGGTGACACTCTGACTGCAATGTGCTTTTCATATTCAAATGTGAAAACAGGGCTGATGAAAGAGCGGGTGGATTTCATGTCTGCTGCCTGCAGCTTATACTCACACGTACATTATATGTATATAAGGGAGGGGTTGCTCTTATTAACCATAGACTAACACAAGTGAAGAGGAAGCATGTGTATGTGTGTTAATAGAATGTATTTGTTAATATAACTGCAATTTTATTTGTGTTTAATAAATCTTAATTTTTCTGTAAAAATTATTGGTATTAGACTCATAATTGTTAATAATAATATTAATAATCAGGAATGAGGTAGAACACAACATATTATTTCTTTCCCTCTTCATCTCCTTCTTCCTAAGTGTCTTCTTTGCTACCAGTTGACATTTCCCACCACTGTCCTCTATAGAATTATATTATATCTATAGAACTATCCCTATTATAAAGACACCAACACATTTCAGACTCATTCACTCTGCTGCTTTAAATGTCTGTAACACCTAGAAAACTTCTTACTCGGCTAAGAAACATTTTAAAATGTAGTTTTAGTATTCTAAGTTCCAAAAAATCAAAAATCGCCGCTGCGGCACCCCGCCATCATTACTGCACAGAGCGAGTTCGCTCTGTGCGTAATGACGGGCGATACAGGGGCCGGAGCAGCGTGACGTCATGGCTCCGCCCCTCATGACATCACGGCCCGTCATGGGGGCGGGCCGTGATGTCACGAGGGGTGGAGCCGTCATGTAACGATGCTCCAGCCCCTGTATTGCCCGTCATTACGTGCAGAGCGATCTCGCTCTGTGCAGTAATGACAGCGGGGTGGATAGGGGATAAGATGTCTCGGGGCAGAGTACCCCTTTAAAGGTTACCATAAGGCTACTATACACTGTCAATATCTGTCAGCTGAACATTTGTTCAGCCAACAGTTGTCTCTCCTGACCTCCCCATATACAATTCCTCTATGGGGAGGGGCCAGACTCAGTCACACAGCTTTTGTAAAAGCTCATCCCTCCCAGAACAATTGGGTCGGTTGGTAAAATTCCAGCATGCCTGACCATTCTTTCCCGGTCATCATCTGTCTGGAGGTAGTCATACACTTCAGACAGTTGACCGAACACACTGAAGTCGATGGTTATGACAGACTAGTTTAAAGGTGTATGAACACCTATAGTTCTATTCTTGGTCAATTATACATGTGTCTTATTACGTTGCATCAACATTGACATTCAATGTTAAAGCTTCTCCTGCCTGGTCAGTGCATTACAATGAGCGGACCACACGTTAACCCATGTGTCTTCCTAATCTCTTACCTAACTAACATACTCTAAGTATTAAGTCATATTATTTAAATTACCTTTAGAATTAAAGAGATCAGTAAATTTACATTTTAAATAAGAACGTCATATACAACTAATACTACTACTATTTGCATGTCTAAAACAAGTTTCACTAGTATATAGTTTTCGTTGGCACCTCAATGAAATTCTAATTCTTGTTACATGCAGAGAAAATGAAATACACTCACATATCCAATGAACTGCAGTGAAGAGTACAATGCATTCCCCTAAACTCCCAAGCGTCAGATAAATGTCATTATTCGGAGAGTTACATATATCTGGTATAATTAGAGTGAAAAACGCGGCTTTATCTTGATGAATTTTTCCTCTCCAGTATTTTAAAAGACTCATAAATATTTAAAACAGTTCAAGTATTTCAAAATTTAATGATGCTGAGAAGGCTTGTTATGGCACGGCAGAATTATAGGAGTATTTTATGAACAAAATGGTTTTAAATCAACCTGACAAACTCAACTGGGACCCTGATGTCCCTTTCCAAATGAATTTGTCAAGTGTTTAAAGAAGCGAGGACCTGAATGGAATTTTCTACTTTAGAAGCTTCCACTCAAGACAGATTAGAAGTGATCATGTATATAATACAATTAGAAGAGCCTCTTTTATATAATGGTGGCACACATTCCAGCCATGTAGATCTCTGCACATTTCCACTAATATCAGTAATAGCAGGAAAAATATAAGCTGTCAATTAAAGCAAACCAAGCACTAGATTTTACCATATATAACGCTTGGTAATGTGTTATATATGGTAAAATCTTTATCCTCACCAGACGTTTTTGACCCCAGGGATGGTGAGGATATGAAACTATAAAGTCTCCCCTGCCACCCGGTAAGTAGTCCACAGGGGGGAGCTATGCTTACTTGGTATCGTTGCTTCAGCCGGATTGATGCCTTCTCGTCGTGACTGATGGCCCGTGTCATTGCTCTGCTGCCTTCATATGCCCACCATCTTTGGGGGCAAAAACATCCCCTGAGGATGGTGAGGATAAAGATTTTACCATATATAATGTGTTGCCAAGCGTTATATAAGGTATATAAGGTAAAATATAATTCTTGGTTTCCTTTAATATCTACATAATGTTGGGGTGAACAGCACATTGACATTGTGCTAGCATGTCCCCCACTCAGCACCATCTTCTCTACCTGCCAGTTTTGGGCACATCCATAAATTATTACATAGATGGCTACCCATGGCTTCTACAACCAATAACAGCTGATCACCAGGGGGCACAGAAGGTGGGCTGCGATCAAATGATCACTGTGCCTGCTTCCTTTTATAACAGGTAGTCTTCAAAGGGAACCAATCAGCATATTTTAGCATATATAACGCTTGGCAATGCGTTATATATGCTAAAATAGTTATCCTCACCATCCCCGGGGATGACAAAACAGAACAGAATACAAGAACTGGTCCCTAATCTTCTTTAGACCTGTTCCCTGGACACTAACCTATCATTAGGCAAACAAACCTCATTGTTACTGCAGTGACCATGTGGAAACCCTGGACTAACTCAGGAACAAAGTGGTTCTAAGACCCAGACAAACAAAACCTGAACTACTAAAGCATGCAACAAGACAAATTGAGCAAAAGTACAACAACTTTCAAGTACTAACAGCAGAACAACACAAACAAGCCAATAAAGACCTGAGAAACTGACAATAACCTAGAGTGATACAAGAAACAGTATGTGCACACTCACAGGGCATATGCTATAGATTCTGCAAAGAACTACACAAAAAAAAAATATGATAGTCTAACCAATCATGATTCCCTGATCCAGAGTAATGGAACAGGCTGTGAGACAGTCACATAGCCAACAGACAGTAAGACTTCTGCTATGCCTATTTTTTTTTTCATATAATAGAATGTCAAAAGTCTGTAGGAAATTGCATTATTGTCTGTGTACAGTATTTAAAATGCAAAGGAATTGGCCTTGGAGACAGCCCTAGTGAACTCCTTTCCTCAAGATTTATCACAGGACTTTAGGTTAAAATGGCTGATATTAAAGGGAAACTGACAGCAGGATACCTAGATATACAGGTATACAGTGCGGGTGATCCCATCTAGAACACTTTTTTTCTGATACGGTCAGGCAGTCCTGACATATCATTCCCGTGGCTGGTATGCTAATTTCTAGCCCTGTGCAATGGAGGCGGGCTCCTGCACTTTCAGCAAGCTGTTTCCAGTCCATTGGGTCCCGCTCTCTTCTTCCCTGTCATGAATATGCATGAGATTGTCACTCTCGCAACAGCCAGAGAGGGGGAGGGGGAAGAGCGGGACCTACAGGAATGTAAACAGCTTGCTGATTATGGGGGGTCCAACCGCTGGGTACAGCACTCATTTATCTCTGGCTCTCCAATAGTGATGCATGGAGAGCACGTGCCGACTCCCGCTCCATGCACAAGAAGAGTTTTGGAGCCCTGCAGGAGATCGCCAGGGGTCCCAGTGGTCTCTTCTCGGCCTTTTGGCTAAGATCAAGTGTAGTATCTGTTCTTATCAGTTTAATGCTGGTGGGGATGGGTGCTGCATGGTAGGGAGCAGGTGTACCAGGGCGTTCAGGGGCTGGTTATGAGGAATCAGCTCGACGGCTGCCCCGATGTGACCTGCTTCCTCCGGGTCTCGCCATGAGGTAAAGGGGTGTAGAGCCGAGGTACTTCTGTGCCTCGGGGAGTGGTGACCCTGAGGTGCCGAAACTCACTGGGTGTTAACTCACTGAGTGAACGCACTGCACCATACTCTTCACCTTTGGCACTCGCCCTTTGTATCCCGGCCTTCTGGCTAGGATCAGGGCAATTTTTATAGATCCGGCCGGATGACCGGGCAGTATATCTGCACTTGTCCACTTATTTATTATTTTTTTTGTTTGTCACTGTGCCATGTTTGTGTCTTTATTTGTACACAGGATTGTCAGGATGTGGTAGCCCTTCTGGGTGTCTCTCCTGGCGGTCTAGGGGAGGTGTGTGTGGCCATTAGGTTCCTCACCTCACTGCAACCCCTGGGCATCTTGGCTTTGGTCAAGATACCACCAGTATACGGCTCCTCGGCTGATAACTTGGCTAACGCCTAGGTTGAAGCCAGGAGCATTTCCGTCCCCTTAGTAGCTTTGGCGAAAAGGGGCATCAAACCTGGATCCTTGCAGGTGCCTTTTGGCCCGGAGGTGAAGGGTAGGCTTGTTGGGGGGCCTCTCTCCTGTCGGAGAAGGGCTAAGCGATAGACCGTATCCTTTGTGCACGTTTTTTAGTGTGACACGTTTGCACTTTTTCTTTCACTTTGGGTGATAGAGAGCACTTGCCTCGGCTCTTAAAAAAAAAAATAACAGACCCCCTGCGATCAGCTACTTATCCCCTATCCTGTGAATAGGGAATAAGTAAGTTCTCGCTGCGAAACCCCTTTAAAAAATATGAGAAAATGTTCTTTACATTAAGGGTTGTAAAACTTCGGAATGATCTACAACAAAAAGGTAGCAATGGTAAAAATAATGGCATAATTTTGCGCATGACTAACAGTTTGATTATAATTTACAAGAAGGGGTAAAATTATCCAAATAGAATCATTTATTTTCCCCTATGATATAGCGTCGGCAACAATTGACCTGGTGGTTATGTCTTCTGGATGAAATAGGCACTAAAGTATCAACATTTTTCTAGTTTAAGTTTAATTCATGCACTTGTACATACTACTTCAAATATATTTCACAAAACATAACTATAGATTTCTAACTGCCTAGACTAATATCAAGTGACAGAAGGTCAATTACTTAAATGGATAAAAGACTTCTTAAACTTATTAGCACTTCTTCTGGCTCAAAGATCTTACTGACTTAATCTTGACATTTATAGTTTGTCTATGCTATGTTAAAAAATCTTTACAGACTTACTCAATTAGACATAATCATTTCCTAAATGTGCTTTTTATGTAACTGACCACAGTATGATGGTATGAGATAGGAATAGTAGAAAGTGTGATAAAAACAAGCATAGCCCAAAAAAAAAAAACAAGCTACTTGCCTAGATGTTGTAAAGGTGTTTTTTTTTTACCAAGGAAAAAACTTAGCAGTCATTCTCTTCAGTTTTCTTCCATGCCGTTCCTGGCCTTTTGATGTCACTAAAGCGTACTAGTGCTTAATTTTTTTTTTATAATTCATTAATTTGCAGATTTGGTTACTCATTGAGTCTCTGTTATGTCTCTGATAGATAAGGCTTTTTCAGCCTAGTGATGGCCTTCCTTCACTTGTTTTGTTTAACACATGTTAAGAGTTCCCATTCATTTTTACCAAATGCAAATAGAAATAAATCAAAGTCTTTTTATTTCCTTAGGTTGTCATGAAGTAAATGAGGTACCAGGCTGAACTAGACTATGAAACTGCCAGTCAGTCAGTCAGTTGTTTAGTTGCTTCTGAGACTTTGAAGGGCTATGCAAAAAATTGTTAGACAATAAATTAGTTAAATAACTGACACCAACCTATGTCCAATGAATAACACCAATATTTGGTACCTCACTCCATATGCATTTCTGTCACCAGATGGGTGTGATATCTTTAGGGGAGGGGCAAGCAGTGTGTAAATGCGGCAGGAGTGTACCATAGATCGTAACAATGCAGGGTATGGCTCAGGTAAACATTCAGGCCACAACCTACAAACAATGTAAAAAAGTGAACCTTGGTAATATATCCTGTCTAAGCCTGGTCATTTGCTATAGAACAGTAATGTTAGCATATCAAGGTAAGTGCACGAAAGCAACCCGATCAATGGTTCTAAAACCAGCGCCCGGATGCTGCTTGAATGTGCTCTGCAATGGCAGAGGGCTGTACTCTGAATCAACCGCTGTTGCACATAAGCATAAAGCTCCTACAAAAACGGGAATTATGAGTTGGTATGTGTACTATAAAAATAAGTTACTTACTCATAGAGACACAAGCTTCATAAGTAAAGGGGTTATCTGACAGAAGGGGTGTTTTTATTTTTTTAAAGAAAGATACCAAGCTATAAAGTAACAAACCTGCAAATACCTATCTGGCTGCCTGCAGTGCTCTCCTCTTCCAGGTTCTGGAGCCAATAAGTCAATGGGCAAAGTGACAAAACCAGCACCAGGAAGAAAAGTGTGGCTGAGACTGGGGCCGGGCCAAATAAGTCAACTTCTACTCACTGGAGGCAACTGATGTATTTGGCCCCAGGGAGAAAGGTATGTAAAGTCTTGTTTTTTTTATTGCAATCAGCCTGAATATGTTTTTCTATTAAAGGGGTATTCTGGCCGTATACATCTTGGGGGAGATTTATCAAAACCTGTCCAGAGGAAAAGTTGCCGAGTTGCCCATAGCAACCAATCAGATCGCTTCTTTCATTTTTGAAAAGGCCTCTGGAAAATGAAAGAAGGCAACTCAGCAACTTTTGCTCTGGACAGGTTTTGATAAATCTCCCCCTTATCCCTATCAAAAGGACAGGGG
This sequence comes from Hyla sarda, assembly GCF_029499605.1. NCBI lineage: Eukaryota > Metazoa > Chordata > Amphibia > Anura > Hylidae > Hyla > Hyla sarda. Next base: position 206,457,308 of record NC_079194.1, on the reverse strand, counting down.
ATAAGATGTCTGCTCACAGGTGTCCTGCTGCTGGGACCCTCGCAATCTCTGTGCAGCCCCTGGCTTTTTGTACCGGGCGCTGCCTCCAAGACAGATATGGAATGTCATGGCCATGCCCCCTCCCATATATGGAGGGCACGTGGCGTGACAGCACGAGGGGGCATGGCCGTGACATCACGTCTCGGAGGCAGTGTTCGGCACAGAATGCCGGGGGCTGCACCGAGGTCACGGAGGTGCCAGCAGTGGGACCCTTGCAATCAAACATTTTACCTTCTTTGGATATGGGATAAGATGTATAAGGCTGGAATACCCTTTTAACCCCTTAAGGACCAAGGGTTTTTCCGTTTAGCATTTTCGTTTTTTCCTTCTTACCATTAAAAAATCGTAACTCTTTAAATTTTGCACCAAAATATCCATATGATGGCTTATTTTTTGCGCCACCAATTCTATTTTGTAATGAAATCAGTCATTTTACCCAAAAATATACAGCAAAACTGAAAAAATAATTGTGAGACAAAATTGAAAAAAAAAAAACGCAATTTTGTTTAATTTTGGCGGCTTCCGTTTCTACACAGTAAATTTTTCGGTAAAAATGACACCTCTTTATTCTGTAGGTCCATAAGATTAAAATGATACCCTACTTATGTAGTTTTGATTTTGTCGTACTTCTGGAAAAAATCAAAACTACATGCATGAAAATTTACAATCTCTCAAAAGGCTCACTTTTAGCCGAAACGTTGCTGTTATTGATGCAATAAATATCAGTTTGCTACTATACTGGACCTGGCGATTGTTGCTGTTTCCTTTGGAGAGATTGTGAAGTGTACCCGTCCTTGGTGTTCGGGTGGATTACGGGCACATCCCCAGAGGTCATCCAGTGCTGGCTCCCTCTGTTTTTTTTGCATGAAAATTTATACGTTTAAAATTGTCATCTTCTGACCCCTATAACTTTTTTGTTTTCGCCATATGGGGCGGTATGAGGGCTCATTTTTTGCACCGTGATCTGAAGTTTTTAGCGGTACCAGTTTTGCATTGATAGGACTTATTGATCAATTATTACTTATTGATTATTTGATACCAAAAAAGTGACCAAAAACACACTTTTTTGGACTTTGGAATTTTTTTGCGCGTACGCCATTGACCGTCTGCTTTAATTGACGATATATTGTTATAATTCTGACATTTCCGCACGCGGCGATACCATATATGTTTATTTATATTTACACAGTTTTTTGTTTTTTTTTTAAATGGGAAAAGGGGGGTAATTCAAACTTTTAATATGGAAGGGGTTAAATGATCTTTATTAACTTTTTTTTTCACTTTTTTTTTGTAATGGGGGGTTTTAACACTGCACACACTGATCTTTTACATTAATCAATGGTTTCTCATAGGAAACCATTGATCAATGATTCAGTCATTCGGCAATCAGACACCAGGAGGCAAGGTAGGGGACCCGCCTGCTGTCTTACAGCTGTTCGGGATGCCATGTTTTCTCCGCGGACATCCCGAACAGCCCCCTGAGCTAACGGGCAATGATTTACTTTCACTTTAGACGTGGCGTTCAACTTTGAATGCCGCGTCTAAAGGGTTGATAGCGTGCGGCACTGTGATCAGTGCTGCGCGCTATTAGCCACGTGTCCCGGCCGGGCCCGACTCGCAATTATATAATGGGAGCGGACTCAGGACGTACATTTACTTCATGGGTCCTTAAGAGGTTAAAAAAAAACCCTGTTAAAATAACGTCTTTAAACGTCATGTACACCGCTGGATTAAAGAAGTTTACAAACTAGCGGAGTACATGATTACATTTAACGTTGTTACTAGAAAGAATTACAATGTTTTACAGAGGAGGGTCTGGAAACACAATAATTGCCAGTTGGGAATACTCTTTTAATCAGGAGATTATGCATTCATTCTTTAGTATTCAAATGTATGAAAAATTCATAAAGCATTGTCTAACACAGAGCACTCAGCAGCTTCCCCCTGTTCTTTCCTGTAATTAACATGCCTCCAAGGTTTCTGTGGATGTGGGAGTAAAGGGGAGCGGAGTCATTATCCTGGGAACTCCTTACATGCTCAGTATACCTCTCAAAATGATTTTGTGATGGAGAATATTGTAATTGCCTTGCCATTCACTTGTACAGGCTCTGTTCCACTAAACATTAAATCACAGGCACAAAGATGCTCATCCTCATAAGTGTCACAACAGGAAATAAAAACACACATGACAGTGAAATTAGGGTTAATTTGAGGTTACTTGTACATGTTCCACTGCTTGTTTGCATACGGCCAGATGTTATGGAGGAATTCCCAAGATTCTTTACAACAAGAATAACAAATAAGTAGTGTTATTTGTTGTTGGGTTATTATGGAAGCTCTAAGAGTCTTTCCAAAACTAAATAAGCAACCATGTGTCTACATAAAAAGTTAAAGCATACCTGAACCTTTAAATAACTTTTCAGCATAAGCTGTCATGTGTACATGAAGAGGCAAACCATTTTGCCATTACACTGTATATGGTGTGTTTCATCTTTTTTTACCTTGCAGGCTCTATTCCTAATTTTAGCTGTCTGTGAGCTAGTGACACAAACTGCCATGATGCCTCCCATAAACCGCACACACATACAGAAGAGGGAATCCTGCTACTCTATATTTCCATAGCACACCCACAGTGGCAGCTTGGAGGACATAATAGAGCAGTACTGAGTAATGTAAGTTGTGAATCAATCACTGGGGTGAGATAGCATATTTGCTACTGCTTTAAGACTGCATTTACACCTTTTACCATGTGCAAAACCACTTGAAAAATAGGCTCCTGATCCAACATCAAAGGATAAAATACCAGTAAAAAGTAGGCACAGTAATCACCAGAGTGCCTTTTCCATCCTATCTGACATGTTTTGAGTGACTACTCGCTCTTAGTCACACTCTCTCCTGCCACTTATACTTCAGAAAGCTCAAGATGGCTTTTTTTTTTTTTTTTACTTCTCTAGAGTAAATGATTAAGGATTAATTAGTACGTTTAAGGGTGGTTAGGAAGGATACTGATACATTAAGAGATAGAATTTATTCTCTAATAAGATATTATAAAAAGTTTCTTGTATTCACTTAAGCAAGTCACTAACAGCCGAACTCCAGTTATGCAGTGACACAGTTGTGTTTGTCCTACATAACCCTACTGTACAATGCCCTATGAAATGACAACACTTTTTTTTAAATCAACAGAACCTCTGTGCAGGGGCTGAATGAACACCACACCATAAGCTTATTGACCTATTTAATGTTAAATGCAAAATTAACACCATTTCATTCTTTTTTTCACTCTGTGTGGAGTTAACTTCATAGCATATCTTTGTAGGGTTAAAGTGGTTAAACAGCTCCAAATCTATTGTTTCCTTGGAGGATATATTAATGTTTTGCCCTTTACATCATGAAAATATGCCAGTGGGGTTCATGTACTAAAGTTATCCCCAAAGGTTATTGAGTTTTGCGACCAAATTGTGTCGCATGCTTTGAGCATCAGAATTTGCGGCCAAAAAATCCAACCAATCTCCATTTTACTCATAAAACTCGGAAAAGGGGCGTGGCTGCCATAAAGTGGCATTTTCAAAAAATTCCAACATATTTACTAATGCTCCCACATAAAATATGGTGGATTTGAGCTCCGGAAAACCCGACAGCTCAGAGCAGTTGTAAAAAAGGAAAACGTAGGGAGAAGTGCAAAACATAAGGAAAAAAAATGGTAAATACCATGGACAAAATAGTCATTTGGGGAAAAAAAAAAACACACATAAAACTATACTTCACTCTTAGTAAATCAGGGTCAATATGTATAAGTTTTTTCCTCACAATAGGAGAGATTTATTAATACTTTAACGTTGACTATGAGTATGAGTATTGCTCAGGTTTCTTTTTCAGTACAGAATATTCTGACCAGCCGAGGCAAAGCACCGATCAGACACTTATCCCCTATTCTGTGGATAGGGAATACGTTTTATTGGCTGGATAACCCCCTTTAACAGGGTCTGGGATGAGGCCACTAACAGATGAAGGTTAGCATGCAAAAACGCTTGTTGGAGAGGCACCATCTAAGACCCTGCACTTTGTTATCCTAGGGTTTGTATCCATTACTGTTGCATTTGCTGCTTTCTGTCCATCCTTTTTGCACCAGGCACATTGTGTAGATATTGTCCACTTGCACTTTATTTACATGTTTTATGTCTGGTGTACTGTACTATCAGTAGTTGCTCTCTTCCCAGCTTTACTTTCTATTAGAATCTAGCGAAGGTACCCTGTGATGATGCGCTTTTTATGTTGTTTGTATTCCTGCTTTTTGTTTGTTTACATTTTTTTGCCTTAAAATTATTCATTACATTAATATTCTTTACAAGTGTCTCAAATTTTCTATTCTTTGGTTTGTATAGTCCTTTAGTACAGCATGTGCTGACCAGCTGAGGCGGGGCACTGCTGCTGAGCAGTCAGACCCCACTGCGATCAGACACTTATCCCCTTATGTATAGGCAATAAGTTTTATAAGCTCGAAAACCCCTTTAACAGGGTGCATGCCGAGTTGCTTAACCAGTTGTAGCCTCAAAAGGAGATTTATACACTTTCGACCACTTTTTACTTTTTCAATACACCTAAAATAAAGAAAGCAACACTGCAAATAGTAATTCAAAATGTCCGACCATTTGATATTTACAATGGCTATGTAATATAAATCTATCAGTCCCCAGACTAAAAAAAAAAAAACTCTTAAAATAAATTCCCTTCAATCTGTACCTATTTTCTTGCAAGGTGACACAGTTTTCTTGTGCCTGGTACCACAATGACAGATAGATCTCACCAAGAGCTATAGACACAAAATCGTACAAGTTACATCATTTTTTATACATGAAAAAGAATAAAATTAATTGGTAGAAAAGGTGGACACAGCCTCTCAATTAACGCTAGGACTGGCTCAAAGCGGGGAAAACTCTGATTTTGATATCACTCTGAAGCCACATGTCATATTTATCAAAGTATTTATCCTAAAAAACAATAGAATTACAGAATAATAATTGGGCTCCAATAGATCCATAAGATGCTACAATTGTGATGGTGCGCGGCCCATTGAGGAAATTAGCTGAGGATAAAATCAAAGACAGTACATCAAAGCAGGTTTCTCTCCTTAACGTGTGAGAAGATTTTAATTAAGTCATCTCCATTCTGTGAATTAGGTAAAGCTCTTCAGATAAATTTAAATGCCGTCACTCAGAGGTATGAATTTTATTAAAAAGATCTTTTACCTAAAATTTATACCATGCTGATATCATTTAACCCTTTCCCTGTTAAGACTGGATCTAATACCTCCTAGCAAGGAAGCACTTGTAGTAGCAATGACGTATTTGACAACACCCTTGGCTACCAATAAGCTCTGCCTCAGGCATTATCATGACTAAAGCCCAGACCTTTGTCTTGCTTTAAAACAAGACCAGGAGAGTCTAAGCTAGAGCAGCCTGAATTGAAAGCTACATAGACAATAATTACCGTATTTTTCGCCCTATAGGACGCACCGGCTAATAAGACGCACCCTATTTTAAAGGTGCAAAACCTAGAAAAAAAAAAAAGATTGTGAACCTAGAGTGAACTTCAACCTGCGGACCTCCAGATGTTGCAAAACTACAACTCCCAGCATGCCCGGACAGCCATTGGCTGTCCAGGCATGCTGGGAGTTGTAGTTTTGCAACATCTGGAGGTCCGCAGGTTGAAGACCACTGATAGGAGGTAATACTATTCGCGAATTCGAATATGGCCTATGCCGCTCAACACTACTCGTCACCGCTGCCCTGGATGTCGCTCCATCGCTCCGGACGTCTTCTTCCCCGGGATCCACGCTCTCAGTCGCCGTCATCACGTCGCTACGCACGGCGCTCCTATTGGATGACGGGACGGCGTGTGCGACGACGTGATGACGTGGAAGGAGAGCGCCGGCCAAGCAGGGGATCCCGGTGTGAGGTGGTTTTTTGCGCCCCCGTAGATCCATGCGTCGGCTCCTCCCCGAGCTCTACGAACATTTCAGAAGCTAGAACTGAGGAAGGGCAGAGCAAGGGGAGGGAGGAGGTTCACGCCCCCTCCCTCATCTCCCCTCCCTAAGCTCGGCTGGATGTAGATCTCTACGGCACGCCCCCTCCCTCATCTCCCCTCCCTGAGGACATAGATCTCCACGGCACGCCCCCTCCCTGAGCACATAGATCGCCACGGCAGGTCCCCTCCCTCATCTCCTCTCCCTGAGGACATAGATCGCCACGGCAGGTCCCCTCCCTCATCTCCCCTCCCTGAGGACATAGATCTCCACAGCAGGTCTCCTCCCTGAGCACATATATCGCCACGGCAGGTCCCCTCCCTCATCTCCCCGAGCTGAGGACGTAAATCTCCACGGCAGGTCCCCTCCCTCATCTCCCCGAGTTGAGGACGTAGAGCAGTGCTCCCAATGAGCTCTGTGTGTATAGGGGACATACTGTACGGGCTAAAGGGGGACATACTGTACAGGTTAAAGGGGGACATACTGTACGGGCTAAAGGGGGACATACTGTACGGGATAAAGGGGGACATACTGCACGGGCTAAAGGGGGACATACTGCACGGGCTAAAGGGGGACATACTGTACAGGCTAAAGGGGGACATACTGTACAGGCTAAAGGGGGACATACTGCACTGGCTAAAGGGGGACATACTGCACGGGCTAAAGGGGGACATACTGCACGGGCTAAAGGGGGACATACTGCACGGGCTAAAGGGGGACATACTGCACGGGCTAAAGGGGGACATACTGTACGGGCTAAAGGGGGACATTTAGCCTGTATAGTATGTCCCCTTTACACATAGAGCTCATTGGGAGCACTGCTCTATGTCCTCAGCTCGGGGAGATGAGGGAGGGGAGCTGCCATGGCGATCTATGTGCTCAGGGAGGGGGCGTGCCGTAGAGATCTGCGTTCAGCCGAGCTCAGGGAGGGGAGATGAGGGAGGGGGCGTGAACCTCCTCCCTCCCCTTGCTCTGCCCTCTGCCCCTTGCTCTGCGGACGCATGGATCTACGGGGGCGCAAAAAACCACCTCACACCGGCACGGAGCAGACACCGAGGAGGCAGGTAAGGTCCCTCCCGGTGTCCTGTAAGCTGTTCGGGACGCCACAATTTCACCGCGGCGGTCCCGAACAGTTCGACTGAGCAGCCGGGTTAGTGTCACTTTAGCTTCAGACGCGGCGGTCAGTTTTGATCGCCGCATCTGAAGGGTTAATGCAGGGCATCACCGCGATCGGTGATGTCCTGTATTAGCCGCGGGTCCCGGCCGTTGATGGCCGCCTGGACCGACCCGATAGGTGTGTATTCGCCGTATAAGACGCACAAACTTTTCCCCCCCAGTTTTGGGGAAGAAAAAGTGCGTCTTATACGGCGAAAAATACGGTAATCCTTTTCCTGATGGTCCCTGTTTGTCTATGGAAGAGGAAAGAGGAAATTGTGACAAAAGTTCCATATGAATAAAAAACAAACAAACAAACATTGCACTATAAAGTGAAATTTGGGAATGGCAGTGGTGAAAGGTTCAAGATGACTGCACTCACCTTTATCAGTTCATGTATAGGTATTGTACAACACTAATTGAAAGCTTTCTGAAAGCCAGACAGTGAAACGCAGCAAGATAAGTTCCCCTGTCCGATACTGGTCTGGCGAGTCCAATCACCCAGCGTCTAAACTGAAACTCCAGATGATTGTGAACTGTCCCAATCAAATGAATGGACATAAGTTCAGTTGTCAGTTTCCCTCGGGTGCACGCCAGAGGGAAACACTACCGGACAACTGATATATGTAAAGGAAGCTTAGCTGGTGGAAAGCTATTTCTCTGCAGTTCCATGTAGTATGTTACAAGCTGCACACTGCCTGTGACCGTCTGTCTGCTACTGCACAGTATGTAGGCCTCCCAAACTTGTACTTGTTCCAGACTAAGAGCTGTCCATTTAACAATATGTTTGACAATAGCTTTTGATGGATGTGACCTGACCACATGTACATCATATCACTTAGCTCACCACTAGAGATGAGCGAACTTACAGTAAATTCGAACTTCTCGGCTCGGCAGTTGATGACTTATCCTGCATAAATTAGTTCAGCTTTCAGGTGCTCCGGTGGGCTGGAAAAGGTGAATACAGTCCTAGGAAAGATTCTCCTAGGACTGTATCCACCTTTTCCAGCCCACGGGAGCACCTGAAAGCAGAACTAATTAATGCAGGATAAGTCATCAACTGCCGAGCCGAGAAGTTCGTGACGAATCGAATTTACTGTAAGTTTGCTCATCTCTACTCACCACCCACATTGACTGAAAATTACAAAGGTTTTGATAACTGCTGCATCTATTCATCTCGGACCGCAAGTAAAAGACGTTTCCCGCAGACTGGAACTAAATTTTGTATCAACTGGGTATTTTCTCATGAGATACTACTTAAAGAAAAGATGTGCACACAAAATATTGTTGTCTGCTGTCAAAAGACTGGCTGTTGAAATATTTGATTGTAACTACACTTACCGGTTTTATGCTCTGCGCTGCTGGGATGATGCAGTCATCACTGTCACTTTCTGTTTCATTTCCATCTGTTGTTTGTCGCCCATCTTGGTCTTCACAAAAGAAATTAGAGTAAACTAGCATTTATATTGCCATGTTTTTCATTAAATTGTATTCAAGTATACATCCATGTAATCTCTATTACAGGTAAAGTTTCCATTCCCTTTAGCCACATTCTTTAACCCCTTAAGGACACAGCCCATTCTGACCTTAAGGACGCAGCTGTTTTTTGCAAATCTGATCTATGTCACTTTAAGCATTAATAACTCTGGGATGCTTTAACTTATTAATTTGATTCCAAGACTTTTTTTTCGTGACATATTCTGCTTTATTCACAGAGCTTCAAAAAGAAAGTTAAGTGCTGGCACTGCTATCCCTCAATTTTAACTCCCTTGGATAGTCTCTGTATACAATCTAGCTAGCAATGCATCTTCGTGCGGTGGTGCTCATGTACTATAAAGATATTCAGATGTGTACCAATCCACTGGATAAAGAAGAAAGTACAGGCAACTCACCACGTTGTTGTAACTTCGTGTTTATTACTGGGACATGCAGGCAAAGCGGCTCCACGCCACACCAAGATGTCTAACACTAGTGCGTTTACCGATGACAGCAGTTTCCTTCCGTTCAGGAACTTCAATAGATCTATTCGACATCCCGGTGTGGCGTGGAGTCGCTTTGCTTGCATGTCCCAGTAATAAACAGGAAGTTACATCAACGTGGTGAGTTGCCTGTACTTTCTTCTTTATCCAGTGTATTCTATTTCATGTTAGTGGTAAATTTTCGGCGATACTTGCATCATTTCTTGGTGAAAAAGTCAAAAATGTCATGAAAAATTTGAACATTTAGCATTTCTTTTTACTTTGAAATTCTCTGCTTTTAAGGAAAATGGACATACCAAATAAATTATATATTGATTCACATATACAATGGGGGATATTCATCAAAACCTGTCCAGAGGAAAAGTTGCTCAGTTGCCCCTAGCAACCAATCAGATCGCTTCTTTCATTTTTCAGAGGCTTTTTCAAAAATGAAAGAAGCAATCTGATTGGTTGCTATGGGCAACTCAACAACTTTTCCTCTGGACAGGTTTTGATAAATGTCCCCCTATATGTCTACTTTATGTTGGCATCATAAAATTGCATTTTTTTAAACTTTTTGAAGACATTAAAAGGGCTTCAAAGTTCAGCAGCAATTTTCAAGTTTTTCATAAATATTTAAAAATCTGAATTTTTCAGCGACAGTTCAGTTTGAAGAGGATTTGAGAGACCTTTCTGTGAGAAATACCCCATAAATTACCCCATTATATGAAAAAAAACCACATGGCATACTATTTTGGAAACTACACCCTTCAAAGCGCGTAACAAGGGGTACAGTAAGCCTTAATACCGCACAGATGTTTGACGAACTTTCACTAAATTTGGACGTGAAAATGACAAATTTTAACTAAAATGATGGTGTAACCTCAAAGTTTTCATTTTTATAAGGGGTAATAGGAGAAAAAGACCCCCCTCCAAATTTGTAACACTATTTCTTCTGAGTATGGAAATAGCCCATATATGGATGTAAACTGCTCTACGGGCCCACTACAATGCTCAGAAGAGAAGGAGCGCCACAGAGAGAGAATTTGGATGAAACAGAAGTGCGTTTACAAAGCCCACCGTGGTGCCATAACAGTGTACCCCCCACATGTGACCCCATTTAGGAAACTACACCCCTAACGGAATGTAATAAGGGGTGCAGTGAGAATTTACACCCCACTGGCATTTGACAGATCGTTGGAGTGGGCTGTGCAAATGAAAATAAAATGTTTTCATTTTCACGGACCACTGTTCCAAAAATCTGCCAGACACCTGTGGGGTGTAAATGCTCACTGCACCCCTTGCTACATTCCGCGAGGGGTGTAGTTTCCAAAATGGGGTCACATGTGGGGGGAATCCACTGTTCTGGCTCCATGGGGGCTTTGTAAACGAACATGGCCTTCAATTCCAGACAAATTTTCTCTCCATGGCACTCCTTCTCTTCTGAGCATTGTAGTTCGCCCGTAGAGCACTGCACATACACATTTGGGGTATTTCCTTACTCAGAAGAAATGGGGTTACAAATTTTTTGGGGCTTTTTTTTATTTTATTTTTTTTACTATTACCCCTTGTGAAAATGAAAACTTTGGGGTAACACCAGCATTTTAGTGAAAAAAATTACATTTTTCATTTTCATGTCCAACTTTAACAAAAATTTGTCAAACACCTGTGGGGTGTTAAGGCTCACTGTACCCCTTGTTACGTTCTGTGAGGGGTGTAGTTTCCAATATGGGGTCATATGTGTTTTATTTTTATTTTTTGCGTTTATGTCAGAACCGCTGTAACTATCATCCATCCATGTGCAAATCACCAATTTAAGCCTCAAATGTACATGGTGCGCTCTCACTCCTGAGCCTTGCTGTGCGTCCGCAGAGCATTTTACGTCCACATATGGGGTATTTCTGTACTCAGGAGAGAATTAGTATGGGGCAACACCAGCATGTTAGTGTAAAAAATTAAAAAAATTTACAGTAACATACTGGTGTAGACCCCAATATTTAATTTTCATAAGGGGTAAAAGGAGAAAAAGCCCCACAAAATTTGTAACACAATTTCTGCCGAGTACGGAAATACCCCATATGTGGCCCTAAACTGTTGCCGTGAAATACAACAGGGCTCCGAGGTGAGAGAGCACCAAGAGCAATTGAGGCCTAAATTAGGGATTTGCATAGGGGCGGATACAGACGCAAGCATTACTCTTGCCTCAGCCACCACAAATACCCTACACCAGTGTTTCTCAAACAAGGTGCCTCCAGCTGCTCCAAAACTCCCAGCATGCCTGGACAGTCAATGGCCATCCGGCATTGCCGGGAGTTGTTGTTTTGCAACAGCTGGAGGCTCTGTTTTGGAAACGCATTTTTATTGGGGGGTAATTATGTAAGGGTGTATATGTAGTGTTTTACTATTTATTTTGTGTAATGTAGTGTAGTTAGTATTTTTAGAGTACATTCACACGGCAGGGGTTTACAGTGAGTTTCCCGCTGGGAGTTTGAGTTGCGGTGAAAAACTTGCCAAAGCTCAAACTTGCATTAGGAAACTCACTGTAAAGCCGCCCGTGTAAATGTCCCCTGTACATTCACATTGTGGGGGGTAGGGGGTGTTTACGGGCGCAAACCTCCAACTGTTGCAAAACTACAACTCTAAACATGAACTGTCAGACTCTGCATGCTGGGAGTTGTTTGTAGTTTTGCTATAGCTCGAGACACACTGGTGGGAAAACACTGAATTGGGTAACAGACTAACTCAGTGTTTACCCACCAGTGTGCCTCCAGCTGTTGCAAAACTACAACTCCCAGCATATACTGACAGCTGCTTGTTGCCGGGCATGCTGGTAGTTTTGCAAGATCTGGAGGGACACAGTTTAGAGACCGCTGCACAGTGATTTCTAAACTGTGGTCCTCCAGATCTTGCAAAACTACAAATCCCAGCGTGCCCAGAAAGCAAATGGCTGTCTGGGCATGCTGGGCATTGTAGTTTTGCAACAGCTGTAGGCACAGCTTTTTTTTATTTCTGTCCACAGTGCTCTCTGCTGACACCTCTGTCCATATCAGGAACTATCCAGAACAGGAGTAAACCCCCATAGCAAACCTATGCTGTTCCTGATAAAGACAGAGGTGTCAGCAGAGAGCACTGTGGACAGAAGAAAAAGAAATCAAAATACAAAAGAACTACAGCTAATAAGTACTGGAAGGATAAAGATTTCTTAATAGAAGTAATTTACAATTCTGTTTAACTATCTGGCACCAGTTGGTAAAAAAAAAAAAAAAGTTTTCCACCGAAGTACCCCTTTAAGACTTTAACAGGCACAAAATGGTACACCACTTAGATGTACGTATGTGGTATGCACTTATGAGAGAAGGACAATGCGCTTCAGTACGCTTAAAACAGTATTTGTCTACAACATCAGCAGATGTCTACTTTTGCCTGGCCTTTCACAGTATCTAGGCCCTTAAGACTAACAGGAACAAAATGGTACACCACTTAGATGTACGCAGAGGTTACACTTAATAGAGAACAATATGTTTTTAGTGCTCTGTTCACCCTAACTGGCTGGCTACTATTAGCTTTTCAGTTGCTGTACACACCAGTGCTGCAGCACAAAGTCGTTATGTACTACACCCAAAATTGCGCTCTCTCTCTCTCAATCTCACTCCCTTCCCTATCAGTGCTTCCAGGCTGGATTTGGGTTTGAGGTGAATTGCTACTGTAAAAAAAGCTTTTCTGTGCAACACATTGATCTCTATCCCTCTCTGCAATAGAAGGCTGATGTGACTGGGAGGTGAATCGCTGCTGTAAAAATGCTTTTCTGTGTAACACACACTGCTCTCTGTCCCTCTCTGCAATAGCACACTATGACTGGCTGTAAGATGGCTGCCGATTATATAGGGCTGTGACATCACAGGGGTGGCTGACTGCTGATAGGCTGCATGCGATTCATGGTCATCCTGCCTACCCTTGTTCCCGCCTTCCCAGGATTCCTTGCCCCATGTCCTCACATGTGGATCTGCCATTTTAGATGCCTGGCCCCTGGAGCCTGGACCGTACTAAATGGAGTTTAATGAAGCGATTTAATGAAATTCATAAAGAAGATGGATTTGTCAGATTTGATTCACTCATCCCTTGTGACAATACATACCCTCTGTCTCTAAGTCTTCAGGTACTTCATCTTCTGATAAGTCAAGGTTTTGCGCTTTATATTGTTGATCTGAAGGTGGAGATCTCAATTCCTTCTCATGCACTAATTCCTTTAATGCCTCTCTGATATACTCATCTTCAACAGAAGTATCATACTTTGGCTAAAACAAACAAAACACATAAGGGCATACATAACTTTTATGTTTTCTATTTTCCACCTCCACAATTTAAAATTTCACTTAAAGTATCTAGTGTTCCAATTAGACAAAAAAAAGTATTATAGATTAGAAACTTGAATTTATTATACTGAGTTCTTTCAGTTGTTCAATAGTGTCAGTCTTTGTGCACACTTCTTTATTTCCATACAGAGCATTAGGTGATTTACTTCCTCTCTTCTGATTGAATAACTCACCTAAACAAGAAAAACATGATGTCTGTGTATCAGTAGAGAGGATGTGCTACCTAAAAGTCCTGTGATTCCAGCAGCCTCTGCACTGTTTTCAAGTATGCAGTCTGCAATGTGAGATAGGGGAGAGGATGGGGAAGGAGCTAGTATGCTTATAGAAACAGCTCAATTACATCTGTAGTACAGTAGATTAGAGCTGCAATGATTAATCGATAAAATCAATTAAATTCGATAACGGGATTCGTTGTCAACAAATCCAGTTATCGAATAATCGCCCGAATCGTTGTCTGCGGCGGCAGTGAATAAATGAATGAAGCTGACATGTCCCGCATGTAGGCTTCATTCATTCACCGCTGCCGCCCTACTCCTAGCGCAATTAATCGATGATTAATCAATGAAATAATCAACAAATAATGCTTATTAAAATAATCGTTAGCTGAAGCCCTACAGTAGATTAAAGTAACCACTATGTGAATTAGAAAATGGTAGTCTGCAGCACAAATATCTAAGGACTGAAAGAAAAGGCTTTATAAGGGTAATATAAGTGAATCTGGGAGCAACATTTGTGGTGTATTTTATGGTGGTGTTAGTATATATAGGATAACTGAATTGGAGCTTACATTTTGGGGGGATTTTTGTCTTTCAGCATGGTCTGCATTTTGTTGCCAGCCAGTGATGAATGACCAGCAAGTGTTGGCTCAATGAACAGCTGTTTTTGAGAAATACATGCAATCTATGAAAATTCAGTAAGTATGCAAATATTTGCAGTTATGTGGCTTATAGCAGCAGGATTGATGGGTGAGCGAGAGTCAAACCAGGGCCCTTCCAAGAAATTCTACAGTATTAACATATCCCTGAAGGTTTATGACTGCTTTTTAATGTTTTATATCATTCAGCACATACGTTTGTTCCCAAATATATCTTCCAAATTTAGTTCAGTTTCCTGACAAACATTGTCAGGGGCATAGCTAGGAAGAGATGTTACCTGAGGAGCTGGGTGCTAGGCAGCCTCGGTTAGGATATTCAGATATTGATTATCTGAAGGTAAGCCTAGCTACTATGCTGCTTGTTGTACAAATGCCCATCATACATGCTAGCCACTGCTAAAGCTTGAGTGCACTTATATGAATTAACATACAATGGATTTGGAGACTTTTCAGACTCTTACTATTTTCACATTTTATGTTGCAGCCTTATGCTAAAATAAAGTAAAACATCTATTTTGCCTAATCATTCTGCACCCATTACCCCAAAATGAGAATGTGAAAATAGGATTTTAGAAATTATTAAAAATTGAAAATGAAAAAATGTATATTTAAAATGGACATAGGTATTCACAATACTTTCTATGACAGTTGAAACATCTTTAAGATGTTCCTACACCTTGCTCAGAGTCACTTGTGGTAAATTCTGTGGATTTGACATGATTTAGATAAACACAGCCCTGTTAATATAACATACGACAATGCATATTAAAGCAAAAACCAAGCCATGAGATGGAAAGAACTGCCTGTAGAGGTCTGGGATTGTGTGGAGGCACAGATCTGAAGAAGGGTACAAAAAATGTCTACTGCACTGAAAGTTCCAAAGAGCACAGTGGCCTTCATAATTCTTAAATGGGAGAAGATTGGAACAACAAACACTCTTGCTAGAGCTGGCCACCCCACCAAAGTAATCGGGGTGGTAGGGCCTTACTAAAAGAAGTGACCAATAGCCCAAAGACTACTCTGGCTGAGCTTTAAAGATCCTGTGAGCAGGTAGGAGAAACTTCCAGAAGGTCAACCATCATTGCAGCACCCTGGGCTTTATGGCCAGAAAAAAGTCCTTAGCAAAAGACACATGAACTCCTGTCTGGAGTTGGCAAGAAATTATATAAAGAAATGTATGTTTTATCAATGACTTTGAGAAATATGTGATATTCATTTTATGTGAGTGATATACTGTATGCGACTCTTTTTTGAAGTCTGTTGAAGTATCACATACCGTATTTTTCGCCGTATAAAACGCACTTTTTCTTCCCCAAAACTGGGGGGGTGGAAAGTTGGTGCGTCTTATATGGCGAATACACACCTATCGCGGTGGTCCCTGCAGCCAACAACGGCCGGGACCCGCGGCTAATACAGGACATCATCGATCGCGGTGATGCTCTGTATTAACCCTTCAGACGCGGCGATCAAAGCTGACCGCGTCTGAAGCGAAAGTGACACTAACCCGGCTGCACCAGGAGGAACCTTACCTGCCTCCTCTGTGTCTGCTCCGTGCCGGGATCCCCTGCATGGCCAGCGCTCTCCTTCGTCGTCATCACATTGTCGCGCACGCCGCCCGTCATCCAATATGAGCGGCGTGATGGCGGCGACGGAGAGTGAGGATACCGGGCAGCAGAGACGTTCCGGAGCGACGGGGACTCCCCGGGGACGCGGCGACAGCGATGAAGGGCGACATCCAGGGCAGCGGTGACGGGTCCAGAGTCGTGGGGACACGTGAGTATTACCTCCTATACCAGTGGTCTTCAACTTGAGGACCTCCAGATGTTGCAAAACTACAACTCCTGGCATGCCCGGACAGCCAACGGCTGTCCGGGCATGCTGGGAGTTGTAGTTTTGCAACATCTGGAGGTCCGCTGGTTGAAGATCACTGTGACCTATACTTTACATTGTATTCTAGATTTTCCTCATTTAAAATTGGGTACGTCTTAAATGCCGGAGCGTCCTATAGGGCGAAAAATACGGGTATGTATTTGTATTTTGTACATAAGTGCAAATTTGTACATTTTTGCATGAAATGAAATATTGTTCTTCTATGATTTCTAATATAATGTATTTATGTAGAATATTCTTGTGAATATAAAAAAAAATAATGTTTTAGGTTTTATTTTAGCACAAAGTTCAACATAGCAAGATGGAAAAAAAAAGTGAAAGGCTCTGAAAACTTTCTGAAGGCACTGCATGTGTATACCAGCTTTATTCCTCTGTAACAAATATAACAGAAGTCATGACATTTAATAGTCCTGCATTTCATTTTTGCTGTTATGTGTGAAAAACACAGTACAACAATATATAGCTCTTAGAACAGAAGTTTTTATTATTATTTTATTTTTTTACTTTTTATGCTATTAATAAAAAATCTGCTAGTTAGACACTTGAATAACACAGTGAGAACTGAAAGAAATAAAGAAATAGCTCCTATGAATTGGCAGTGAAAAGTAAATTGCCTCTGGAAGGTTCACCCACAGGTTGTCCCAGGATAAACTGACTAGTCATATTCTTGACAAGTGGAAAATAGAGTATGTATGAAGCCGAGCAGGATTACTATGGAATCATGGGTGTTTAAAAATTGCACTGAATAAAACTAATAGGTACATTTTTCTGTAAAGAATAATGGTTAAAAATGTTAAAGTTACAGATGTAGTTTATCAGTTTCAAGCTTATTTTACCAAAGCACCATTATGAAATATTTGTTTAGTAGGGCTCAAACATTTTCATGTAAAAAAAGAAATCACAGCCAATAGCCATTCTGCAAAGAAACTAATCAGAATGCTCAGAGGAGCCTTTACCTGCTTCTATAGTGAATGTACTTTAAGATTTGTCTAAGTGTAAATACTAGAAATGGGGACTGTAGATGTGATCACAACTTTGAACATGTGACAATTTATGTGACTGCTTACACATTGAGATGACCAAAATTGGTCCAGTTGAATATCTTTAAAGGCACCCTAACATGTACAACTAGGCATCACTGAAATCAATAGTGCTTGTAAAGAGGATTAGTGTGAGGGTGTAAGACATAGGAAGATGTCTGGGGAGCCCTGCTGGCTTGTTTTGTTTAGAATGTGTTAGATGCTAATAATCAGGGGTGAATCTAGCCTTTCTGATGCCCAAAGCAAACTAAAGAAAAGTGACCCCCCCAATAGACACATATTATATATATATGATCAATCCAATGGTAGAGCAGAAAAGGCTGCACTCACCGCTCTGTTTCTTCAGTTGTTTACTGTGAATTCATGATGGGGGTACACATAGCGGGTGCTTCCAAAGGCTAGAGGGACATATGTTTCGTGCCGATCAGCACATCGTCTGACTCCCGCTCCCCGGAGCCAGACGATGCGCTGATCGGCGCAAAACATATGTCACTCTAGCCTTTGGAAGCACCCGCTATGTGTACCCCCATCATGAATTCACAGTAAACAACTGAAGAAACAGAGCGGTGAGTGCAGCCTTTTCTGCTCTACCATTGGATTGATTGTATTTGCATTGCTGTAGATTTTGCACCACCGCTTTTGTGCTGTATACTGTACTAACATCACCACCGTTAAGAGACCACTGTTACAGGACACTTTGTATAATTACTAGTAGTGCCGACTTCTTCTCCATTTGTCATATATAATTATTTTCTTATTTTTTATTTATTTATTTATTTATATATACACACACAATAGCCGAGAACAGTAATCGGCTATAGTCAAAAGACAGCAAATGGAGTAGCGGTCATGCGTGTGTGATGTCACTTCATTCACTTAGGATCTTCAGTATTTATGATTTAGCGGTGTCTTAGAGGTTAAGCCTCCACTGATTTGGTAATTATCAAATATGCTGGCGATAGGTGATAACGTTGAAACTTGGGATTAGCAGGGGATGTACAGTATTTCGTTATTTAGTTGAACACTCTACAAATTCAATCCATTATTACAAGCTAGCAGGCTGCAATTGACATCACAGCCACCGGGTTGACATCCTGGGATGAGAGGGCGTGTCAATAGAAGAGAAAGGGTAAGGAAGGACACATTTGTTCTTTCCTGTATAGGTATATTTCTCTGGCGATGGTTTGTAGTAGATTGTGAGTGTAGAACCTTTATTGTGACCCAATTTAATCTAGCAATAATTTTATTGTATTGAAAGGGTACTCCGCTGTAAACATCTTATCCCCTATCCAAAGGATAGGGGATAAGGTGTTAGATCTCGGGGGTCCCACCGATGGGGGCTACTACACCCCTGACATTCAGGGCACGAACTCCACTCCGTGCCCGATGACTGGCGATGCCAGCCGCCACACCCCCCTCCTTTCACGCTATGTACTTGCTGTCACGCCCCCTCACATAGACATGAATGGAGGGGGCATGGGGTCGTGGGGTCATGAACACAGAAGCTGCAAGCTTACGTGTTCCGGATGCCTCCACTGCCGGCCCAGAGATCACGGCGTACCCAGCAGCGGGACCCCTGTGATCTAATATCTTATACCCTATCCTTTAAATAGGGGATAAGATGTTTACAGTAGAGTACCCCTTTAAGTGCTTAAGATGCTTAGACATCTATCAATGAAGGAAATACATTACACTTACCTCAGAAGAAATGTTTAAGACAGTTATTGGATTTTTATTCTTCCTTGTATTTTCTTCATCACCAGTTCGATTGACTGGATTCTGAAATTACACAAAAGTGATGCAATGAATTTAAGGATAAGACCGTAACTGGGTGATGCAATCATATTTATACAGCAATACAGACACACTAAAGCCAGAGTGTAATGTTACACAATTCATGGGAGATTACGAAAGTACAGCATTCTCAGTGGTTTCCGACCAGCCGGTACTTTCCCCATGTATAAATGTCAAGCCTCACACACTGGCAGCTTTTTGCACCCCTTTCTATGTAGATTTGCTGTCAGAAACATATTGTATATGCATACACTACAACATATTTTCACCTAATGACAAAAACATTTGTGATAGAAGTATGTCCCATACATTATGTAATAAAATTCACAAGTGTAATTGTGAATCATGAGGATAACAGAAAACATTCAAAAGTTTCATAGGCTGTAAAATATCTGTGGCTTTGATTTTTAAAGTGGTTGACCGGGGACATAAATAGTTATTTGGTGGTTTTCTAATGAAAGGGGGCTGGTTTAGCTTACACACTAAGTCTGAGAGCCACCCTCTTATAAGTACGAGAGAGAAGAATGGCCTCAGTCCATGTTGCTAGGGCTATAAGACTTGGGTCTGGAATTTAACAATGGTGTGGTACGGACAAAAAAAAGCACATTGGTGAGGTTTTATTAATTTACATTTGGAAAATAACCAAATAACTTTCTTTGCCCTTGGACAGCCCCTTTAAATTACTCTAATTTTACATCTTCTGACAGTGTGTGCAACATTCCCAATTTTCTTTTTTGCCAATATACTGTATAATTCTATTCATATTTGTGTTCAGGTTCTCTGCCTGGGTTTCCATCCCTTTTGATGGCAAGAATAGCAGAGACAGAACGCAGTGTATCCTTGCCATCAAAATGCAAGAAATGCAGATGTAATCCATTATACCGTATATACTCGAGTATAAGCAGAGTTTTTCAGCACGATTTTTCGAGCTGAAAACACCCGCCTCGGCTTATACTCGAGTGAACTCTCTGCCTGTGAATCCCTTCTCAGTGGTCTTCAACCTGCGGACCTACAGATGTTGCAAAACTACAACTCCCAGCATGCCCGGACAGCCATCGGCTGTCCGGGCATGCTGGGAGTTGTAGTTTTGAAACCTCTGGAGGTCCACAGGTTTAAGACCACTGCGGCCTTCGTCATCATCCAGACCCCCCCCCTTTTGTTTTCTACTCACCTCCCCTCGGTGGGAAGGAAGGGTGAGGAAGGACTAGTGACGTTGCCTTAACGACGACGCACAGGGACGCGTATGAACGTCCTTGTGCGTCATAGTCAAGGCAACGTCACTAGTCCGGGGCCAGGCCCAGAGCGCGGAGAAGAGGGCCCCACCTGATGAAAATGGACAGTTCGGAACGATTAACCCTTCCCACCGGACGGTCCCTGCAGCATAGATGGCCCGGACCAGCTCACCCTTCCTTCCCACCAAGGGGAGGCGAGTAGAAAACTAAAGGGGGGGGGGGGGGTCTGGATGATGACGAAGGCCGCAGTAGTCTTCAACCAGCAGACCTCCAGAGGTTTCAAAACTACAACTCCCAGCATGCCTGGACAGCCGATGGCTGTACGGGCATGCTGGGAGTTGTAGTTTTGCAACATCTGGAGGTCCGCAGGTTGAAGACCACTGATGAAGGGATTGACAGGCGGTGATGATGATGACAGGGGTCTGGATGATGACGGGGGTCTGGATGATGATGGGGGTCTGGATGACATGGGGGGATGATGTATTTCCCACACTAGGCTTATAGTCGAGTCAATAACTTTTCCTGGGTTTTTGGGGTGAAATTCGGGGCCTTGGCTTATGTTCGGGTTGGCTTATACTCGAGTATATACGGTAAGCCAATGCACACCAACATAGGCTTTCTACATGACTTAAACATGGGCAGTTATGTATACAAGGCACAGTCCATGCTTCTGGAATTCATGTTTGCTATATCGGCTGCGCATATATTTTGCCCTTGGTATTGCCGAGATAAGTATTCTTTGGTTTCCTGTATGAATTACATGCTTATTATGCTGTAAATTCTCCACCCATTTTCGTGAATTGTTATAGACAATAGATGAATGGATGTTCTGTTGTATATACTTGTTAGGACACTGGACAAATTAAAATGATGCACAAATAGAAGATCTTGGTATCAATAAAGGGTTTTTTCAGGCAAAAATGGATGATGGCTTCTTCTCCATTGCTGAATGCTGAGGTCCCGACACCCTGCACACCCCCAAGTGATCAGCTGATCAGGTAAGCTACAGTGCCTGGATGTACACAGTGTATAGAGCCAGAGGCCTCAGCTTTAAACACTATGTTGTGGCTATAACGTGTACATTTCAATTCATGAGGGTGACATGCTACCAGATTCCCAATCTTTGGTTCTGCAGTTTACCTACTTCCCTAGTCTAATTCTGTGTATGCTTTTTTATCTGGAAGAAATAAAAGTAAAAGGGTCACTGTACAAGACAGATTCTAAAGCAATTCTATGGTAAGCAATGAGAAAGGGAGAGAAGGGCTCTGCCAAGTGCTTATCCCGGCTCGTTCTAGGGATCAGTGGGGGATCTGAACACCCAGACCCCGAATTATACTTTTTTTTTTTTTAACATGTAAAATAGACGAATCACGTTTTAAAGTGAGAGTGACACTTTAAAGTTTAAGCTAGTTTTTTTCAGGGATACTATTTACAATTCTGACAAACACCCTTTTTTTTTTCTTTTTTCTCAGTAATACGGTTATGTATATGTGTATATATTGACATCACAAATGTGGGTTTTGAAGTCCACACCAGGTCCATGACAACGCAACACCAGTTAAAAATCAGAACAGTAAAGGTCATCAGAACCTGGGAAGTGTACAGAATTTGGCTTAAAGGGGTACTCCGCTGGAAAACATTTTTATTTTATTTTATTTTTTTTTAAATCAACTGGTGCCAGAAAGTTAAACAGATTTGCAAATGACTAAGGCCCGGTAGGGCGGAAACGCGTCAGAGAGGGGGAGGTGACAACCTCACCACATGGACTTGCACCTTGTTTAATTTTCTATGGATTTTAATAAGAAGAAATAAATGGACGTTTTACCAGTGCTGTGAATTTATAATTTCTATGCTGTTAAGTGGTGACGGAGGACTACTACACAAGCACGGAGGAGGTGAGCGCTACCCATTTACCCTTTTTTTGCATAAAGATTTGCAAATGACTTCTATTTAAAAATCTTAATTGTTTCAATACTTATCAGCCGCTGTATGCTCCAGAGGAAGTTCTTTTCTTTTTGAATTTCCTTTCTGTCTTACCACAGTGCTCTCTGCTGACACCTCTGCCCATTTCAGGAACTGTCCAGAGTAAGAGAAAATCCCCATAGCAAACCTCTCCTGCTCTGGACAGTTCTTGACATGGACAGAGGTATCAGCAGAGAGCACTGTGGTCAGACAGAAAGGAAATTCAAAAAGAAAATAACTTCCTCTGTAGTATACAGCAGCTGATAAGTACTGGAAGGATTATTATTTTTAAATAGAAGTAATTTACAAATCTGTTTAACTTTCTGGCACCAGTTGATTTAAAAGAAAATGTTTTCCAGTGGAGTACCCCTTTAAGCACATATCTGCATCGATCACGGTAATGTCATAGATATTCTTACCAGGGTTTCTATTTTGGCTTCAATGAAAGATACTTTCTTGTCTGTTGGAGATTTCCGTGTCCTTGGCTTTGGCTGTGGTGCCTGCAATATAGATAATAATAAAAATTTTATTATTTTAGGAAATCCAACAAATTATAAATCCATTAAAACTTTTAAATGACTAACACACAAATTAACCAACAACAAAAACTGTATAATATGTGGCCTCTTAATTAATAACTGAAAAAGGAAAAAAACAGCACTCCTCTGTGTGATACCTTACAGACAGGTATGTGCAGGTGGATTATCGCTTACCAGAGAGCATTGTGCAACCCAAAGCACAACTTTGGAATAGGTATTCAGGTGGGTCTGCAGCAGTCTTCCCATCCACAACAACAATCAGCAAATCAAGAAAGTCCTCCAAGGATTCCTCCAAAAAAAATCCTCCAAGGACTCAGGTAAGAACTAGAGATTTATTTCCCACAATGCAACGCGTTTCACAATCATTCGAGGAACATGCTTGAGGAAGCAATCGGATTGTGAAACGCGCTGCATAGTGGGAAATAAATCTCTAGTTTTTACCTGAGTCTATCAGCGTCTGATTATCCGTCTGTCCTTGGAGGAGTTTCTTGGTTTGCTGATTATAACTAATAAGGCCAAATCGTAAAACGCCAGGTGGCAATGGCTTAAGGCAGGGTCATCCAAGCAGTGTGAATGGTGGACACAATAAAAGCAAAGAGAATGCCTTAGTCAGTGACTACTACCGGGTGGGGTTGGGTGTTGGAGTGATAGGAGGCATGCTCCTGCTATAACTGCGTTCTAGGACACAATCATACGGATGGTAACTGTGCCATCATTATACTACTACATAGAAACACTGTAGCCAAGACACACATTTACATGTGATTTTGCCATGGTGCAGTAATGATGTGTCCCTCTGCTGCATCATTTCTGTCCTGTTTCAAGTTTCTGTTTACTAGTAAACTCAAAATCCAAGCACTCTGCAAATTGGATGTAATCTTAAGGGTGCATTCACACTGAGTAATTCAAGAGGAATCACCTCTGCCCATTGACTATAATGTTTTTTCTGCTGTCCTGTTCACACTGCAGAAATTCTGCCAGCTGAATTCCGACGCTGAATTCCTTTCCGCTTGAAGAAAGAACATGTTCATTCTTCAAGCATAATCCGCAAGCAGAATCCAATAGAAGTCAATAGTAAAAAAAAATTCTGCCCAACATAGTTTTCAAGCGGAATTTGAGCGGAAATCAAGCGGAATTCAGAAAAGTAGATTAAATAGCCTCCTCCTCCATTCCTCTTCATTTCCGCATGGAAATTCCCCTTTAATTCCGCTTGATGAATAAAATGACAGAAGGCAACAATTTGACGACTGAAATTACTCCTCGTGAATTTCTCAGTGTGAATGCACCCTAAGGGTGTTTATACATATAATATTAAAGGTATATAGGATGTGTTTCTGCGACCAGAGCCTTCCTCAGCTGTCACAACTGAGGAAGGCTCTGATCGCAGAAACGCATCCTGTATACCTTGATATCATGTGAATAAACACCCTTAAGATTGCCTCCAATTTAGTAAGTGCTGGGATTTTGATTTCATTATACGTTAGATTCGACGCCACCACAAACACCACCTTCATAGTAGTATTGATGACACTTATCTACCACCTGTTTACAATGTTTAGCTAGCCTTAGGGAGTACCAATGCTGGCTCCTAACTTTTGAAGCCATTTTGTATAGCTGACTAAAATGTTACCATGTTGGACAGAGAATCCTGGTCCATTCATTCTAGAGATTGTGGGGCTCTCGACCCATGGATTGCCATTACACATTAGAAGAGAAATGGAAAAAAAACACCTTTATCTATTTATGTAAATATATTTGTTTTTGCAAAAATCCCTAAGCCATGTTTGGTGAATATCTCCAGTTTACAAAACATAAATGAGCCAGAACGTAAAGTTTTGGCACAATACATAAATGTCTCTGTGTATGAAGAACTATAATAAAATTCATGTGGTTTCTGGGTAGAAGTGATTTTCTTTATCAGCCTGTTAAAATTATTTCGGGTGTGACTGCAGTTGCCACATAAAAATGTGTTGGCTCACAAATATTTTGGAAGTGAGAGTTGTCACAGTCAGCACAATGTGTAGGACACATGTGATACGCTCCTCAGACCAAGTTTTTATGAGTTCCATTTGTAAACACTAACTGTTTAAATACCATTTCACTCCATCGCACAACCATATGTGCCAGTCTTGAGATACATGGTCTTCACGCTTAAGATTTCCATTTTGCCTAAAGTCATTTCAGTTTCAGAAAGGCTTGTATCAACCATTGGCTAAGAACTACAGTTCTTTACTGTTTTTACTAAAATGGATTACCGTAATATAAATCTAAAATGTTGTCATCTTCAGTTTGTTGCTTTTGTAATTTGTTATAAGCGTTAAACCTCTTCCTCATATCTTTCACTTGGCGATGTTCATAGATTTGATTTTACAATAATGAAAACAGAAGATTAAGGGGGATCAAAATTCTCATTTTCACCAGATTTAATGCATAAAATATTGGATACTAAGTAGCATTTAATTATTAATACATTTGGCATATGCATGCTTTCAATCCACTCTAGACAAAATCCTATAAATGTCAACATGAGGAATATATGGTTTTACACAATTATTTTTATTGAAAAATTATTACTATTACTTTGATTACTATTACTTGTCAGATTTAGTGGATTTATCACAATGTCTTAAAGGGATTGTCTGCTTGGATAACTAATGTACAAGTGGCCCCTAGACAGCTCCTTGATCACATTTCATGAATGGAGGAGCCACCCCATACTCTAAGTAGAAAGTAAGACACCATTATGTCTCCATAAAATACAAAGTTCTGTAATTTATAGGCCAGAGAAAATGCTGAGAAAAGGAAACGCTACTTTTGGATGGTTAAAGAATTTCTCTGGGAGTAGAAAATGGATGACTTGGTTCTTGGTCCATCTAAATGAGATCAAGGTGGCCTAACAATAATCTGAGCTCGCTGAAGTGCAGCCTCATTGTAGGTGTGTTGAGAGTTGGATCCTTTAAAGGGGTACTCCGGTGGGAAAAAAATTTTTTTAGGTCAACTGATGCCAGAAAGTTAAACAGCTTTGTAAATGAATCCCTCCAGTACTTATCAGCTGCTGTATACTACAGAGGAAGTTGTATAGTTCTTTTCAGTCTGACCACAGTGTTCTCTACTGACACATCTGTCCATGTCAGGAACTGTCCAGAGCAGGAGAGGTTTGCAATGGGGATTTGCTCCTACCCTGGATAGTTCCTAAAATGGACAGAGGTGTCAGCAGAGAGCACTGTGATCAGACAGAAAGGAAATTCAAAGAGAAAATAACTTCCTCTGGAGCATACAGCAGCTGATAAGCACTGGAATGATTAAGATTTTTTTTTAATAGAAGTCATTTACAAATCTCTGCTGTAAAATTTCAGTATAGTGGAGAAGACTTCTTCACTATCAACAGAAGTGGCTACAGAAATTTCTATCTGCTACAGATATATCACCTCTTCATACCATATGGGTTCAAAGTCCCTCACTCTGATATTTATTGTTGCCAGCCAAGATTTTTGGTACAAAATACAAGACAAAGGGGAGAGTGCAAGAACAAAAGAGATGATGTACTGTGTGTCAAGTAAGAAACCGGCTTAAATTATAGAAGACACTCTTAGAATCTTTGGAATACTACTCCAACTTACTCCAATCAAGGTTAAAGTTGCACTTACCACAACAACAGGCTCTAAGGTTTCCTGTCTTGGTGGTTGCACTTCTTCATCCTTAAGTAAGCGTACAGGCAATGGTATTTCCTTTGGAAGATCATCCACCAATGACCCTGTCAGAATTGTTTCACTTGGTGGCAGGTAAGTAGATTTCCACTTTAACATAACCTTAATCGTTCCTCTTTCATTCCCCTTATAATCTGTAAGTTGAAATGTACCTTTAAGGAAAAGGAAAGACCAAAAAAATTATAGGACAAAAAAAAAAAAAAAAAAAACATGTCCTGCACCACATTTTGTTTTTTTAATATCACTTTCGCTGAAATGCAACATCATGTATAACATTTTTTCAAAAAGTGTGCCAAGTAACAGCTAGTATAAAGTTAGACAACAGTGTCTAAACGTGCACCCAATTTATCTAGCATTCTATGTCACTGTGATAAATTAGTCAAATTTTTTTTGGCACACTTAAAGGATAGCCATTTATTTAAATGAATGTCTCTTCATACTAAGTCATCTGATTGCCCTAGTGGCCTTCATGCCAAATGAAGGTGTCGCTAATGAGATCTCCACTTTCATTTTCACTACAAGAGAGATTTTAAGGGGTTTACCACATCGATAAATAGGTCTAAACTGATGCACTACTGACATGAAACATATTTTTAATGTACAAGCATCTCCATAGGCAATAAATGGAGAGGTGGTGCGCATGCAAGGTCTTTGCCACATTCTAGAGATTGCAGTGTTAGTGGTACGAATCCCTGCCACCACGAACTCATAGGGGGGAATACCCCTTTGAGTCTTCTATAGCTGCCATTGAAGCAAATGGATTTTCATAATACACATACATGCAGGATCCCTCAGAGCAAGAGACATTCTTTGAAGCCATTTTCCATTGTGGTATAAAGATAAGAGTCCTAAACAGGGGATCCTCCTCTAATGATTCTGAAATTCTGAATATAGCACAGGATATCTGAAAATGGATGTTGTAAATCAGACAAATTCTTAAAGGAGTAGGCCAGTCCTGAAAAATGTATCCCCTATCCTAAGGATAGGGGATAAGTTTCAGATCGCGGGGGGTCCGACCGCTGGGGCCCCGCGCGATCTCCTGTACGGGGCACTGGCAGGCTGCGGGAAGGGGGCGTGTTGACCACCGCACGAATCGGCGGCTGACACGCCCCCCCCAATACAACTCTATGGCAGAGCCGGAGCAAGTACAAGTCTTACCTGATATGCATTTATCATGAGCAAGAGGGATGAGAGGAACCTTGGCTTTACCAAGATATGCACTGCTCTTTTCCTCATCATCAAAGACATATAAAACAAGGGAATCAGACTTCAGATATCGGTCCAGGTCAGCAGTCATCGGTACTGGAAAGCACTTGCAATCTTCGAATTGAGGATTATTGCTGCTTGTAATGATGGGGGTGTAGTGGTCACTGAAGTTAAAAAACGTATAGGCAACATAAGGGCATGGCTGTTGTAAACCGGCCCCAGATTGCAAATTATTGCAGCTATTTATTGTGATAAACAGTTCATTTAGATTGTCTTGTTTCAGGCTAAGGTTCTCCAATTGTCTCACAGCTAATGCCTGTAGGGAGAAACATAAGAATTGTGAATTAAAAAGTGTCCACTACTTCAGTAATACATTAACATATAATGAAAAGAGAACCCAAAAAAGGAAAAATAAATTGATGGCATAAGAAGACTTAGAGAGGACCTGTAGTCAATCTGAAAAAGTTAGTTGTAGCTTATTCACCCTCCCACCCATTCCTGAGTATAGGGTTTTGTAGCCCCTTTAAAAGTTTAGGTAATCAGTCATAGGGGTGGGAACCATTATTATAATAATTAGTGGTGTGTTCAGTGTACTTACTGTAACAGAGGACATGTATGCAGCATTGGCCGCACTCCCACGAGGTCTTGCCGTCTGAGCACGGTCAGCACTGAATACACGCTCACACATTAAACATTCAATATCACATTTTTGGCTTTAGAGAGGTCTGAGCTGAATTTTACAGCAACCAGAGGTGTGCCACAAGGGACGCCCAAAACACTCCACTATGCCTACAAAGTGTGGAGTTCCCTTGAACTCTGGGATGTGTATGCCTACCAGAAGTGGGTCTCTAACAGAACAGCGTGCAGAGTTACCATACTGGAAGGTGCCCACAAAGGTGGGAGACTTATAAGGAAGATCAGAAACCTCAGTGCGAGCTTGGACCATGTGTCATCACCAGGGTTATGGTGGCATTGCAGTGTCAAGAGCTGAAGGCAGTCAATTACTTTGCTTGAGAAAGCACTGGAAGCAAGCACCAAGGAGGGTGACTAGGGGCCATCGCTCACAGCAATACATGAAAGAAATGGAGACAGTTTAAAATCGCTCCCTGCTGTACAGTAATCTACTTATTTTTGGATCCCGAAGGTCCTCCCATCCTCTCATGTCAGTCCCTAGTAAAACAGGAAAAACACTGGTTGTGAAAGAAAGGGAAGGAGCTTTTCAGCTCATGTTTGTTTTGCCTGTCCCTTCTAGGACCAATAAACATACTCCTATGGTGCTGTCATGGAAATGAGAGAGAAATGTACAATTTTCTTTTATACCCCAAAAGCTATACAATGGAGCCTACAGCTCTAACCATCAAACACAGCTGGCAGATTACCTTCAAGGGTAGGGTCACACATGCAGTATTTAGCTGCATATTTTCCCAACCATTGAAGTCATTGGGTAGCAAAATTAGCTGCATATTTTGCTACCCACTGACTTCAAAGGGTATGAAAATATGCAGAGGCAAATACGCAGCAAAATACACCACATATGACTCTACCCTAAAATAGTAAAACAGGTTCTGTTATGGCAAATAATGTACATATTATTTTCACAATCTCATTACCAGATCCAATCCTTGCAGTATTGAAAGGCTATGGATATTTTTGAAAAGCATTTAAAAAAAAAAAAAACTTGCTTTGGTACAAAAAATATATATATTTCACCATAGGTCTTTATTAAAAATGTTGCTTTTGCTTGTATAGCCCCTACAGTGTGCTGCATTTGCTCTATTATTCTATATGTTCTCCTATGTTTCTCTCTCCCTTATACCATCTGAGCTAGTGTGTAATCTGTTCCCTGGTGTTATCTTTAACACAGAGAGCAGAAAGTCAGTCTAAAAAATTTATAATTTCTATGAGCAGCAGCAAAATAGAAGAACATTTCTAATGAAGACTATGGAGTAAGTTGCTTTATTTTACATTTAAGAAACAAATCAACAATAAACAAACCCCTTGCAGATACATCTGGTCTCTCTGGTGTCTGGGGCATTGAAACCAGCCTAATCATCTTTATGTGGTAGTTTAACACTTCTGACTAATACCATGTTGATAAACGTTTGTAATGACTGAAACATCTGAATTGGTATTTCAGTTGTGATCAAAAAGAACAGTGAAATGATTTTGTTTCAATGCTTTCCAATAGAAATATATTATGTAAAGCCACATGGTGACTAATAGACTATGATTGACCAGTCGAATTACAATGAAAAGATAAGTGTTGATAGCTTTTAAAGGGTTTATCCCATCAGACATTTTGACATATGCCTGTCATAGGCAGATATAAATGTTCACATTAAGATGACTATAGTACTTTCTAAAGTGAGAGTGGGAAAGGAAGAAAAGAGTATTTACCTGATCATTCTGATGTGGATCCTTAAGGCTTGATGTAATGTAGCCAAGGGCCTTAGCACGCTCTTTATAGAGCCGAATGGCTTGTTCCATGGGAACTTTTAGCCTAACCCAATACTCCAGTGTGCCATAGTTATTAATGTCATTGTCAGTCCCTAAAATAAAAAAAGAACAACATCAGGCTTGCTTTTCATCAGTTTCCAACATTCAAGCTAAAAGAATCTGTAGTTCTTACCAACTAATACAGCGTTACAATAAATTCTCCCAGTCTTCTCCAGAATTTCATGGAATCTCAGCTGACATACAGCAACAGTCTTATAATCAGTGCCAATGGCCAAGTGAACCTCCAGTCTTACAGTGTTCTTTTGTACGTACTGTAGCAAAAAGTCATCAACCTGTACTCGATATTGAGAACTGAACTCATAAGATGGTTGCAAACCCCGCACAACAGGTGTGGTCTGAAGTTCAAAGTCATAAAAAGCATAAGTGCAGAAGGTAGCGGGTTCCTGGTCTCCAAAGCTGTTGACAGCTGCTGGAGAGAACACCACCTTAGATATATGTATCTCAAGAAGATTTTCACCCCTTTGTAAGTGCAAGGATTCATCAAATTCTTCCACATCATCATCTGGTGTTACGTCTGGTGTGAACTTGTACTGTTTTGTGCCATATGCAATATCCTTCAACTGGGCTGAAACACAGTAGATACAACCCAATACAATCATAAAAGCAATAGATGCACACTATTAGAGATAATCAAAAAGCTGTCAATCACTAAGGGGGGGGGGGGGGAGGGAGACATTCTCTACCATCCTTGGTAACATATAAACAGTTCTTATGAAAAACACTGAACTAAACTACAAGAAGCTATAAACCTTAAAGCGCAACTGTCATGAAATCTTGGTGCAATAACCTGCATAGAGCCTTTGTACTGTGCGCAGTTGGTGTGTATACCAATGCTTTTACCTGATATTTGTAGGCTTTCATGACAACAAAAAATGCTTTTAATCAAAGCCACTGACGGTCGGATAGGCATGGCGCGAGGTACGCGATGCCCCACCACCTCATCGCCCACCCCCACACCGTAGGTCAGCGCTGGGACTTCTGTGTGATTGACACACAGGTCCCAGCGCATGCACCCTTCAGCGAATCTAATGTGCGCGCTGCTGTGTGTCATCCAGCAAACGCTCGCTTCCACCGATGTCTTCCTCCTCAGTGCGCCTGCACAGAGCAGCACACAATCAGGTTAGTTCTTGATACTAGGTGCAGAGAGGAAGTGTGCTCTTTGCACCTAGCACTGCACAGGCGCACAGAGGAGGAAGATGGCGGCAGGAACGAGCGCTCGCTGGGGGAGCGAGCGTTTGCTGGATGACACACAGCGGTGCGCACATTAGATTAGCTGAAGGGCGCATGCGCTGGGACCTATGTCAATCACACAGCGGTCCCAGCGCTGACATACTGGTTAGGTGTGGGGGTGGAGGTGATGGGGGGGTACCTCGCGCCACGCCTATCTGACCGTCAGTGGCTTTGATTAAAAGCATTTTTTTTGGCATCATGAAAGCCTGCAAATATCAGGTAACAATATTGCTATACACACCACCTGCACACAGTACAAAGACTGTACACATATATACGTGTGTGTGTGTGTGTGTGTTTTAAACCTTCACCAATTTTAAGATCAGTAAGTGACAGCATTTTTGAAAATGCCAGTTAAAGGTATGGGGGAGATTTATCAAATCCTGTGCAAAGGAAAAGTTGGCCAGTTGCCCATAGCAACCAGTTGGATTACTCCTTTTTCAGAAGCCTTTTTAAAGATTAAAGAAGCAATCTGATTGGTTACTATGGGCAACTGCACTTTTCCTCTACACAGGGTTTGATAAATCTCCCCCTATGTTAAGTGATATGAAAAAATCCCTCAAGCCCAGCCATTTAACAACACTAAGTCAGGTATTGATTAAATCCGTGAGATGCAAATATTCAAGGGAATACTTAAAAACTATGGGAGAGATTTATCAAAAGACCAGATGAAACGTTGCTGAGTTGCCCATAGCAACCAATCAGATCGCTTCTTTCATTTTTGAAAAGGCCACTGAAAAATAAAAGAAGAGATCTGATTGGTTGCTATGGGCAACTCAGCAACTTTTCCTCTGGACAGATTTTAATAAATGTCCCCCTATGAGAATAAAAACCATCAGATCTTGCCCATAGCAACCAATCACAGCTCAGCTTTCATTCTACCAGAGCTTGTTAAGAAATTTAACCTGAGCTGTGATTGGTTTCTATGGGCAAAATAAGACAATGTTTTTTTCCTCACAGTATTTATTTATTCCCCCACCCCTGCTATCATTTATATTTTCAAACAGCCAAGACAGATCTTGAGAATTGGGGGGGGGGGGGGGGGGACCGAAACATTTTTACAATGCTGACACTTTATTTACCATAAGACTACATAATAGTCGCCACTTGCTTCTGCCATAAAATTGCCCATTTTTGCTGGTATCATGCATGACTCCATTCATATACAAATTTCTGTGTGTATGGGGAATTTCTTCTGTCTCAGTGAATGTGAAATTTTGTCTCTAATAATTAAATGCCCGCACTTATGGATGCATGAAGGGACTGAGCACCATGTCCTTTAGCTATCATTTATTATTTTCAGTGTTAGCTGAGTACAGGCTATAGTTTGGAACCAGCTGATCAGAGCTGAAGAGGCAATAACTACTGTTACCCTTTATAGTTATTTTTACCTTCTAGTTTGCGTATCCGTGCTGCTCTGACATCAAGAAGGTGGGCGTACTGCTCCAACTTTATTTCGTAATCTCGGCGCATGTCCTCTAACTTCTGTGTCACTGCTTCCACCTCCACCTAATCATAGAAAAGCATTTTAAGATGTCCACTCTTCTACAACACTTCACAACGGTCAACTAACAATATTTATGGGAGCCACTTCTAGGTAAAAAGAAGAGCTGCAGCATTTCTTACATAGGGTACAACCAATATCAGAAGCTCTCACTGTAAAGTAAATGAAGTTGAAGGCTCCACATGTTGCCCTTATAGTTGCACTGTAGCAATGTTAAGAATGCTTGTGCACTGTACACATAGCCCAGTATGTGATTACCTGATAATCCTTGTTGATCTTATGTTGCATTATCAACATGTTTCTGGTCTTCTCTAACTCCTGGACAGTTTCGACATGGTTCGCCTGTAAGTTTCGTAATGATTTTTCAAGGTCTTTACTGACATCATCCTCCACCTTTTCCAAAAACTTTAGCTCCCCATTCCTTTGCTGCTTTCGTGCCTATAGAAGACAATTTTTTTTTATTTTTTATTATTCAGGCTAATGTAATTCTACCTTTTGCATGTTGTTTATGAAGGTGTTTACTCAATTACAAATCCTGGTCACAGACACTGTGCATGCAGGGGGTTAAAGGACCTTGGTGAACAGACATGAGATTCTGGAAAATGTAGCACTTAATAATACCCAAAGCAGCAAAGATGTTGATGATTAACAAAGCCATTTTAATGCCAAGTAATTATGACTTTATTATGAGTATTTTTTGGCCTGCGCTATTGGTCCAGTCTGTTTGTAATTGTTATAGTGCCAAAATTAGGTCTGAGCCACATGCATCATAAGGTTTTTTTCAAGCCACAACCAATTATGTAGACAAACTGCACATGCCGATTACAGGGAGTTCCATGGCTGATGAGCAAAGCTCAGCAGGAGACATAGAACCTGCATACCACAGACATCACAAAGACAAGGAACAGACACTGAAGTTGAGAGTCACAAATTGAAGCTTTTGTGAGGTCTTCCCCCTATGGTACTATTTATGAACATAAACAATAAAAAGAACAAATAAAGCAAATACATTTTTTTATTTAAATCTATGGAAATGCATTTCTTTGAAGCATATTGCAGAGGGTACATATAGTGCACATGCTATTATTGCACCGTGTAGGGGGATAGTAGCGCAATGGTCAGCACTGCTGCATACAACTCTGGATTTCTTGGTATAAATCTGGCCAAGGGCAACATCTATGTGGAGTTTGTATATTCTCCCCATTTGCTTGGGTTTCTCTTTACTACACGTATTGTACTAGTGTTGACTTTTGCAGGGTACATTGCTCCTTTGGAAACCAGGCAGCTTAAATTTTATAAAGAAAACTGGCGACTCCCCGAATCTTCTCAAAATCTTCTTTTATTTGCGCACAATACTCACATACAGATGACTGTTAAGGGGAGGCACATACCGGGGGGGTACAAAGGCGACAGCAGCAGCCAATGTTTCGCACGGGTTACGTGCTTCGTCTGGCCTTCGAAGAAGCACGTAACCCGTGCAAAACATCGTCTGCTGCTGTCGCCATTGTACCCCCCCCCCCCCCCCCCCCCCCCCGGTATGTGCGTATTGTGTGCAAATAAAAGAAGATTTTGAGAAGATTCGGTGAGCCAAGCTTTCTTTGTTTCTTTGAAAATTGTTTGCAACTCGTCTACTACACTAGAGCACCACCATATCTCACAGTGTGAATAGTACTCCTACTCCTGCAACCAGACATTCACTTATCACAGAGCAAGCAGTGCCGGTCTCATTTTGCTATCCTAGCTTAAATTTTATTGTTACTGCACATTGTGGTCCAGTGATTGGTTGTTATGGGCAAAACTAGACAGTTTGGGTTTTAAAACAGATTGATAAATCTGGGCCATAGTGTACTGTAAAGGATCCTGAAGAAGCTCTGGCCCTCAACAAAGTTCCCCAGTTCCATCAGGTCTATCTAACTGGTCTTGGAACATGTTTTATCTGTATTAAAGGGGTTTTCTGATAATTTATTTTTATGTTGCTGGGCATGAAGTAAAAATAACAAAAAAGTGATACTTACCTACCCTGGTTCCCTGCGGCACCTGTTGCACGGACTTCAAGTCCCTCCCGCTGCTCCTGTCTGCTTCTGATTTGGGGTGTCTGAGCAATTTCTGCCAGCTTAGCTAATCATTGGCTGCAGCTGTGTTCCGTCTTGGCCAGTGATGGGTGGTTAGAACAGCAAGACTCAGAAGCAGGCAGAAGCAGTAGGCAGCAAGGAGAACGGGAATCTGTGGAACAGTAGCTGCGTGGAACATGGATAAGTACATGTCTACCAACATCATTTTTTTTTCCACCTGACATACCCCTTAAAGTATCTGATTATTATTGTTATTTTTTTATCTTTATCTTTTTATTTTGCGATGCTTCAGAAGCAATAACTACGGTATTTATAACTATATTGTCATGTAGAACATATTGAAGTGAATCTGTCACCTCTGTACGAGGTACGGAGGTGTAGACACCAACAGGTAAGTATTAGAAGATGTAACAAAAGGTACCTTTTTACTTACTTTGTCCTTATAACCGGGCTGTTTGGTAGATCTGCTAAACAGTCAGAGAAGCCACAGTGGCCCCCCTCCTTCCTGCCTCTTCCCGACCCACTTTGAGCCTGGAGCCCTGTACGTCAATTGTGCGGATCAGGTCAGGGAGGAGGCGTGCTGATGTGACTAAGCCAGCCTCTCAGACTGTACGGCAAAATTACCACACAGCCAGGATATAAGATTACAAGCTGCAGGCAAAGAAAGTAAAGGTGCCTTCTGTTACATCTCATTAAGCCATAACTCTTGGGGGCTGCATCTCCGTACCTGGTATGGAGGTGACAGATGCACTTTAAAATTGTAGCTTGTGGGAACATTGGCCTAGATTTATCAGTCTGTCTGAGGACAAAAACTGTCAGGTTTTCCCATAGCAACCAATCAAAGCTCAGATTTTATTCCTCAAATTGCTCTGGTAAAATGAAAGCTTAGCTGTAATTGGTTGCTATGTGAAACCTAAGTTTTTTCCTCAGACAGATTGAGAAATCGTGACCATTCTATTAGGAAACATATAAAACAAACCATATAGTGAAAGGTAGAGCTATGCTTTGGGTTAGATCTAGGTCTACAAGTTTAAAAAAAGAATGAAACATAGATAGGATTGAAATCAAAAGTCACAGAATACTTTGGATTAAGTGGGCTTTGTAAAAATGGAAACATGTGGTGCTGTTAATCCACTTTTGATGTAATAATAAAAAATGCAATGCATCTAAGTGTATGCATGTGGAATGTAAATTGACTTTACATATGCAGCATGTGTAAACTGACAGGACATTGTCGGACAGAGGTAAGAGCAGGGACTACCTTTATAAGCATCAAGGCTTCGCTGAGCTCGGCCACGTCTACCTCGCTCTCCTGTGAGTGGAAACAAAAAGAAAGCAGATGAGCAGAAGTAACACTGATGTACATCTCCAGTCGCAAACAAGTCATGGCACTGTATGTGCACAGAGTGCTTCTAAATAATAAAAACAACCAGGCATCATCTTCTGTACATACGCCACAAGCTTATTATTAAATTTTAAGTTAACATAGACTTTTTTGTTTCGTATTGTCAGGGTAGATTTTCAGCAATTGCTTTAGGCTGTTTTCACACATCTGATGTAAGCAGGGAACAGGGGATGTTGTTTTATAGGAGTTATCCTAACAGGTTTGGAACACGGAATAAACAGAGACCTTGTCAAACAGATCTTCAGAAGTCAAGTGAAGAGTAAACATGTTGTTAATCTGAAGTGATTTTCGCTTCGGCATTTCCTGGTGTTTTACTTTCTACTAAAAAGAAAAATTTAGGCAAAAAGAGCCAGTGGCATGAAAATCATGACTGCAGCCTACAATGTTCACTGGGTTGTCATGAAGTTTGTATGTATGTGTATTGATGTCTTTTTTATAGCAGAAACTAGTGGAAAAACAGGAAAAACGACTTCTAGGTTACTTCTTATAGCTATGCATATGGTACTGTTATACTGGCCAAATGCAGGGCTAACATGTTAGAACAGTAAGGTTCAACTCTATTGACACATAAAGGAAATTATTTACTAGTACTGTAGAGAACTTGGCATTTAACATGGCAGTGGCATAGCTTTATACTCTGTATTAGGGATCGACCGACTATCGGTATGGCCGATATTATCGGCCGATAATCACGATTTTGGGCATTATCGGTATCGGCAATTACCTTGCCGATAAGCCGATAATGCTCGCTCCCCCGCACCGCGACTGCCCCCCACCCCAACCTGCCGCACCGCGACCGCCCCCCCGCCCCCCCCGACCCACCGCGTCGCACCCCCCACCGTAGTGCTGGGCGGTATACCGGTATGGATTTTTGCCCATCAACGGTCGGGCCACTCCCCCCTCCGAGTCAATAAAAAAATAAAAATAAAATAAACTTACCAGTAATGGGGGTAGTCCGGGCCATCCATCCTTCCTGTAGTGTCCGGCGGCATTCCGGGTGGAGGGTGCACTGGTCCGGGCTGTCCTTCTCCGGGGGTCCTCTTCTCCACTCCGGGCAGGCTCCGGCCTAGTACGCTGCATAGACGCCGCTACGCCGTGAGGTCAGGTGCGTCGCTGTGCACGGGCGTCACTGTGCAGCGGCGTCTATGCAGCGTACTAGGCCGGAGCCTGCCCGGAGTGGAGAAGATGACCGCCGGAGAAGAAGGACAGCCCGGACCGGTTCACCCTTCACCCGGAATGCCCCCGGACACTACAGGAAGGAAGAATGGATGGCCCGGACCACACTGACAGGTAGGGGAGAGAAGCGGGTGGTGGCGGCGGCGGCGGCCTATGGCACCGCAAAAGCCACTGCAGTGCATTGATTTAAAGTGCCCACTTTAAATCAATGACCTGCAGCGGTGTCGAGGGGGATAAATAGCCGATAACTTGTACCGGAATATCAGTATAAGTTATCGGCTATCGGCCCTAAAAAAACGATATCGGTCGATCCCTACTCTATATATCTCTATTACAGGGCAAATGGGGTAGCTGCATTTTGTGAGCCACAATAATTTAATAATTTATAGCTACAAGTCAGGAGCTCTAATTTCAGAAGGATTCTTCATGGCATTTTTAGGTTGTTGTTAGAGATTAAGTGACACCATAGAGCAGTCTAAATCTCAGTACTTAAATCAGACTTTCCTTGTATCAGAGGCACAAAATAGTGCAGCGTTTCACCTCTGTGGATGTGAAAATGTGCAAAATAGCAAATCCAGTGTGTATTACTGAATCATATGTGTTGAATGTGGTTCAAAGCCTCATCACGGTCATTCAAACTGAAGGGATCTCAAGTTTATTCACCCATGATGCAACGTGTTTCACAGTAAGACTGCTTCATCAGGTTTACTCAGGTATGACCTGAGTATGACTGATGAAGCAGTCTTACTGTGAAATGCATTGCATCATGGGTGAATAAACTTGAGATCCCTTCAGTTTGTGTGTCCAGCGCCTCTGAATCCCGTCAATACGTTGGAGGATGCTGGGACCTGCTGCTGGGACCTGCCCTAAGAACTGCTTACCTGGGTCCGGCCATTTATAAACTATTATTACTCTGAGAAGCCAGAACATCTCAGAGTACACCATCGTGTTCCGGACTGGCGATGCCTGCACCAGTTTTATGCTGCAGCAGTTAGGACAGCATAAAACTGCTGACAGGTTCCATTTAAATGGAAAAGGGTTTGAACAACGAGGACTCTTTCTAGCCTGCGGGTGCTGCAGGGAAATCGTTGGGGGTCCCAGCGGCGGGTCCCCCAAGATCAGACATCTTATCCCTATCATCTTTGCATAGGGGATAAAAAACATTTTGGCTGGAATACCCCTTTAAATTACTAGCGCGTAGGCTGGTTGGGGTAATTCCATCACTGATTCACTTAGATCAGTCCAGTTTTATCCTGGGAAGGCAAATTCATTATAATATTGCAAAAAATCCTGGCTAGTATGCAGTTGGATGGGAGCCCTTCCCGTTCCACCCTGTCATTGGACGCAATGAAGGCCTTTGACAGGGTGGAATGGGAATTCCTATGGCAAATCTTGGCCCAGTTTGGGCTGGGCGAAAAGTTTATTAATTGAGTGAAGTTGCTCTATAATAATCCAATTGCCAGTATCACAATAAATGGAAGATTGACAGATTATTTTGCCCTAGGGAACAAAACAAGGTTGCCCCCTTTTCCCGCTTCTTTTTGTATTTAATGAACAGTTAGCAGAAGCAATTAGGAGTTCAGTACATATAAAAGGTTTTGGTTTAAAAGGAGAGAATAATAAAATTCTTATTTATGCCGACGATATGATATTTTTAGATAAGCTAAGCGACATGCTCCCATCAGTCATGGAAATTGTTTATAAATTTGGAGGAATATATGGAATGAAGGTGAACTGGGAGAAATCCTTCCTATTACCGGTAGTGGAAGGGGAAAAAGTATCAACCCAGGGGAAAACATGTCTGAAGACAGGGGAATCCTTAAAATACCTTGAGATAGTAATTACATGAAGGAACAAATTGTTCATGGAAGTTAATCTTAAACCATTGAAAGAAAAAAATAAGAATAAAGTTAGTATATGGTGTAAATTACCGTTATCACAGGCCGACCAAGTAGAAGCATTAAAAATTGTCTTCTTACCGCACATCCTATATGTTATAAATTCCAGTATTTACAGTTAAGGATTGTCTACAGATTATATTATTCCCCTATGATTTTTGGAATTAATTGGTTGTAGGCAGGATTCAAGTGTTTGGAGGATGAAGCCAATTTTACACATTTGGTATGGAGTTGTAGGAAGGTGAGAGGGTTCTGGGTGAATATAGAGGAATGTTTGAGGAAAATAATTAATAAGACTATAAATCTGGGTACCCGGCCGGCCATTTTTGGAGATATGAGTTTGGGAAGCTGAAAGATATTATGTTAAAAATTGTGACACTTGCTAAATATTTAATTGTGCGGAGATGGTTTGACCCCAATCCTCCCAATTTAGGACAGTGGTTATGTTTGGAGAGCATCAAGTCATATGAAGGGGAAGTCGCCAAAGAAACAGAGAATTTGACAAGACATGGGGTTTGAGGTAACAGCATTATAAGGCAAGAGTCATATAATATGGTCTTATGCACCTGTCTTTTTATTTTCCACCTCCGCGCAGGGAGGGAATGGGGGTCGGGGACTGAATATTTGTTGTGTATTTTTATTTATACAGTCAAATGTATTAAAGCTATTGTTAAAATTGTAAAATTAAAGAAATTTTAAACATTCATAAAAAATAAAAAGGGAAACTGACAGGCTGTTCACCCGCACTAAAACTATTACACTGGATTAAAGTGCAGGTGAACAGCATTTAAACGAGGAGTTACTTACAGTGGGGCAAAAAAGTAATTAGTCAGCGACCAATTGTGCAAGTTTGCCCACATAAGAAGATGAGAGAGCTGTCATTTTCATCATAGGTATACCTCAACAATGAGAGGCATAATGAGAAAAAATTATCCATACAATCACATTGTCTGATTTTTAAAGAACTTATTTGCAAATTAGTATAAGTATTTGGTCACCTACAAATGAAGGAGTGGCTTCGTAAGAAGTATTTCAAGGTCCTGGAGAGGCCTAGCCAGTCTGCAGATCTCAACCCATAGAAAACCTTTGGAGGGAATTCAAAGTCCATGTTGCCCAGCGACAGCTCCAAAATATCACTGCTCTAGAGGAAATCTGCATGGAAGAATGGGCCAAAATACCAGCAACAGTGTGTGAAAACCTTGAGAAGACTTACAGAAAACGTTTGACCTCGGTCATTGCCAACAAAGGGTATGTAACAAAGTATTGAGATTAACTTTTGTTATTGACCAAATACTTATTTTCTACCATAATTTTCAAATAAATTCTTTAAAAATCAGACAATGTAATCTTATGGATTTTTTTTATCATTATATCTTTCATAGTTGAAGTATACCTATGCTAAAAATTACAGGCCTCTCTCATCTTTTTAAGTGGGAGAACTTGCACAATTGGTGGCTGACTAAATACTTTTTTTTCCCCACTGTACATAAATTGGTCTAGTAGATGAAAGGTTCTGCCTCCCGGTATCTGCTTTGCTACAGCACTGCTGTGTGCAATGAAGGTGTGAAGCTGGCTTGCTGAGCTTCCCTGTCTCCCCTAGATGCAGAGTTTTGCCTCCCCATCTGATGAATATTGTGATGCTGCTGTGGCTGAGAAAATCCCTGAAGCCTGCAGAATGGTGCCGCTCACCAAGACCGCAGGCACAGAATCAAGAGAAAAAGAATGTATGCGTAGTAGGAAACATGCAGACACCTCTGGACCCTACAGGTAGAAAGGTCCTATGAACCCACAAAGATACACTTTGCGGAAGGTCACCCGGAGGTCACCCGGAAGAGAGACAAAGGACTGCAGACGCGGCATTGTCAGAAACGGAGGAGGTGACCTGGTGGACCAGAAAGCAGACAGACACAGTCTGGTCATGTGGCACAGGGACCATGGCCACGCCGGTCCCGCATATGGAAACATACAGCGAAATGAGATCCCAGCCTTAGATAAAGTAACAGGGATGCAGAGAGGAATCTCATAAAGTAGGGAACCCTACAAACCAGCATGTGGTGTATAGTAGAAGGGCCACGGAGCCGCCGGAGGAGACTCACTCAGAACTACCCCTTGGCAGTGGGTTATACCAGACCCACTGTCCACGGTGTGGAAAGAGTATGGCAGGTGACCCGACGTAGTAGGAGGCCATGCAGAATACCGTCCGGCTGACTGGAATAGGATCCCTGAGTGCACAGGGTCACTCCATTCAACCTCCCACAGAAAACGAGGAACTGGAGTGCGGCCCATCCAATGGGCAACCTGGTGGCGTAGAAGACCAAACAGACAAAGGACTGTCTGACTGGCATAAACTCCTGTGAATCTATAGGGACCCTCCTCCAGAACCCCCACCAGGAGACATGGATAGAAAACCCGCCCCCGTAGAGATAGGGGAAGGCTGAGGGGCTGTGGAATGCATCCATGTCATCCGATGGGGTCCGAAGGACACGCATGGTCAGTTCTACGTAGAACGCGCACGGCAGTGGGGTGCCAGAACGCCAGCTGCAGATACATCCCCCGATGAAAGGCAGTGTAGGAAACCCTGCCGACCACTGTCTGGCGTTGTGGTACGGGTCCATAGTGGATAACAAGTCCTTCCGACGGGCACCTCACAGGGTATTGAGGCACCGGGTCCAGCCCCAGCTACATCAGTCATGAGATGTGTGACAGGCGGTGTAGGAAACCATGAAGACCACTGTCCGGCTTACCGGCATGGGACCAGAGAGGACAACAGGTAACTCCATTGGACCTGTCGCACAAAAGTGAGTTAACGGAATTCCAGCTGCAGATACATCAGCCGATTGATGTGTG
The DNA here is from genome assembly GCF_029499605.1 of Hyla sarda. Lineage (NCBI taxonomy): Eukaryota > Metazoa > Chordata > Amphibia > Anura > Hylidae > Hyla > Hyla sarda. The sequence continues at coordinate 206,414,865 of NC_079194.1, read as the reverse complement.
ACCGGCGGCCGAGGAACCATGCAGACCACTGTCTGACTTACTGGTAAGGGGTCATAGTGGACAACAAGCCATGCTGTCAGGCAGCTGGCAGTAGTGAGGTACCGGAGCTCCAACCGCAGCTACATCAGTCGTGTGAAGGGCATAGTAGGAAACCATGCAGACCACAGTCTGGCTTACTGGTATGGGTCCATAGTAGACAACGGTTCATTCCATCAGACACCTTGTCCAGTAAGGAGGCACTGGAGCTCCAGCTGCAGAGCCATCAGCCGCATGATGTATGACAAGCGGCAGACGCAACCATGCAGACCAGTGTCCCGCTTACTGGTATGGGTGCATAGTGGACAACAAGTCATGCAGTCGGGCACCTCGCAGTAATGAGGTACTGGAACTTCAGCCGTAGCTGTATCAACCGTGTGACAGGCAATGTAGGAGACCATGTAGACCACTGTATGGATTACCGGTATGGGTCCATAGAAGACAACGGGTTACTCCATCAGACACCTCGCTCAGTAGTGAGGCAACTCAAGCCGCACATACATCAGCCGTGGATTGTGCTACAGGCGGCAGAGGAAACCAAGCAGACCACTGTCTGGCTTAGGGGTATGGGTCAATAGTAGACAACGGGTCACTCCGCCAGACATCTCGCTGAGTAGTGAGGTACCAGAACTCCAGCCGCACATACATCAGCCATGTGATGGGTGACAGGCGGCAGAGGAAACCATACAGACCATTGTCTGGCTTACTGGCATGGGTCCATAGTAGACAAGGAACATTCCTTACGACACCTCATCAGCAGTGGGGTACCGGAGTGCCATCCATGGACTCAGCAACCGTGACATGCGAGACTACTTTCTGGCATAAGGACATCAGGACTAATCCAAAAGTATAAATTCAAAAAGTGACAAAACTTTATTTAGAACAATATCAAAAACACAATATGGGACCCACCCAATTAAAACAACCCACCCTTAAAAATTAACCCCACAAAAGGACAGGGGATAGCTCATCTCTAGACCCTAGCATACATGAAAAAAATCACAAGAATAACAAAATCATAGAAAATAATGTGGTCATATGTTATTACCTAAGGTAGTCATGCTGGGTCCTACAAGATCACTATACCCCCGCCGCCGCCTCAACACGTGTTTCGTATTCTTCCTCAGGAGGTGGGGATTAACACGCTTAGCATCCTTTTATATCCGCCTGCCAATAATTGGCGCATGCGTCTGGGCCGAACGCCGCCGGGGATTCCGGATACAGTCATTAAGACGCACACGTCACATCCGGTGACGTGCCGTCCCAGTATTGCCAGCTCTTCGGAACGCCCAGCAGCGACGGAACCACACGCATGCGCACTGACAGGGGGATATCCCCACAAGGTATGTGCAGACTGGCGCAGGCGTACTCCCATGGAGACCTACTGTGGGGAACCAGAGCACTAGCCGCGGATGCGGTAGCCTGTGGAGAAGGGAATGATAGAGCATGACATGCCATAATGCCCTGAGGAAGGGAGGCCAGCAGACCTGACAGATGCGGAATCCCACAAAGAAACCTGGGCATCTCGCAGGAACGCAAAAGGAATTGTACTTTGAATAACAGAGTGCTTGAATATATTCCCCAAGGAAACGTGACGCTCTGGCAACAACCCTTCATTTTATTTTAATTTTGTGAGAAAATACATGTGCTAAGGCTCGAAGGGAGCGTGGGGTGCAGGGCGCCCTGCAAAGAGCTGCACGCAGATATATGTGTCATATGCAGGCAGACAGGAAGCCCCCCTGGAGCAGCGACGGCACAGAGCAGCGTGCTATAGAAGCACCTGCTAGCTGTCTAGCAGCTCTGAGGCCGGGGACAGTTGCGGGTTGGAGCAACGAGCTCCCGTCGGGCTCTGCCTCAGGAGCAGAGATCTGGTAATGATCAGTCCCGTCCTAGAAAGAGTGCCACAAACCCTTACAGCGGGGAAGGGGGGGCGTTGCTAGGCGTGACAGTGAGAGGGGACGGCTCCCAGCAGCGCGCGAGCCGGAGGGGAGGAGAAGCCTGACCTCCCGACTCGCGTGTCCCCTCTCACTGTCACGCCTAGAAGCCATGATCCCCCGAACTCCCGCTGGTGGATGCACTAGAGCGCACAGAGGTGAGCAGTAAACGGCTCCAGCCGGCGGGACTGTTCAAAGTGAAAGTAAAAAAGGATAGCGCGGCTCCCTGCAACCCCCTGCTGCATGAATAGAAGTTAACACTTCACTGCCCGGACCCTGAAAAATAAAGGAACTAGGGATAACGCCTCACTGCCTGGACACATGCACATTCGCGGGGTAGGGATAGGGTTTTTTTTCATATACTCACCCAGCCACCACATACTCACCCTCGAAGACTTCCACATACACCACCAGGCGCTGGTTGTTGACGAGGATGGGTTAACGGCCCATCCAGCAATGCACCGTGCCCCTAGCTCGCAGGTGGGGGATCAGGCAGCGCCATGCTCCAGCTGCCCCACGCTAGAAAAACAACAAAAGGAGTGAAAAACTAAACTTTAGACTAGCTAAAACTAGGAAAAAAAGCAAAGTGAAAAAAGACATGGTCCGGGGAGCACCCAGACCTGTGTCTTGCCTCCTGACTGACACTATCTAAAACTGGTTACCTCACTTCCAGTGGGCAGGTATATCCTGCCAGGGAGGAGCCGACTTTTTTTTCCTAGTGTCAGAGCCTCCTAGTGGCAAGAGCATATACCCATCAGTAAGGTATCCCCTAATGAAGAGCGACAGAGAAAGCAAAAATTTGTTTTAATGACAGAGCCCATTTAAATGATATATCCCCCCAACAGGACTATGGCATTATGAACAATATAACTCCTTGGTTAGAAAACATGATAAGGCTACATTAAAATTTTACAGAATTACTTCTATAAAAAATAAATGCCCTGGTCCAGAGATCTGGATATTCAGGGATGGGGGAGTGGACAGCCAGGCTTTATACATTGGGTTGATCCCTTCCATAACTTATGAGCGGAAGTTCTCTTAATTCTATTACCTTTGTGAAAAACTTCAGCCTGTTCTGAAATTCATCGAGCTGATGCTTCTGTTCTAGACAACGCAGCTGGAGTTTTCTGTTCTCTTCATCAAGTTTCCCAGCTTGTTCTTAAATAGGAAACAACATGAAGGAATTGAGTTAGAATATTTATACAGATATTGAAATGTAATTAAAATGACATGCTTCCTATAAACTCACTTGATTTTACTAATTTCATAAAATGAGCGCGACACATAAACTGAAACATCAGAGGAAAACGCCAAGACTTCCTCTACCTGTCAAGGCTTCACAACTCTGGAGGAGCTGTAATGTCATATGAAAAAGTGCCAGGAAAATGAAAAGCCGTCACAAGTCTGACAATGTAATGTGGTGCGCAAAGGCATTATTAAAGACCTCATAGTTTCCCTCTCAGCACTTAGCGCTGTAAATATAAAATTACATTTCTGAGATGATTTGTACCTTCTGTTTCTAGCTGAAGTCTGTATATTAATAAACCACCCTATCATCTCCTGCAAAGGAGAGCAAAATTTTGGGAACTATGCACTAGTTAATACCTATATGCTGCATATTACTTTAAATCAGCAACTTTTTTAAATGTCTTAAAATGTTTATTTATTTTTATTTTATGTTTTTGCTAAAAGGGGTACTCCGTGGGAAAAAAAATGTTTAAGTCAACTTGTGTCAGAAAGTTAAACAGATTTGTAAAATACTTTCATTTAAAAATTGTAATCCTTTCAGTACTTCTGCTGTATGCTCCAGAGGAAGTTATTTTCTTTTTAAATTTCTTTTCTGCCTGACCACAGTGCTCTCTGCTGATATCTCTGTCCATGTCAGGAACTGTCCAGAGCAGGAGAGGTTTGCTGTGAGGATATGCTGCTACTCTGGACAGTTCCTGACATGGACAGAGGTGTCTGCAGAGAGCACTGTCAGACAGAAAAGAAATTCAAAAAGCAAATAACTTTCTTTTCTGATAAGTACTGGAAGGATTAAGATTTTTAAATAGAAGTAATTTACAAATCTGTTTAACTTTCCGACAAGTTGATAAAAAAAAAAAAAAAAAAGTTTTCCAGCGCAGTACCCCTTTCACTCTTAGAGGATACACGCCGTAAATGTACAGCACTGCATCGGGTAACTACATGCACAGCGCCGTACATTTACAGGGCAGCTATGATACGAACTTGAAACGTGGTGTAAATGCACCTTTAGTCTGTTTTTAATATTTTACAGGGAGTTTTGTAAATGTTTTTGAGCAGTATGGAATATTTTTAGGATTTTACCTACTTTAAACAAGTTATGTCCACACTTGTCTAATCTGCTAACACAATTTACTACAAATCCATAGTAACAATCAGAACCTTACAAATTCTGCTGTGGATGTACTTACACATTCTATAGCGGGTTTTCTGCGGCAAGTTTGAGATACGGCAAATTTTCTGCCGCAGCTCAAACTCAATGTAAACCCCCACCCGTGTGAATGTACCCTAAAAACCACTACACTACACAAAATAAAAAGTAAAACACTGCATATACATACCTTTACACAGTCGACCCCCCCACCCCCCCGCCCAAAAGAAAAAAAAAATGTCTTGTACAGCACTGTTTCCAAAACAGAGCCTCCCACTGTAGTAAAACAACAACTCCAAGTATTGCCGGACAGCCACTGACTGTCAAGGCATGCTGGGAGTTTTGCAACAGCTGGAGGCACCCTGTTTGGGAAGCACTGTTGTAGGGTATTTTGGTGGCGGATGCAAATCCCCCAAATAGGCCTCAAATGCGCATGGGGCTCTCTCGCTTTGGAGCCCTGTTGTATTTCAAGGCAACAGTTTAGTGCCACATATGGGGTATTTCTGTATTCTGGAGAAATTGCGTTACAAATTTTGGGGGGCTTTTTCTCCTTTTACCCCTTATGAAAAGGTAAAGTTGGGGTCTACACCAGCAGTGTAAAAAAATAAAAATTTTTACACTAACATGCTGAGTACGGAACTACCCAATATGTGCGTGTAAAGTGCTCTGCGGGCACACAACACGGCTCAAAAGTGAGAGCACACCATGAACATTTGGAAACTACACCCCTCACGGAATGTAACAAGGATTATAGTGAGCATTAACACCCTACAGGTGTTTGACGAATTTTTCACTAAAATGCTGGTGTTACCCTACATTTTTCATTTTCACAAGGGAGATAGGGAAAAAAGCCCCCCGAAATCTGTAGCCCCCATATGTGGATGTAAAGTGCTCTGCGGGTGAACTACAATGCTCAGAAGAGAAGGAGTGCCATTGGGCTTTTGGAGAGAGAGATACCATTGATACCAATTTGGAAACTGCACCCCTCACGTAATGTAATAAGGGGTACAGTGAGCATTTACACCCCACAGGTGTCTGACAGATTTTTGGAACAGAATTACATTTTTCATTTGCACAACCCACTGTTCCAAAGATCTGTCAAAAGCCAGTGCGGTGGAAATGCTCACTGCACCCCTTATTACATTCTGTGATGGGTATAGTTTCCAAAATGGGGTCACATGTGGGGGAGGGGGTCCAGTGTTCTGGCACCACGGGGGGGGCAATGTAAATGCACATGGCCCCTGACTTCCATTCCAACCAAATTCTTTCTCCAAAAGCTCAATGCGCTCCTTCTCTTCTGAGCATTGTAGTTTGCCCGCAGAGCACTTTACATCAACATATGGGGTATTTCCATACTCCGAAGAAGTGGGCTTACAAAATTTGGGAGGCTTTTTCTCCTATTACCACTTGTGAAAATGAAAAATTTGGGCTAACACCAGCATTTTAGTGAAAAATTTTTTTTTCATTTTCACGTCCAACTTTAGCGGAAATTTGTCAAACACCTGTGGGGTGTAAAGGCTCACTGTACCCCTTGTTACGTTCCTTGAGTGTTGTTTCCCAAATAGTGGGCCCATGTGTTTTTTTTTTTTGCTATTCTAGCACCATAGGGGCAAATTACGGGGGGGGGGGGCTTTTTCTCCTTTTACCCCTTGTAAAATTTCAAAAATTTGAAAATTTTGTCAAAAATTGGAAAATTGCTGTTGAACATTGAAGCCCTCTGATGTTTTCCAAAAGTAAAAACATGTCAACTTTATGATGCAAACATAAAGTAGACATATTGTATATGTGAATCAATATATAATTTATTTCGGATGTCCATTTTCCTTAAAAGCAGAGACATTTAAAAAAAAAAAAAAATTCAAAATTTTCTATTTTTTCCATCAAATTTTGGCATTTTTCACCAAGAAATGATGCAAGTATCAGCAAAATGTTATCACTAACATGAGACGTCTCTGCCATGATACCTGCTTGACACTGTTCCCAAGTTTGAAGATCGTGTTTGAAGCCGAATAAAGTAGTTTGAACTTTCCTCTGGTGAGTGCAGTCTAATTTTCTTCTTGCTTTTATTTAAAGTTTGTTGTAATGACAGTGCCTATTTAAGAATTAACAGTGGTTTGTATCATAAAATAAGCCCCCTGAATTTACTGTTGACTGTAGACTATAGGAATGATGGGAGAGATTCATCAAGAGCTGTGCTGAGGAAAAGTTGACCAGTTGCCCATAGAAACCAATCAGATTGCTTCTTTTAATCTTCAGAATCCTTTTAAAAAATAAAAGAAGCAATCTGATTGGTTGCTATGGGCAACTGGTTGACTTTTCCTCAACACAAGTTCTGTTGAATCTCCTCCGATAAACCTACTTTCTTGAGATGGTTCTTGATATAGCAAGTTGAAAGTGGGTTTTATTTTCTTTGGTCTTCCAGGCCTTTTGGTGTTGTTGAGCTTGCTGGTGCTTTCCTTGTTTTTAGGAATGCCAGATGAGTAATCTGGCCCCTTCTTAGGTTTCTGCTATGCCTCTGATAGATTTGTATTCTTCAGCCTAATAATGGTTTCATTTTTTTTCTTTTCACTTGCACTGACACCGTTTTGGAACACATATTGAGCATTCCCAGGAACAGCTACCAAATGCAAATTCAACACTTGAAATCCACTCCAGCCCTTTTATCTCCTTAATATGTCATGAAATAATGAGGTAACAGGTTGCACTGGACCATAAAATGCTTATCAGTTATCCAATTGTTTTTTACTCTTTTATGTTAATAGTGAGCCTGTAAAAATTGAGGGATTATAACATAATCTGCTCCATGATTAATAATGATATTTAAGGTACATGTTGTGTAATGTATGCAGTCAGTGAACAGAAATTTGAGGGTGCATACTGCTGGGTAACGGGTGTATGTTACACATTTTGAAGCCCAGATCCAGTGCTAGCAGCAGTAATATCAATTAATAACATGAAGAGGGATGTGCTTCTCAGTGTGAAGAAACTCGCCGGGGCAGATGTGGGGGTAAATGGTGGTGTTGTCACATAAGGCAAGAATGGTAGATTCCTGATCTGGCATACCCCAACGAGTTTGCCAAGATGGATGATGGGTGTCAGAGGTTGCAGTGCTGCAGCAACACACTTCTGACAGCTAGGTAAATGTTTGCTCCAATAAGTGTGGAACTGGAGTACAGGGGCCTTGTAGTGTTGGGCTCAGTTTGTAAGTAACAAACATAGGGCTGTCTGTCAAAAAGATCAGGACCGTCTAAAGGTTTGTAGTCTGCCTGGTGCTTGAGTGTAACATATATTGGATCAGGTTGATAGATTACTGGGCAGTGCTAGTGAGAACCTAGGGGCACTGGTGCACATTGGCAACAATGACAAAGTAAGAGGTAATGTAAGAGGTAGGTGGAAGGTCTGTAAGGATTTCGAGGATTTAGGCTATAGACAAGGACCTCAAATGTAGTATGTTCTTAAATAGTAGATCTACAACATGCCAGACCAAAAAAGAAGTGGGAGATTAGAGAGATCTGGTTTCCTAGAGAACAGGGATAATTTCTTTCTTGACAACAAGCTCTAAGGTAAGGATAAACTGCCCGTGAATGGGGTGGGGGTGTTAGAGGGAAGATGGCCAAAAGGTTGGAGACGTGTTTAAAGTATTACTGACACTTAAACAATGTTTCACATTATGCTCAGACATGTCAAATGGAAGCAGGCAGACTTGAGTTCTATTCCCCAGCCTGCCAGCCAATCCGAACCTTTTCTCTGCACATATGTCTTAGTACTGTATTACAAGTAAGGATGGAACACTTTCCTTAGTACTGGCAATTGGCATCAGCCTCTCAGTGGTTTTTGCCTTTCTTAGGACTATAGGACGGACTTGACGTACTAAAAGGGGTTGTACAAAGAAAACTTTATAAAAAAAAAAATATTATATATATATATATATATATATATATATATATATATATATATATATATATATATATATATATATATATATATACCGTATATACTCGAGTATAAGCCGAGTTTTTCAGCACGATTTTTCGTGCTGAAAACACCCCCCTCGGCTTATACTCGAGTGAACTCCCCCACCCGCAGTGGTCTTCAACCTGCGGACCTCCAGAGGTTTCAAAACTACAACTCCCAGCAAGCCCGGGCAGCCATCGGCTGTCCGGGCTTGCTGGGAGTTGTAGTTTTGAAACCTCCGGAGGTCCGCAGGTTGAAGACCACTGCGGCCTTCAACATCATCCAGCCCCCTCTCACCCCCTTTAGTTCTGAGTACTCACCTCCGCTCGGCGCTGGTCCGGTCCTGCAGGGCTGTCCGGAGAGGAGGTGGTCCGGTGGCATAGTGGTTCCGGGCTGCTATCTTCACCGGGGGCGCCTCTTCTAAGCGCTTCGGGCCCGGCCTCAGAATAGTCACGTTGCCGTGACAACGACGCAGAGGTGCGTTCATTGCCAACGTACTTCTGCGTCATTGTCAAGGCAACGCCTCTATTCCGGGCCGGAAGCGCGGAGAAGAGGCGCCCCCGGTGAAGATAGCAGCCCGGACCACCTCCTCACCGGACCACCTCCTCTCCGGACAGCCCTGCAGGACCGGACCAGCGCCGAGCGGAGGTGAGTACTCAGAACTAAAGGGGGGTGAGTGGGGGCTGGATGATGTTGAAGGCCGCAGTGGTCTTCAACCTGCGGACCTCCGGAGGTTTCAAAACTACAACTCCCAGCAAGCCCGGACAGCCGATGGCTGCCCGGGCTTGCTGGGAGTTGTAGTTTTGAAACCTCTGGAGGTCCGCAGGTTGAAGACCACTGAGGGCGAATGATGAGAAGAGGATGATGAAGGGGGGGGGGTGTGGGGATGATGAAGGGGGGTGGGGATGATGAAGGGGGGGTGTGGGATGATGAAGGGGGGGGTGTGGGATGATTACAAGGGGATGATGAAGGGGGGATGTGTGGGATGATAAGGGGATGATGAAGGGGGGATGTGCGGGATGATAAGGGGATGATGAAGGGGGGATGTGCGGGATGATAAGGGGATGATGAAGGGGGGATGTGTGGGATGATGACAAGGGGATGATGAAGGGGGGATGTGTGGGATGATAAGGGGATGATGAAGGGGGGATGTGTGGGATGATGACAAGGGGATGATGATGAGGATGTTAATGACGGGTCTGGATGATGACAGGGGGGGATGAGGTATTTCCCACCCTAGGCTTATACTCGAGTCAATAACTTTTCCTGGGATTTTGGGTTGAAATTAGGGGTCTCGGCTTATACTCGGGTCGGCTTCGGGATTCCTCCCTTTATCAAGTCATAAGCATTTCTGAGCTCACAAGGAGAAAACACACGTACTCCTAACTAATCTATATATATATATATATATATATATATATATATATATGAAATAAACCAGTATGCCAGAGCTCTGTTCCCCACTGTCTGGCATTTCTGAGTTTGGGGATGTGATGTCACACGCTTGGTCAGCCCAATAGTGGATAGACACCGCTGCAGCTACTGATTGGATGAGCGGGCGTCTGACTTAACATCATCAAACTCAGAAGTGCCAGCCAGCAGGAGCGATGATTGTAAGAGACTCTACCCCTACCTGACCAGATATAAAAATAATAATAATAATAATAATTCTGTGGACAGCCCCTATAAATTCTTCAACCTTACAAACTATGAATATATATGTAACAAATGTACTGCAGTTTTTTCAATCAGTAAATAGAACAGTCATAATAATATATTAGTATAACAGTTATGAATGTTCCAAATTTGTCTGTATTTTTGGAGTCCTGTGACCGATTTAATTAAAAAAATATCTTGGTTTTAAATAGTAGCAGCAGCTACAACTCAGTCGTCCACTTATAAGGCATGGCCGCAGCCACATGGCTCATACTTAGCAAACAGAGCATGAATAAGGGAATGATGCTGGCACAGCACAAGCTTTGTGTGTAAGGCCATTCAGTTTTCTCCCTGCCATCTCCACCTCTTAGGAGAAAGACCCTCACTTTTTTGGTTGAATTTAATAATTAGTTTGTATTACTATGTAATGTATGATAAATACACCCTTGGAATCGTAAAGTGCTGCTAAACAAATACAATTATTCAGTGCTAGCTACACAATCACTAAAGCATATTACTATGGGATTCTCATTGATGATCTTTAACAATCTATGATGGAATCATTTTTAATTGCGCACCTAGAACTCAGAGGTAACCAGGTTATGGTTTCCCAGAATCTAGACCTACACTAATGTCTTTTTTTACACTTAGGCCATGTTCACATGGCGTTAAATGTGCAGAAAGTCCGCACGGAAACCACGTACGGACATGCCGCACATTTTAATAATGGTGGGCACTGGGACCGCTCGTAATGCAGCTTCTGATAGACAGTAATGCATTTCCGAACGAAATGTGCAAAAATATACATGTCTATTCTTTTTGCGGATGCTGAAATCGGGATTTCTGTGGCAGATGTTTCCACCATGTGAACAGTGCAACAGAATCCCATTGAAACCAATGGGAATCTGCTGCAGCAGAATGTCCGTGCAGAATATTCCTGCAGAATTCTGCATGGACATCATGCCGTGTGAACATACCCTTACAGCTAATATAAATTTGAGAACCTTAAACTCTGACAATTTCTTCCTAATGGGGCACATTTTTGAATTTTCAGTAAAGAAAATAATTTTTACAAAAGGCACACACTACATACCTCGTTCCGTTCTCATTTTATCTAGAATCTCATTTTTATCAGTAAGATCGGATTTGAGAGCAGCCTCCAGTTGGGCAATCTGAAGTTTCAGCTGCTGCTCCCTCAACTTCCGTTGCTGTTCTTGACTGTTGCTCACTTCAAAAGCACTGGGGGTAGAACAAAGACACAAACAATGAATACAATCTGAACAGTACTCATTCTCAAATTTAGCAAACGGAATCTTGGCACTCACAAGTTTTTTGAATCAATCCTTCGTGTTTTACATCAGGTTATCACATTTGGAACACTCACAGGATGCACTTCAACGGCAAGCAGTTTTAAACTGTAGTCCTGTGTGTTGCAAATGTGACATAGGGAGTGAGCCAAGAAAAGTGCGAGATTCTTTTTGCTATTGTGGACAAGCACCACGTAATAAGAGTGCCGTCTCTACATCTACAAATCGCTAAACCTCTAACTTTACATCCTTTAAAGGGGTACTCCGATGGAAACCATTATTTATTTATTTTTTATCAACTGGTGCCAGAAAGTTAAACAGATTTGTAAATTACTTCTATTAAAAAAATCTTTATCCTTCCAGTACATATTAGCTGCTATATACTACAAAGAAAGTTCTTTTCTTTTTATTCTGTCCATGTTGCTCTCTGCTGACACCTCTGTCCGTATCAGGAACTGTCCAGAACAGGAGCAAATCTCCATAGCAAACCTATTCTGCTCTGGACAGTATCTGATACAGACAGAGGTGTCAGCAGAGAGCACTGTGGACAGAAAAAAAAAGAAAACAAAAGAACTTTCTCTGTAATATACAGCCGCTAAAAAGTACTGGAATGATAATTTTTTTTTTAACAGAAGTAACTTACAAATCTGTTTAACTTTCTGGCACCAGATGATTAAAAATAATTTTTTTTTTACACAGGAGTACCCCTTTAACCCCTTAAGGACCAGGCCAATTTTATTTTTGCATTTTTGTTTTTTCCTCCTCGCCATCTTAAATCCATAAATCCTTTTTATTTCCATCTACAGACCCATATAAGGGCTTGTTTTTTGCATGACCAATTGTACTTTGAAATGAAACCTCTCATTTTACCATAAAATGTATGGCGAACTCCAATTTTTTTTTTTTTTTGGGAGGAAATTTTAATGAAAACCACAATTTTTAACATTTTGGAGGGTTTTGTTTTCACACTATACACTTTACAGTAAAAATGACAGGTGTTCTTCATTCTGTGGTCGATACAATTAAAATGATATCCATGGCTAGATACTTTTATTTTTTTGTACCGCTTAAAATAAATCTAAAACTTTTTCTACAAAATCAGTAATCTAAAATCGCCCTATTTTGCCCACCTATAACTTTTTCATTTTTCCGTATATAGGGCGGTATGAGGGCTCATTTTTTTGCGCCTTCAACTGTACTTTTTATCGATGCCACATTTGTATATATAAAACTTTTAGATAATTTTTTATACATTTTTTTTTTATATAAAATGTGACAAAAAGCAGCATTTTTGGAAAAATGTTTACGTCTACACCATTCACCGGACGGGATAATTAACATTATATTTTGATAAATTGGACGTTTACACACGCGTTGATACCAAACATGTTTATAAAAAAAAAATGTTTACGCTTTTTAGGGGTAAAATGGGAAAAACTGACAATTTTCATTTTTATTGGGGGATGGGATTTTTCACTTTTTATTTTTAAATTTTTCTACTTTTCTTTTTTACACTTTTTATGTCCCCATAGGGGACTATCTATAGCAATACTTTGATTGCTAATACTGTTCAGTGCTATGTATAGGGCATAGCACTGATCAGTATTATCGGAGATCTTCTGCTCTGGTCTGCTCGATCGTAGACCAGAGCAGAAGACCCTGGAAGACGGCCGGAGCCAGGTGAGGGGACCTCCGGCCGCCATGCTGGATGATCGGATCGCCGCGGCAGTGCTGCGGGCGATCCAATCATCCATTCAAAGTACCGCACTGCCGCAGATGCCGTGATCTGTATTGATCGCGGATGTCGTCCATTACCGGCGGGTCCCCGGCAGCCGGAACCTGCCGTGTATGACGCGAGCACCGTTCCGATGCTCGAGGTTATACACAGGACGTAAATGTACGTCCTGGTGCGCGAAGTCCCGCCAAACCAGGACGTACATTTACATCCGTGGTCGTTAAATGCTTGAAACAGCAATGGTGTTATGCTTTATGCTGACATTTTATTAACTGATAATTGTGGAACTCATTTAAAGCATTACTGTCATCAAACACAATTTTTGACATGTCGATCAGACATGTCAAGAGTTGTTGATCGCACCGGGTCTCACTGCTGAGACCCTCTGCGATCGTGACTTATTAGCCAGGGAAACCGGCAGCATTACACTCCGCTCCCCGGCCGGCTGAGAGATCAGTACAATTATTTGCATAGAAATCTATGCATAGAAATGGACAGATCTCTCGGCCAGCGGGGAAGCTGAGCACAATGCCGCCTGCTTCCCCAGCTAATAATTCACAATGACTGCTAGTCTAAGGAAGTAGTCCCGGTTGACATCTGTAATCGACTTGTCAAAAGTTGTTTTTAATGATAGTAACTTTAAAAATTCATTGAGAGTTTTCCAGGACATTTGACTGAAGGCATTTTCTTAGGATAAAATGAATCTATAAAAATATATGATTGACTAATTGAAGACAATGAACAGATAAACAATTGAGCGCCCCTTAAAGGGGTTTTCCAGGAAAAAAAACTTTTTTTTTTTATGTATCAACTGGCTCCAGAAAGTTAAACAGATTTGTAAATTAATTCTATTAAAAAAATCTTAATCCTTTCACTACTTATGATCTGCTGAAGTTGAGTTCTTCTTTTTCTGTCTAAGTGCTCTCTGATGACACGTGTCTCGGGAAGTGTCCAGAGCAGAAGCAAATCCCCATAGCAAACCTCTTCTACTCTGTGCAGTTCCCGAGACAAGCAGAGATGTCAGCAGAGAGCACTGTTGCCAAACAGAAAAGAACAACTCCACTTCAGCAGCTGATAATTATTGGAAGGATTAAGATTTTTTAATGGAATTAATTTACAAATCTGTTTAATTTTCTGGAGCCAGTTGATATAAAAGTTGAAATATATATATATATATATATACACATATATATATATATATATATATATATATATATATATATAGACAATGTAGATAAAGGGGAGCACCGTGCTCAAGGATTCCAGATCCGTCTGGTCCCGGAGCTGAGCTTTTTGCACAGATGTGTGAATAATCCCATGATTTATTGCAATTTTGGAGTGCCGCTTCTACTTTCCATTGGATATATATATATATGTATATATATATATATACATATATATATATATATACACATTCACACACGTTTTTTCCTGGAATACCCCATTAATTGTTCATTCAAACACAGGGTCCTCTATACGAATGTGGCTTAGCCATGTAATTCAGCTCAGTAGAGCTCTGTGGTCCCTTATCTCTGCTGATCGTGGGGGTACAACCAATGGGAAAGTATAAACCAGTGTTTCCTAATCAGTTTGTCTCCATTTATTGCATAAACTACAATTCAGGGTATTCTGGGAGTTGATGTTTTGCAACAGCTGGAGGCACATTGTTTGGGAAACACTGGTATAGACCATTAAGAGAAAAAAATACATAAAAGTCCTTCACCGAATAAAGGTTGGTAATGTCAGGTTATCCCAGAATGTATACAGCTTGAAATTGTCTGATTACTATATAAACTATCCTCATAAACATTGGGCATGTGGCTTAGAATCCATAGCATACTTTGGCCAACAAAGAACATTTATCTGGCAGTCTTATCCTGCTTCCCACGATCTTAAATACCCTCCTCCAGCCTTTCATTACATACATTTTTCATAATTTTAGCATCAACTTAAAAAAACATATTGTGAATTCGGGTAGAAAACAGATATGGTGCACATCTACAATCTTGTATAATGATCTGATTGCTTCTCAGCATAATATCAAAAACTAACAGGTTGTTAGTATACATTTTTGATCAAAAAGTACAAGCCCACTCGCCGCGTCAAGGCCACCTATTTAGAGTGGGTCCCTAACTTCCCTAGCATAAAATGGCGCAGCACTGGGCGGCGACCACCACCGCCGCGACACCAGTGCCCACGGGGGGAAACGACCCACTGGCAGAGCAGCCCCAATGCCACTCAAACCAGTCTATGGGCCGCACCTCCCCGCAGACACGAGCCACGGCAGAAACGGACGCCTCACAGCACCACACCAGTGTGAACAAGGTGTAATGGCTCACTTACCATGCTCTCCCAGTCAGACTGGGAGGCTGCTAGGAAAGAAATGGCCCTTGTGTAGCTAACTACTACTTATATAGGGTTGGGCTGAGGGGGTGGGGAAGAGTGCAGCACATGTTCAAACAAAAAAAAAAAGGAGGGGATAGAAAACACATATGGTTTCCCAAAAGGATCACAACCCCATTGTGAAAAACAAGTCCAATATGAAATTTGACATACAAAGGCTCTAGAGGTAAAATCTCATAGTCCCTTCTCCATAGCCACACCAATAACATAAATCCACATCTTTACCAAGAACCTTAGACAACATTCAGTATCTGCAGACCCTTCATGTATTTACTCCACTTTTTCCCAACCAGGGTGCCTCCAGCTGTTTCAAAACTACAACTCCCTTCGGCTGTCCAGGCATCATGGGAGTTGTAGTTTTGAAACAGCTGGAGGCACCCTGGTTGGGAAACAGTAATTTACCCAAAGCCAACTCTCTACTATTCACAGTACTTTTACCATCCCCTTTCTTTCCCTCGTTCACTCTTGTAATACTACAATAAAACAAAAAGCTAGTGAAAATATTACAAAAATGAAGTCATTGATACATTGGCAGTACACCACATGCTGACAGCAGCCAGGGCATAACAAATACGCTTTAATAGACAGTGGTAAAGTTGACCCATGAAAGCTATTACTTTTATTTGTGCTTCACGGCCGATGACACCTGATCTTTTACTAGCGCATTAAATATGTTCTACATTAATCTTCACTATGATGACAACATCAGAAGAATTTTTAAGCTTTATATTCAACCGAGAAAAAAAAAAAAAAGCAAGACAGAGTACAAAACTATAGGAGCAGGGCTGTCTTCCTTAAAGAATAGTGCTTGGAAAGGAGAGGGTAGTGGCACAGAGATCACTTGTCCTAATGTTTAAGGAATTAGGAAAACATATTCTGTTATGCTGCTTCTTAAACCAAAGGCGCCTTCCATAGCCTGCGGTTAGAAAAGATGAAAGACTTTGTGGGATGAGCATGGGAATGGCCTTAATTTAGAGTCCCAACTATGCTGAATAAAAAAATAAAAAAAAATTTGGCACAGGGTGCACTTTTTTGTGGGACTCTGCAGTAGGAATTTAGATGTATAATGCATGAGAGTCCAAATTCCAGTCACTGACATGACCACAGATTCTTAAACTATGCACTAGGGTCTTAAATTGCCACCCAGCTTTGACCAGAACCTAGTGCTGGGCCAAAGGGCACTAAAGTGATGGGCTAGTAGAGGAGAAAAAAAAAAAAAAAAGCACTAATACATATTAAAGAACGACTAATCCCAACATTTTATATATATATATATATATATATATATATATATATATATATATATATTAGCATGGATGTAGAATAGCCTGCAAATTTTTGTTTAACACGTATGGACAGCTCAATATGTAGTCATCATGCAATCAGTATAAAGATATAAAGTTGCGGTTAAACAAAAAGACAGTCTAGACACTTTAAAAATAAAATAAAAACATGGCCGGACTGTTTTCTTAAATAAACAAACTATACTTATCTCCCTTGGTCCGCATAATGTCCAGTATCGTCGCTGATCCCTGTCTCCACTTCCGATTGGGACTGATATATCAGAGTGCTGCTCAGCCAATCACTGACTGAGGCAGGACATCACTACATCCAATGAATGGCTGAGCGGCAATGACTCTCGCGGAAGCCAGATGGAAAATATGGGGCTGTTCACACCAGGTTTTTAAATTGCTATTGTTGAACGTAAAGACAGGAATAGATTTACACCCATAGATTTACACCCATAAAGCTCTGGCAATCTAGCAAGAGCAGAACCTGTGCCCAGTTGTCAAAGACTGTCAGGCACCCTACAGAGAAGACAGAAGCAGGCTTTAACTGTTTTGGTGTTTTCCATTTTAATTTACCGATTGCTGCCTTCAGTAGACCAAGCTATCACATCAATGCTGGGGTGTCCCTCCCAGCATGGAGGAGATGCTAAGTCTTGTCAGAACCAGATAAACTTTGTGAGTGTCTAATTTCAACACAGGAGGCAGGTTATACCATGCTGCCTCGTGCATACCAATGCCACAGGCAATGGAGCAGACAGGGAATGAATACAGCAGCTGTCGCCTGGCAGCTGGGTATGTTCAAAAGTGTAAAGGAAATTACTGCAAGTCATAAACAGTTCTAGAGGACAGTTGCAGACATGTCACCATTAGCGTATGTTTACACATACTGTATAAGTTGCAGATGTTATGCTACAGATATCATACAATCTGCTACAAAAAACCTGCAACATATAATCTGCAGCATAAAAAGTGTGCAGTGTTTTTGCATCAAAACAAACAAATGTATTTAAAATCAGTTGCAGATCTGATATAGATCAGTTGCAAGGTGTGAACATACTCTAAAAGAGAAAAATTGTGCCAGCTTTTGGTGTGGCACTGAAGCCACAGCTTTGGGAGGGAACTTGCAGGAGTGCTATGGGAGGGGAGTAGGTAGGGTGGAAGGATTGTTTGTGATGGACAGCTGAGGGAAAGCAAGGAATTCTGAGTAGCTGCTCAATCATAAAGTAAAGAATAGTAATATCACTATATACCCAGAAATCAAGGTATATACCTTTGTACTTTACAAAATACTGATGCAAAACAGTTGATTATTTCCTATGTATGTAGAAATATGTAGTAATGTGAGACTGATGCCTGTGTAATATGGAGGAGGCGGCTAGAAGCAGTAGAACCAGAGAAAAGCCCTGACACAGTTTTTTCCTGTTATTTGCGGCTGCGGGCTCTGTCTGTATGCAGTGAGAAAATAAAGGGAACCTGTCAATCCGTGGGCAGCATGAAACTTGGGTAGGCATCTCGATCCCGGCACACTATGCACTTCTCTGAGATGTCCAGACGTTTCAGAGTAATCATAGTTTGAAATATGCTGCTGGGATCCGGATAACTAGTTCTCAGGGCAGGCTCCAGTAGCTGCTCCCCGCCCAGCCACCTTGAGTGACGTGTCTTTCCCTAGCAGCGAAAAAACTGGTGACATGTTCCCTTTAATTCAGCTTTGCGATTCGCTTTTGGAAAATTAATTTCTAAAATTGGTAAATTGATTCTCCAACTGTATTCTGTGAAATAGCCAAAACAGCTAATTGTATTGCTGATCCTGAATTCAGAATATCTGATTCTATGCAAATGCTCAGGCACACTTAGGCCTGTTTTCTTTGCAAACACTGTATCTAAAAATATGAAAAATGAAGAAGTTTTATAGTATACACTTAATATGTAAAAAGACAAAACAAAAACAAAAAAAACGATATATACATACACACACACACATATATACATAAAAAGGATATGTTGGCCAACGTATCCTTTTTTGTGTTATACATATGGGGGGGAGTGGCTACCTTAATGTTGGTTCCTGCACCCCACCCATCTTATAAGGTTCTGGATGTCTCTGACCTTACAAGCCTGGTAACTGACTGCACAGAGGCACATTCATAGTGTAGGGTCCATCCCAATGAGGTCACCTTATCGTGGTGGGATGGTCCAAACTATTTGGCTAAATGGTAAGCGAAGCACCTAAATTTTTCATTGTAGCAATATAGCATTTCATGTTTCATCTATATCTTTGTGCTAGCAGTGTGCTGCTGTATTCTCCAGCTTGTGTATATTTACTGGTTGCTGGGTCCATGCAATAGTTTGGTATCAGTAAAAAAGTGCTGACCAACTTATCCTTTCTTGTGCTATACATATGGGGGGAGTGGCTACCTCCATGTTGGTTCCTGCACCCCACCCATCTTATAACAGTGCTGGATGTCTCAGACCTTACAAGCCTGGTAACTGACTGCACAGAGGCACATTCATAGTGTAGGGTCCATCCCAATGAGGTCACCTTATCGTGGTGGGATGGTCCAAACTATTTGGCTAAATGGTAAGCGAAGCACCTAAATTTTTCATTGTAGCAATATAGCATTTCATGTTTCATCTATATCTTTGTGCTAGCAGTGTGCTGCTGTATTCTCCTGCTTGTGTATATTTACTGGTTGCTGGGTCCATGCAATAGTTTGGTATCGGTAAAAAAGTGCTGACCAACTTATCCTTTTTTGTGCTATACATATGGGGGGAGTGGCTACCTCCATGTTGGTTCCTGCACCCCACCCATCTTATAACAGTGCTGGATGTCTCAGACCTTACAAGCCTGGTAACTGACTGCACAGAGGCACATTCATAGTGTAGGGTTCGTCCCTATGGTGTCCATTTTTTGACATCGTCAGTCGTCAGCCATAACTTCGTCCTCAGTCAGGTGAAACGGCGTCCCGCCTCCTCCCCCACACCAATCGCCATCATCCTTCAGCCACAACTCCCTCCTCCCTCATCCGAAACACCCTCGTCCAAAACGTCGCCATGCCTCAGACAATTCTCCCTCAGACTTAACTTCCTGCCACATAGCAAAGCCGACGCTACACAGCATGTAAAGCAGAGTCGAAACTGTGAAACTTGCACGTGTATACTACAGACAATACATGTGCTACAGAGTCTGTATAGCAGAGCCGACATTGAATAGCGTGTACAGCAGAACCCGTATAGCAGAGAGCCGACACTGACTCGGCTCTGCTACATGGCAGGAAAGCTTTTCGTCTGAGGGATGATGAAGTTTCGGATGAGAGACTTTAGGATCACAAAGGAGGGAGTAAAGTGGCGGCTGAAGGAGATTGGCCCGAGGGAGGAGGCGGAAGCCGTTTCACCTGACGGAGGAGGGAGTTACAGCTGACGACAGACGAT
Source organism: Hyla sarda (assembly GCF_029499605.1). Lineage (NCBI taxonomy): Eukaryota > Metazoa > Chordata > Amphibia > Anura > Hylidae > Hyla > Hyla sarda. The sequence continues at coordinate 206,394,727 of NC_079194.1, read as the reverse complement.
GTCCTAAAATGGACACCGTACGTCCTAATGAGGTGACCTTATCGTGGTGGGATGGTCCAAACTATTTGGCCAAATGGTGAGCAAAGCACCTCAATTTTTTATTTATCATTGTAGCAATATAGCATTTCATGTTTCATCTGCATTTTTTTTTCTAGCAGCGTGCTGCTTTATTCTCCTGCTTGTGTGTTATATATATATATATATACCGTAAGCTGGATGAAGGGCTAAGTGCGCAAAATTGCCGGTAATAGCCTTCTGAACGCTATGCATCAGTGACCTCCCGGTTCCCACTGCATCTCCGTGTAGGAGCTCTTGGTCGCTATTCTTGCGGTGAATTAAAGAGTATTTTTATCCTGTCTACAATGTCTGTCTGAGCAGAAATGACTCAGAAAGTACATACTTTACAATGCACCATTTGCCTCTGACAACTAGGATTAATGAATAAAAAACCTAAGTGTGTAGAGAACCCAGCTGAGCAAAAAAGGAATACCCAAAGCTTGTCTACAGGTTTTAAAATTCCCCTCTTCCTTTTACCTAATGGAAAACCTACCTACAATAAGAAGAAAATTAATTCAGAATGGGCTCAGCTCAAGCAGAAAATGCAATTTCAAAATGATTTACAACACAAAAGAGATATAACACCTAATAAAGAATAATGATTTAATAAGATTTGCAGCACTTTACTGTCAAATGCCTAAATCTTTATACAGTCAGTTTACCAACTAGTTAACTCTTTGAATCCATCGGCCACAATGTAAAACTGATACAAAATACAATAAACTGTCAATATAGAGGCTATAAAAAGTATTGACCCCTTTATAACATAACATTACAATGGATTCTTCATTGAGTAAAAAGATTAAACATGCCATAATTGAATCTATAACTATTCCCTTTTAAAATGGTAGTGTTTGGGCTGGTATCAGGATTGCATATTTCTTCGATATTTCTTATCTGCTGTGGGCTAGAGTCTGCCCACTGCCTGTGACATGCAGTCTGCAGCCTCTCCTGTGGTTCCCCACCATCCAGCTCACAATTTGGAATGACCATATAAAAAAAATCTGATAGATGTGTTCTAGTCATACTTTTATTTGTAAAGCCTAGGCATGGCATTGTGGAAATTTAAAGGAGAATTCCGGTGGAAAACAAATATTTTTAAATCAACTGGTGCCCAAAAATTTTACAAATTTGTAAATTACTTCTATTAAAAAAATCTTAATTCTTCCAGTACTTACACAAGTTGTATTTCTTTCTAGAATTCTTTTCAGTCTGACGACTGAGGTGTCAGCAGAGAGTGCTCTCTGCTGACACCTCTGTCCATATCAGGAACTGTCCAGAGCAGGAGAGATTTGCTATGGGAATGTGCTCCTGCTCTGGAAAGTTCCTGACATGGACAGAGGTGTCAGCAGAGAGCACTGGGGTCAGAATGAAAAGAATTCTAGAAAGAAATACAACTTCCTGTGGCGCATACAGCAGCTGATAAGTACTGGAAGGATAATAAAAGTAAAGTATCCCTGATCCCTTGTTTGTTTGGTTGGTGTCTAGGCAAATACATTTACTAGAGATTGTGCTGCATAAAGTGATGGCAGACAAAGTTAGATTTTTCTCTTCTGAAGCATTAGAGTGGCATGGTGTGGGGGGCCAGAAGTACATCTTTAATGTAAGACAGGCTCATTAGTTGGTCTTACCAAAGAAACGTTAATCTGAATATACATAATACCCCACTGTGCAAAAGTTGTACTATGCGAGTACTGAATCTACACTAAAAGAAGAATGCCTGTACTTTTTTTTTTACGCGGGACATAAATACAATTCAAGTTTCCTACCTGTTGAACAATTTGTCAGAGTTCTGCTTTAAGAGATCTCGTTCCTTCTCCAAATCATTGATTCGATCAAGTAGCTAAAGGAGGAAATGAAAACATTCAATATAAAGTAATCATTCTATTTGTTTAAAGGGGAAGCAAATGAGCTAGAACCACAACCATAGGTTACAAATACGTTTTAGAATCTTATGCAGGTAAAGTTAATATGCCAGGTGATTAACACTGCACTCTCTTAGAACACAAGGGGAGAAGCTGAACTTTGTAATATTATGGTTCCAATCATTTGGTGCATTACTTCTGAGTAAAAGGACTAAATCCAAACTTTCCCCTCCATAGACTTGTGTGGTCAGCATGTAATATGATCTCTCGGTGAACTGCTAGACCACCTTGTAAAGAGAAGGTTTTTTTTTTTTTTTGAAAGAGCAGATTGTGTGTTTTGGGTGGGTAAGCAGAAACTGAGTCTGATAATTTACATTACAAAAGATTCAGTTTTTTTTGTTGAAAAGACAATGCTTAGTCAAGGAGAGTATATCCCTTTTAATTATAAAAGGATTTTCTCAAAACTTATTGTTTTTATGTTTTGAGCATTGTAAAATTGGGCCTTTTTATAATGTATCTTTCTTTAAAAGCCATTCTTGGGCTCCAAGAGCAAATCTCAGCAATGGCTTGTTCATACTGATGTCATGTGATTTACAAATATCAACTAGGTCATGTACCTGCATTGCATAACCTTGATTTCATCAGATATGACAATATTATGCATCTACTACGGGGGCTCAACGTAATGTCTTACACATGGGCAGACCCAAAGCGAAGAACAAACTGGTTACCCATTATACCAGAAGGACCTGGTGCTTCCTTATCCTTTTTTCAGTGACTTTTTCCCCATGCTGGAAGAAGTAGTGGGGAGAGATAATGCACACGTTCTTACCATTCAATAGCAAAGGGGGTTTGACACCATTATCCAATGACCCTTAGATAAGCAGCATTGGATGTTTAATAGTATATGCATTCTTGCCCATTGTAATTTGGCATACAGATACAAAGCGTTCCTACTTCCCAATCACATTGCCCGATCAGATAACAAATATTGTTAAATTCAGTTTAGTAAAGGAATCCAAAATTGTCTTTAATTGGTTTCTATGAATCGGTAACACACAATCAGAATTAAAGGGTTTAAATTAAATGGGACAGAGTTACACTATCAGACTCAGACTACAGAAATGAGTGGCAGTTTTCCCTAAAGTAGCGGTCCATGTTTGCCTAATTGGATACACCCCTAACAAATTAAAAGTGTTCATTGTTTATAAGCTATGCATTGACTTTGGACACATACTAATAAGGAATAGAGAAAAGGAGTTGGAGTAGTAATGTGTTTTAGTAAATAATTCATATCCCACATTACCATGAGCATGGCATCTATACAATCCACCATATAAATTGACATTCATAAATATGAATTTCCAAAAACAAGTAGAAAGCCAACAACAGTAACCGCTTCACATATAAAAGGATGAACAGAAGTAGAATAAAATAAACGGGGGAAAAAAACCTCTAATGACAGTGTTGACAGGAGATGAGAATTATAAAACCTCTGCCACAGTTGAATCAACTCATCTGTTTTAATGCAAAATTTCAATTACAAGCTCTTTAAAACATGCCAAAGAGAACCACTGGCAGAGAAAGAAGACTGGCTTAGCTTCCAGACAGAACAAAGATGTCTTCTTTTATATGATTTCATTTCACTGAACTGTGACACGCAGCGAAATGCAGAGTGGCTGAATTATTAAATGGATATGGCATGCATAATCCCGATTTCCTTGTCTAGCTCCTCAAGAAATGTGCTGTAACTAAACCTTGCTAAGTGAAAAAAATCAGTTTATTAAAAAATCTGAAAAGAAAAACAGAAGGTTCGAACAAAATGTATAATGTGCGACATAATTAGGTCACATCCCCATATTTTTTTGGAAATGATAAAGGGGTATTCCTATCATATGATGTTAAAGAGTATCACTAGCATATGTCATCATAGTCTCATAAATGCAGGTTAGATCCAAAAGGTTAGAGGAGTAGAGGGCCTTTCAGTTTTAACCTTGACAATGGCCAATCACAGTGCAGCAGGTGCCCGGATGCACTGATGTGTGGGGAAGACTTTGATCCACAGTAGTTAGGGAATGTTGTCCATACACCTTATATTACAGTTGATTAAAGTGGGTGATTATAATAACAATTGTTTGTCTAGTAAAATTTTACAGCAAATGATTGTTGAGCCAATCGATGACGGATTGTTATCATCAAAAAGAAAGATGGCAGTGTTTGAAACTCTGACAAAACCTTTTTTGTGAACGAAAGCTCATCGTTTACAAACAAGAAAGACTTGTGTTAAAGGGGTACTCCGATAGGAAAAAAAAAATTCTAATCTACTGGTGGCAGAAAGTTAAATAGATTTGTAAATTACTGCCATTTAAAAAATCTGAATCCTTTCAGTACTTATCAGCTGCTGTATTCTCCACAGGAAGTTGTATAGTTCTTTTCTGTCTGACCACCAGTGCTCTCTACTGCCACTTCTGTCCGTGTCAGGAACTGTCCAGAGCACGAGTGGTTTGCTATGGGGATTTGCTCCTACTCTAAACAGTTCCTGACACGGACAGAGGTGTCATCAGAGAGCACTGTGGTCAGATAGAAAAGAACTATACTACTTCCTTTGTAGTATACAGCAGGTAATAAGTACTGGAAGGATTGAGATTATAAATAGAAATAATTAACACATCTGTTTAACTTTTTGACACCAGTTGATTAAAAAATAAATAAATAAATAAAAAGTATTCCACTGGAGTACACCTTTAATACTGTTATAGCTTGGATATCTCAACTATACCAACCTCTTCGACCCTTCGATGGGAGAAAGTGTTTGACTGCACTTGCTTCTCCAGTTGAAAGTTCTTCAAGCGTTCTTCTTTTAGCTGGCTGTTAAGGCTTTCTACTTCACTAACAAATGTTTCTTGACTTGCTTTCATGGTCTTTAAATTCTGAAAGACAGTAATTTAATAAATGATGAACAATAAATAGGGAATCTAGGAAAAATGTTCTACATGTGAGAAGAGTAAAATATAGTCAAAGTTAAATACTGAATCACAGGGCTGGTGCAAGGATTTTTGCCACCCTAGGCTAAAGGAATATTGCTGTCCCTTGACCCCGCCCATTGGCTCCGTCCTTTGACACACCCCACCTTATTACTGGGGTGACACACTGTAACAAACCTCCTTCTCCTGTAATCACCTTACTACTGGAGTTATGGTTCGAGGCGGGAGTTGTAGTGGATGTATGGAGGCACGCGTGATGTCAGGATGCTGGACGGACATGACCTGCCTGTCTGCCTCGGAGGTGGCACTGCGCTCCTCCAGCAGGCAGAAGAATGCAGATTATTATGGTACCGGGGGGAAGGGGGTGTGACGGTGGTGCTGGCTGGGAGGGTACTTCGAATAAGCGGCGGGTGCTTCGGATGCTGGCTACTAACTTTCTTACAGCGGGCAGAGTTAGTAGGCGCTCTAGGAGGCTGCCTATTTTGCCTATAGGCAGAACCGGCTCTGCTGAATCACCAATGACTTCCTTTGAATCTTTAGAGAAGCTAAGTACTGATCAGATATGTTGCTCACCTTTCTTACATCTTACTTTTCAAGCCGCTATTCGTATGTAAACATTTCTACCTATCTAGTGTTCGATCCACCCTCTACAATACTTCATCCAATAGATATAGTGCGATGAATAAAGAATCTGATGTCATCATATAGAACTCTATGGGCATATGGGAAGCGGGGTGAAGAGAATATCTAAGCTGAGCCACAGCTGCAATGTTTACCTTCAGCCAGGGCTCTGTAAGGAGACTATGTGACTCTTTATCCAAAAGTGTCAGCCTGACTGAGGTAATACAATGTACAAAGGAGAGGGGGGGGCAGGTTCTGGATGACTAAAGGTAATAAAGGGAGCATCGATTTTAACAAACATATATTAGAGATGTATTTGATTTGTAGTTAAATGGTCACTTATTACAAAAAGCAAAGTCATTAATTCTGCAATAATTGTGCATCCTACATTAAAATCTCATTTTACTTTAATAGATGTTTTTTTCTTTAAAGGGTACTCCACCCCTAGACATCTTATCCCCTATCCAAAGGATAGGGGATAAGATGTCTGATCACCGCTGGGGACCATGTTATCTCCCTGCTGCACCAGACATTTGTTTAGAGCATCGGGTGCAGCAATGGAGGCTTCTAACGTCACAGTTACGGCCACATCCCACTCGTGACATCATGCCCCCTCAATGTAAATCTATGAGAAGGGGTGTGATGGCTGTCACGCCCCCTCCCATAGACTTGCATTGAGGGGGCATGGCTGTGACATCACAAGCGGGGCGTGTCGTGATGTCACGAGCCTCCGCCAGTCATCCGGCACGGAGCGAAGTTCACTTCATGCATCGGTTGTCCGGGGTGCTGCAGCCGGGTCCAGCAGGGAAACCGCGGGGGTCCCCAGCGGCAGAACCCCTGCGACTAGACATCTTAAACCCTATCCTTTGGTTAGGGGATAAGATGTCTAGGAGGGGGGGGGAAATCATACGTGCACCCAAGGTATTGGACACCAGTTTGCTTTGTTTAGCCAAGTCTAACATATCCAACATAGAATGTGCAAGGATTCGGCTTCAAAGAATTGTCATGTCATGTCTTTTTGTGTGACATGTGTGAACTACAGAGTGGATTCCAACTGCAAATATTAGGAAGCAGAACTCAATTTTCACCCAGATTCTGACATGAAAATCAGATAAGAAAAAAACAAAACAAATCAGAGCATAAAGCCTTAGGGTCCACAATGAAAAAAAAAAAAGATTCAGCCTCAAAAATCTATGTGAAATCCATACCTGAAGTCCATGTGTTTTTTTGGGGGGGAAAATGGGAGAAATCTGCAGCAATACAGTATTTTATTTTCAGCATTTTTTAGGCAGTCAAAGCAGTTTCCCATTGGCAGTCAATGGGAGATTGTTTTTCATGGCAAAGCAGTGTGAATATCATTCGTGTAAACCCTTTGAGCTTGTTCACACAGCCAAAAACCTTGCCTGTCTGCATCCCTGTGGCAGTTTTCTCTGAGCCAGCACAGCAGAGTTCTGTCCTTAAAGGGGTACTCCACTGGCCAGCATTCGGAACATTTAGTTCCAAACGCTGTGTGCGCGAGAGCGCTGCAGGAGTTGGCCACGCCCCCTTATTACATCACACCAAACCCCTTCAATGCAAGTCTATGGGAGGGGGCGTGGCCACACACCCTCCCATAGACTTGCTTTGAGGGTGTGTGGCATGACGTAACGAGGGGGCATGGTCAACACCCGCAGCGCATACACAGCGCTTGGAACTAAATGTTCCGAACGCAGGCCAATAGAGTACCCCTTTAAGCCCCCAAAGATTTCAAGGGGAGCTTTACAGAGGGATCACTTCTTTTTCTGCACAGTTCCTTCTCTTCCATTTTTGTTATGGTAAACCACATGTTTCTTGAAGCAGAAATGGTCATGGTTTCTGTGCCACCAGCTCATGGTTTTTGGCTGTGAACATACTCTAAGAGTCTTATAACATTTTATCGAATTTTATCAGTTTTCTATTTACTCAACCATATGGCAACCATTTATGATCCAATACAAAGAGATTTAACTATGTGCCTTCGCTTGCCATTGACATATCCGGCTTGTGAAGGCTTCACTATGTTAATGAGAAAGATAATTCCAGAATACCCCAGAGATCAATGAAGAACAGGAAACGAGAACATGGGCCAGTGACAGCTCTGCGATACAATAGGATGGTTTAGGATATACGCTCAGGGCAAACAAATTATACATTAGCCAATGGGTAAGAGAAAGCAGTATTGTAAATGAACCATTTTTGAGAAAATCGATACATAATGCTTGAAAGGGGAATATAAGCCTTTGGCACACTTTTAAAAGCAGTTAAATGTTTCTCCATTTATTTGAATGGCTTTAAAAAGACTCTCATAAACATGAAAAGGAGGAATGACTACCTAATTTTTCACACTCCTGGACAAGGCAACACATATGAAAGATCTAATGAATAAATGCCTGTCCATGAACCGAGCCCTCAGAAGAGCAGTGAGAATGCAAATCCAGTTACAAAGATCAAAAGTAGGAGACATAAATATTTATCATCTAAAAATAATGTATATAAAATATTGCTACAATATATCTTATAAACGTACATAATTATCATATGTAGGGAGATTTCTCAAAACCTGCGCAGAGGAAAAGTTGCCCAGTTGCCCATAGCAACCAATCAGAATTCGTCTTTCATTTTGCAGAGGCCTTGTTAAAAATTAAAGAAGCGATCTGATTGGTTGCTATAGGCAACTGGTCAACTTTTCCTCTGTACAGGTTTTGATAAATCTCCCCCATGGTTTCTAATTTAAAAGGGATGATGGCAGGGAGAGATTATTTCTACCTGTGCAAATAGAATTATGTTTCAATCAGTGACTTATGTGCTTTGATATTAGGTTAAGCATCCACACCAGCCTGTTAAGGAATTGGCCTAGTTTAGACCTTAAAGGCACTATCCAGATAAACAAAAAAATTATAATAATTACATTTTGCAGCAAAAAAAATAAAAAAATTAAAAACACTAACCTACCTTGGTCCCCCAGGGTTGCTCCTGTGGCATCTTCTGGTCCATCTACTTCTGAGAGGGAGTGCTCACAGCAGTGATGGCCCACTGACCAAGGAGGACTATGCTACAGTGAGCACTCCCTCTCAGAAGTAGAGGGAACTGCAAGACGTCACAGATGGATTCCCGGGAGATTGAGGTAGGCAAGTTTGTGTTATTTTTTTTCTCTCTCTTTTGTTTTTTCCTGCTACTCCTAACTATTTTTTGTTTGTAGTATTCGGATAACCTTAAAGGATACTGGTACCTTTTTTTCCATTTTGCATTCCAAGAGCCCTAACAAGGATGAAGTGTATTCCTTCATTACATGATTCTGTGGTACATATAAGGCAGTGATGGCGAACCTGTGGCACGCCGAGCCCCCTCTGTGGGCACGCGGCCATAGTTCGTCAGGCGGGGCAAACCGGGACATCCCTGTGTCCGGAAAGATCTTTTTTACCTTTCTGCGGCCCCGTGTCAATTTTAAAAACGCAGGGGCCGCCAGGAGGTAGGGCACGCAGGGACGTTACTGGCCTGCATGGTAAGTTACCAGCTACACTTCAGCGCTCTGACTACCGCTCCTCTGGTCCCGGGACCTACTGCTATGGCCTATAGGCCATAGCAGTAGGTTGTGACCCCTGACCGGAGGAGCAGTCGATGGAGCACTTAAGTGGGGCAGTAAACAGACATACAGCCTCCAGCCATACACTGTATATGGCTGAAGGCTGTATGTCTGTGGGGGAACTATACTGCACCTAATGTGGGGGGACTACAACCTAATGTGGGGGAACATACTGCCAACCTAATGTGGGGGAACTGCAACCTAATGTTGGGGGAACTGCAACCTAATGTGGGGGAACTATACTGCCAACCTGATGTGGGGGAACTACAATCTAATGTGGGGGAACTATACTGCCAACCTGATGTGGGGGAACTACAATCTAATGTGGGGGAACTATACTGCCAACCTACTGTGGGGGAACTACAACCTAATGTGGGGGAACTACAACCTAATGTGGGGGAACTACAACCTAATGTGGGGGAACTACAACCTAATGTGGGGGAACTACAACCGACCTACTGAGGGGAAAATACTGCCTACCTAATGTGGGGGAACATACTGCCTACCTAATGTGGGGGAACATACTGCCTACCTAATGTGGGGGAACATACTGCCTACCTACTGTGGGGGAACATACTGCCTACCTAATGTGGGGGAACATACTGCCTACCTAATGTGGGGGAACATACTGCCTACCTAATGTGGGGGAACATACTGCCTACCTAATGTGGGGGGAACATACTGCCTACCTAATGTGGGGGAAACTACAACCTAATGTGGGGGAACATACTGCCTACCTAAGTTGTTTTTTCTAAACGTAAACCTCAGTATTCTGATTTAATTGCTGTGCTTGCACTTTGAGGGAAAAAAGTTGGTGTGCATTACGGTTTGGGCACTCGGGCTCAAAAAGGTTCACCATCACTGTCACTTGATATAAGGTATTGGACATGATGGAAAACAGTAATTTGGCCACTTCTATTTTATTTATTTGGTTTTGTCAAAAATGTATGTATGTATATATATATATATATATATATATATATATATACACATACACACACACACACATATATATATACACATTTATTATATAAATATATATATATATATATATATATATATATATTTTTTTTTTTTTTTTTTTTTTCAGAAAAAAAATGGAAGAAGTTCAATTGCATGACTTCAGCTGGCACGTACTATGTACTATGGATGATGTGGACTGTGCTGTAAAATGTTCTATCTGGTATGAAACAAAATGGTTTAAAATGTGTTCTACATGATATGTGCTTAAATGTTTGATGAAAGTACATAGGTGATTTAGAATTAAAGGTCAATCCAAATTTTATGTTAAACCTTTGTTGGGTTTTGTTTTACAGTTTTTATCATCATTTCTACAACACTATTTTAGAAAAATACTGAAATCTTGTGGATATGCATCTCTTGTTTTAGATCTCATAATAGAATGGCGTTTCGTGTTGTGTAGAGAACACATTTCAGCAGTCATCTCATCATGCTCAGGCAGGATTTCAATGAAAGGGGACACCAGTAGGAGAATGGCCTAATCCCATTTCATCCATAGGTGGAGAACAGAGCTCACCTCCTACTTGCTGCACAATGACTTCTGCACAGATCAAAGCATGCCTACAAAACTCTCCTATAGAAGTCAACAAGTCAGCTCCAGGCTACTATTCCTGTAAAGCATATCTATAAATGCTGTTAAAAGCAACGTAGGCAAGATGGCTACCCCCATTATCATGGGAAAAAAAATAAAAATGTATAAAAAGAAGAGAATATAGGTCATGTTTTAATGATATCACAAAGCACAGGTGCTGCTGCCTGAGGGAAGAACGGACCCTGGGCCACGCCTCTGATACTTTAGGAACCTATAAAAGGTTAAAGGGGTATTCTGGGCAAAAACATTTTTATCCCCTATCCTAATCATAGGGGATAAGATGTCTGATCGCAGGGGGCCCGCCGCTGGGCCCCCCTGCGATCTCCCTGCAGCATAGACATGAATGGAGGGGGCGTGGTGTGACGTCTCCGAAGATGGGGACACAGCTCCCCGCATAGAATGCGGGTGCTGCAGGGAGATCTCAGGGGGGTCCCAGCGGTGGGCCCCCTGCGATCAGACATCTTATCCCCTATACTTTGGATAGGGGATAAAATGTTTTTGCCCGGAATACCCCTATAAGTTGTGTAAAAGCAATAAGATATGTAAAGGCATCATCTTTTACTAATAGTAGTTTGACTGTGTCAGTTGATTCATGATTTGACAAACGCACTTTAAAAGGGAAACTGACAGATTGATCAACCTGGATATACGAGTGGTTAGTGTAGATAATCCTGAGCAAAATGATGTATTCTTTACCACAATCTGTTTAGTCATTCCTGAGATCTAGCACAACTTTTTAATATGCAAATTAACTCTTAAATGCACTGGAGGTGGGTTTGAAGACTTTCTGCACCTTTGAAGCAGTCCTCTGTGTCCCGTTCCTGCCACTTTGCTCATCCTCCCATCATGAGATGAATAGTGATGAGGGGGCGGTGCGGATGGGACCCAACAGATGGCATCAGAGCTGCAGATAGTCTTCAGCTCCTCCTCCAGAGATTTGCATGTTACAAGATTCGGTTGTATCTTGGGAACAGCTGAACAGATTAGGTTAAGAATACATAATTTTATTCAGAATCACTCACACTAACCATGTGTATATCCATGTTAAAGGGGTTAATCCACCTGTCAGTTTCCCTTGAACTTGCTTGTAGTTAAGATATACTCCTTATGATAACAGAGATTCATTGATGTCTTTATGTATATAGACAGCAGACTACCTCAATCTATACCGATATAGACATCTAACAAAAATATGACCCCCAGGAAATGGTATAGTGGCTTTAACCAACCAAGTATCTGTGTGTCCATCATATGACAAGGTCAGATTTGTATAATAGAAAAGAAAGTTTATAATTGAATGACAACAACTCTGTAGTATTACTGTAATATAATACATATATATGTTGTATACCTTTTCCTCATACAAATAATAACCTGGTAACTCTTTAAGTTTGTCATTTAAAAAGAAACTTACTTCCTGAAGGAGATGAAACTTGCTCTCCAATTCGGTAAAAGCCCTGCTCTTGTCTGCTAGCTGCTTCTGGAGCTTAATGGCAACAACATTGTCTTTGATTGTTGTCCTATGTAAGAATAAAAACCACAAACACTTCATGTAGGTGAATGAAGCAGAACATAAAAGAGATAATCATAGAGAAATGACAGTGTAGAGGAGAGGTAGCACTTATTTCATCAAGGTAATGAGCTCTTATTTGCTAGTGTCCTGTATACTGTAATCTCTTGGAGGAAAGATTTCCAGACTGTCTGCAGATTGATCTGTGATGATGGTAATTATGACTTGGTTATACCAATGATATACGCATGCAAACCATAACATATGACTGAATAAAGAGAAAAGTGGGACAAACATGAAACAGAGGAGGAAGAGTCAAAACTTCAGGGGAAAAAAAACAGATCTAATAATTTTTTATAAGGTTGAACTAGCTGTTCGTAGTTTGAGAGGATTCTCCAGTAGGCAGAAGCTCCGATCCAGCAGAAGACAACTCCACAATCTGCCTTTGCAGCCAACTGCTTTTCACTTGGTTGATCCACAAATAACCTATATGACCTCATGTATTTACAATAGTAACACTTTAATCCACTATTATTTACAATGATCATTTTTAACCTTTCATACTCCAGGTGGAGCTCGTACAGTGTGCACCTCTGTAGGGAAGTCCAATGTATGATCACAGCAAATGCAAGAAGCACAAAGCTTGAAATATGTACAGTTAGCACTTCTGCTCTCTAACCTTAGCTTTTGGTGGGGGTCTTGGTTCCCACACCCCGCTGATCTAAATTTGTGACATGTCAAAAGGTTTTTACCCTTAAAAAAAAAAAACTGGGAAATTACTATCTTTGTTCATCTACTTCAATATTTAGTCAGCATCTGTTAGCTGTTTAAGTGTTGCTTCATATCATAACATTCACACATCAGACACAACACTTCGCATACCACAATTCAACACCCTGCCTTTCACCAAGATAAAAGCACTTTAGAGTGAGTGGCATATCAGTGACTTATGAACTCGTTGCTCACATCAGGAGAAGAAAAGCATCTTTTGTGAGTTACTAGCAGAGTACCCAGCATTGCCCGTTCTTCCTACCTAAATCTTGTTGGAGAGGAAAAGCAACATTGACGAGCCTCATATCCCACCTTATATCCTGTTTTCAGGTTGGGCTGAGCTGTGATAAAGAGATTCTAGGCCGAAAATAGAAGGGTGTTTGGCTTTGTGGGGGGTGTGACTATTAGGAGGAGAAGGGCTTGCAAGCCGGAAAACATCATTTGCTCTGAGATGTGGAGCTTGTGGAGTAAGGTGGGGCTGAGCTCTGATGAAGAGATTGTGGTTTAAGAACCTATGGTGTGGGTGTATTGGGCAAAAATTGTGTTTTCGGCCTTGAGCCAAAACAAAAAAATGGCCAAAAATATAAAGCTGTGGCCTGTGGGAGGGCGTGACGTGCAAGCTGGACCGACACACACACCAGGAGATGCAGAGCGGAGCTTGTGGAGTAGGGTACTGCCAAGTGGAAACCCAGCCTTACTGCAACCCTAGCCATATAGTAAAAAACTCCCTAAACAACCCCTTTAATGCAGCAGTTGAGAGGAAGGGAAGTAGTGTTACTGTGCCCTCGCCACTGCCTACTATAGGATGCAGGAACTTTTTAAGCATTTTTTTTTTCTAAATAGACCATGGTCTGAAAAAAAGTACCTTTATTTGCTAAAACTCTAGGTCCCCCCACCTAAACATGTAGGGATATTGCCCAAAAACCCGATGCTGCAGGATGAAGGAGAGAGAAGGAACCAGAAAAAACCATGAGACAGAGTGCATTTTAGACTACCCCATACTTCCTGTATGCAGTCACAGATCATAGTTCTGCGCTCAAGTATCCACAGAGCATTCACTTAAAAATGTGAGAAACTGAAGGTAAGGAGTATTTCTCATCCCCGTGGTATGCGCTGCGATCTACGGCCCAGTACCCTGTCGTTCTGAACACTTATGTTCAGAACGCTGGTTTTGAGAGCAGCCCTGGTAGTAACGTCATGCCCCCCCCCCCCCCTTCATGTCTATGGGAGGGGGGCATGACGGCTTTGGATAGGGGATAAAATGTCTAGGGGTGGAGTACCCCTTTAAGGCTAAGGATTCACAGCAGTTAAATCCACACTGTATTTTTAGGAAAGAAAAATAACTACAGTAAATACTGCCGAAAACTCACATCTTGGGATAGTTTGTGATATTTGTTGCAAATTGATGAGGTTTATCTTCACAGAGAATAAATTCACATGCGATTTTAAATCACCATGAAGCGCTAGCTCAACTTATAACAATTCTTTCATCATTTCTTTACAAATCCAAGATTAGGGAACAGGAGTCATTCTCACATTTTTTTTTCTCTACTGAACATGTGACATATGGATTTAGCTAGACAACCCCCCCTTTACATTGTAGCCCATCTGATGACCGATTACAACAGAGTAAATAGAGTACTATAAACAATGGGCAACATATCACATACGAAGCCACCTAGGTCCTTTAGCTCAGTCCTTCATTCTTTATCGAGATGACTTTTTACAGTGACTGTTTATTCAAGCTGCTTCTAATATTGGCACCTGCTTGCTCACTTTGATATTTTCCTTTATCTCCCATAGACTTATATGGAGAGTGTTTAGGCATAAGCTGCCAGTACTCTGCAGTGAGCAAGCACCCCACATGTCAAGATCAATGAGGGTCTGTTAATATATCTAAGAAAACACTAACATATAGGTTCAACATAAAATACATAAATGAAAGTAAGTGTTATCCCATTTATCAGGACATTGGGAAAATAAATGAAAACTGTCTTTGTTGCCCATAGCAACCAATCACTGTATAACCTTCATTCTTTTAGATGCCCCCCCCCCCCCCCCATATGTTTTTTTTGGCCTTGTTATGTGTTACATTCTTAAAAACGGTGAAAGTGTACATAAAAGGCTGGCTTTATAATATCTCATTCAGTCTATATGATCACATCACAGATAACAACCAGGAATGCATTGGCCCAATTTCTACATTGTACGTGTTTACCCGATGGAACATCTATGTGTCTTTGTGGGTGGCGAAGGCCTGCTAACGTAAAGCAGGCAGAAGTCTCCAAAGAGATTTCATGGATAATAAACGACATTTTGAGAAATCTTTGATAACCTTTCAATACAACACAGACTGTTTTTTTTTCTCGTACTCTTCGACACTTGTGCGCATATTGGAAACATTGTCACAAGGCAATCTTGAAACCAGAAAACCAACTACAAAGCCCCAACATCTGTAATCCAGCTGAAGACCTGAAATGCTTATTTTTATTCTAAGAAAAATCAAAGCTCGATGTGTTTTGGCATCGCCTGCCTCATTGTCCTTACAATGAAGATAAACAAGCTCGTATGACTGGGTTGATTCCCAAAAAAAAAAAAAAAAAAAAAAAAAAAAAGTGTCCTAATGTTGAAATAACAGACGCCTTGAACACGATACACCAATAAATTATGACTGCGATGAGAAGAAGCGGCACTGCGGTCCTATGTATATTATACCATGCAAGAAGGATTGCTTAATACTCAATATATTGAGCTACTCATCAAAGAAACAGTGTTGATACCTTCTGAAAGTCTCAGACGGGCTTCTCTGGATGTCTGCCTTCACACGCTCCTGTAGGTTTTGGCATAATAAAAAACATTCTTTGGGGAAACGTTAAGGAGGGTAGATACCAATACTCAGGTTTATCTGTGCTTTATCTTTATCAACTGACAGAGCCAATATGAGATGTATATAAAGTAAAAAATTATACCACAAGCCATTGTGCCTTCTTGGTTAAAATAAAAAAAATTCCCAAACTGCGGGTAACGTGAAAAAGGTACAGGAAGTGGGGTCCTGGAACGTTATGATTTACTCTGAAACTCAGAAGTGGTTTAAAACAAATCCACCGGTATCCAGGTATCTAGCCCATTGGGGCGGGTGCCAGCGGCTGCTCTCCTCCCAGCCAGCCCTGAGTGATGCATCCACATCTATACACAGATAGGGAGAGACAAGTCGCTAAGGGCCAGCGGAGAGAAGAACAGCTGCTGGGACCTGCCCCAAGGAGTAGTACCTGGGTCCGGGTGTTTTTTTAAACTGTGATTTCTCTCAAACTCCCCACCCCTTCAGATTAAGCATAGTGTTCCAGGACCCTACTGCCTGTACCTGGCTTCATGTTGCTCTCAGTTTGAGAAACATTACAAAAAAAAAAAAAAAAAAGAGTACAGATTTCCTTTAAAAACAGCTTTATGGTCTATTCACACATACAGTATTCTGCGCAGATTTGATGAGCAGGATTTTCTGCTGCAGATTTCAATGTAAACTGAATGACTGAACACAGCTTGAAATCCTGCACATCAAATCTGTGCAGAATACTGTACGTGTGAATAGACCCTTGAATATTTTGCTTATCCAAAGTTGACCTAATCTTACTGTAAAGAAAGCTTCCCGATAGAGATAATGGAAAACCTTCTCCATGTACAACAGATTATGATCCTAGAAGATCACCACTAAGGCGCCATGTTTCGATTACCAGATTTTCAAACCTTTCATAGTAATAGAGACACCCCCCTTTTTATTTTTGGTTATCAAATTGCCTTCTCCGGTTCTACAGAATACAAAACGTACCCTGGTGGGGTCACAAGTAAGTTCAAATTACACAAGTTGCACAAGAAATTAGATCACTGTACCCTTTTGTTTACCCCACCTAAAACATAGCTTTTATTAGATATTTATTAAAAAATACTAGCACAAAAACTATATAAAAAAAACTATACCGGAGTATACAGATTAATGTGTGCCCCCAGGCTGAATAGTGTATACCTCAATGGTGCTTATAATTGTACGCTGTATTGCACAACCCTATCGGCCTCTTCTATTCTCTTAGCAAATTGGTATCTGAACCAGCCTGCTTAAGGTACCCTGGTGACACTAGACTTTAAAATATTAACACACCTTGTCCCCCTGACATGTTTCGCTCAGAAGAGCATCTTCAGAGGTCTGGGCTAAACAAGCGGGTAGTTCTTCCAAATCCTTTAACTCAAGTTTTTCTCATTTTCTGCACCATAAATGTGTATTTTGCAGAGTGTTGTTGTCTAGTTTTCTGCCAACTATTATTACCAAGTCATTTGTTGCTGTATTCTCCAGCTGCATTTCATAGATAAGCAGCCAGACTTTACTTTATGATCATCAATACTGAAGTGTAACTAACTAATATTTGAGGAAATAATAACCTCTGGAATCATTGTAGATAATCACTGGGATCAATAGTTACATGTTAGAGAATGTGCACTGTTATGGTGCAGTATCCCTTGCAGAGTGTACTGTGACATTACTAATCTCATCAATTATCAATCTGGGTTTAGTCTACTTTTGTATTGTCAAGACAAAGCCACATTATTAACTATTTCAGTGTTTCCAAATTGACGGTTTGGGACACACCTGCAACCCTTGGGCACCATGCATGAAACTTCCTGGTGGTCTGCAGCATATCAATATTACTAAAATCTGGCAGTAGAGTATAAAAGTTAAGGTAAAATCCATCTGACTTGAAGTTTATCCTTAACAGACCCCTTATAATGAGTTAGGGAATCTGCCATCAGCATCACCCGCACTAACCTATTGGTATAGGTTTGTAGTGCAGGTGACACTATTGACAATGGTATTTACCATTTTTTGATTCATTCCTTCTCTATTTTGCTTTTTTTTGCAAACAGTAAGGACCAGTGTCATCCTCATCACCCACACTACAAGCCAATACCAATAGGTTGCTGCCGGCGATGCTGATGATCCATAACATTAATAATTACTATAATATTAGTTAATTGAAAAGCATTTTTTATTGTTGCTTTTTTTTTTTCTTATGGTGCATTTTTTTCTCCACTGAATAAAAGAAAGGGTAATGTAAAAGGAAAAGCTCATAGTGAATTACTAGATATGACCAATAATTTAGTAAAAATGCAAGTGGCTGGTAATGTGCTGTATTACACCAGCCACTACTTTGCACACGTCACAGACAAACACTCTGCCATACCTTTCTATGATATCCTACCATAAAAAAACATATTGGATTAGGCCGCTTTTAATTTCCCAAAATTTAGGGTCTGTGCTTTTAGGGTACGTTCACACGGGCGGATTTTTTTGCGTGTTTCCCGCTGCGTATTTGAAAGTAGGCAGGCTCTTCTCGGCTGTCTGCAGCAGATTTTCTGCGGCAGAATTTATGCTGCGGTCCCTACTGACTTCAATGGGGCTTGCACCAGATTTTCCGCAGCATAAAGAGCCCGCCCCCTTTTAAATACGCAGCGGAAAACCCGCAAAAAAATTTGCCTGTGTGAACGTACCCTTAAGGTCACGACTATACTATAGCACACTTCTTCCTTAAAGCCGTAGTCTACTTCAGAGTATTTTTAGTCCGTTGGGCACGGGCTGAAAAAAAGAAAAAGAAAATAAACTTTCACTCACTTTCCTTCGTTCCCCCGTAGCGGCACTACAGCTGATCCTCCGGTCCAGTCTTCTTCCGTGTTCTAGGTGTTCAGCCTAGCACCAGCTGCAGCAATCTCCTGCCTCGGCCGGTGATAGGCTGAGCACTGCGTGACGATCTGTGCACACAGAAGAAGGCCGAAGGGGAGGACCGATCAGCTGTAGCAGCGTTACGGGGAACGCAGGAAAGGGAGTTAAAGTTTCTTTTCTTTTTTTCAGCCTGGGTACAACGGACAAAAAATGGTCTGCAGTAGACTACCCCTTTAATTATGGGTCACATTTAAAGATTCACTATGAGTATCACCAACTATTGCATCCTCTATTCATTACCTTTCTTCTCATTTAGTGAAATAAAATCATGTTTTAAAGCACTACACATTCCTAGCAGTGAGTGGGTTTACAATGTTCTAGGAGTGAGGGTTAGAAAACTCCTTTATTTTACTGGCCCAGTGTGTTCCCTAAGTAGTGCCCTTCTTTTTCAGCCAGTCGCATTATGCAACTTTTTTTTTATATATATAAGGGCAATGAAAGTTAATCTAACTGAATGACAAAAAAAAAGTTTACACCACACTTAGTGCCGCAAACTGCTCAGTCCCTATGTATTTCAGATTTTTTATGTGTGACACATTCCCTATCTCAGCCATTGTTTGAACTCCTTTTTCCAGCTTTCATAATTTGGACTAGGAATTCCTTTATAACCTATTAGTCCAAATAATCCTTTTGAAGACTTATGTTCAATGAGCATCTGGACCAAAAAGTTTAAATCATTGAAAACTGGGCAAGCTTAAAAAGGTAATATTCTATAAATGTTTTTACTAGCGACCAATAAAATATGTTTAAAGCGCTTTTATGACTTGCATAGCATATGAATTAATATACTTTCCTCTCACCTATTATTTCCTATTCTTGCAGTTTTTTTCTTTACATTTTCAGAAAAAAAAATATGTTTATAAGCTTTCTATTTTAATAATATTTTTGGATCAAAGACTGAAAAGTTACACATGCTACTTGTAACTCCGGATTCTTTACTAATGATGCATTATGTAGAACACATGCAAGAAACACAGCACAGTGTTCCTGTAAAGGGTCACAAAACATGAAGAATAAAAAAAAAAAAGAAACTTGGGCCAACATCAAAGCCTGGAGAGCTAACTGGCATTTTGTTGCCAAATCTTACTGGCCAATTATACATTCGAAGCACGTGGGACACAGTGATCAAAATGTTTTTTTTTTTCTTCTAACAATAAAGTAGTTCAGTTTCCACTTTGAACTGCTCTACAAAATGAAACTAGATTTTTTTTGTTTGTTTCATGTGTGCTGGAGTTCCAGCGAGAAACTCATCTAAAACCTTAGTCCTCTGCCAATACACCTTAATACATTAGCTCATACCTGATAAACTTAAGAAGAAGAAAAAAAAAAAAAAAGGTAAATCAGGCATATCTTTCGAGAAGCCAAAAAAAGGAGACCCTAATGGGTCATGTGAAAAGGTCCTAAGCAGGAAATATTTCCTACTTCCTTTACCAATCTACCCTGAGCTCTTAAGCTTGGAAACGAATACTAGCATATCTAACCAAAACACAGAATTTACTGCTTGGCTATTAGAAGACTTTAATGGGGTATTCCCATCATACAAGCTTAGGGCATATCCTAATAGTCAATCATTAATATAGTCTGATCTGCCACTTTGGCTCCAAAAAGGGTAAATTGTATTACTCTTCATTAAAAGATATATAATGCAGCAAAACTTATCCCCTATCCAAAGGATAGGGGGATACGTTTTAGATTACAGGGGGTGCCAGTGGTCAGACCCCCCACGATCTATAACTTATCCCCTATCCTTTAGATAGGGGGGATACGTTTTGCTGCATGATATATCTCCTTTAATGAAGAGTAATAAAATTTACCCTTTTTGGAGCCAAAGTGGCAGATCAGACTATATTAATGATCTACCGTAAGAGACATCGACTCTCCCCGGGCCATATCGACACGCTTCGTGTGGGGGCTGACATGCTTCAGGAGATTGTGGGGGGTCCCAGCAATCCTTTGAATAGGAGATACTTTTTTTGCATGATATATCTCCTTTAAAGCCTCAGAGTTTTATCAAGCAGGATAGGTCAACAAGGGTTAAACATTTGGGATGCCCACAGAAGGCTCCTATGAGGTTCCTGCATCTTTTTTCAGTCACTCCCACTAAACACACTGCAGGGACATGCAACTCAGCTCCAACCACTTGTCCAGCTTAGCCAGTGACATTCCATGACTTATTACGGTGGGAAAGCCTTTTACAGTTATAAGTAGAAACCAAAAGAAGAGGAAGTATGTTTCAACATAGCTGTATAAATTAGCGACAACTGGCATTAACAGCGGTACATGATAATAAAGACCATACACGGATGTCCCATGGGTGGCTAAATCAAATAAGTCTGAACCTTTAGATGAAGAATTGAGCGGCACTGCATATAAAAACTACAACAATCATAATGTATAACTCTGCTCTGTTCTACCTTACAGGCAGAGAAGCACAGTCATCAAGTAAGAATAAGAGATGATGCAGCTCAAGAGTTGACACCTATTGGGAGAAAATGTCTGGCGCAAAAGCAACCACATGAACAGAACAACCAGTTCAGCTGAATTTCTGCTAAAAATGTAGAAACCATATGACCCAAATATGTGAGACCATATGACCCAACTGCAGGAAAGGATTCCAGGGATTTTTGGATACAAAGATTAACCACATAATGTAACCCAAATTATATATATTTGGAAAAAGAGAAAACGTCCAGCATCCAAGGAGTGGAAAACAAATCAGGGTCTTTTATTATTGGAATAGTTACACAGACAAGGTAAAAACTCTGACGCGTTTCGCACTTAGTCATAGAGTAATCGCGAAAGTGTGAAACGAGTCAGAGTTTTTACCGTGTCTACACAACTATTCCAATAAAGAAAGACGCTGATTTGTATTCCACTCCTTGGATGCTGGACCTTTAGCTCTTTTCCCAAGTTGCTGTGCAAAGAAGCCGGCGGTGGGGCCGGCAGGTCCGAGCACAGATGAAGATGTTGGCCGGGTGCGCTGTTACTCTCATTTGAAGAACATATATTGGGTGGCTAGTTACAAAGTGAGTAAATTATTTTATTAGGGTGCTTCTATAAATAAATATCATATATGAATGTAATTTACAGTTTAACAATTAATACAATATACATAAACTACTTTGCATAAATCTCTTGTACTGAGCAACTAAAATCCTGAAGGACAGACCTACATCAGATGTACTGTACAGTGCCTGGTGTAAAGACTTCTGGAATTAAATCCAAGATGTGACTGACCTAAAAAGGAATGCTGGGGGATATGGGCTCAAGAGCATGCAAAACTGTGAATACTGTAGATGGTAGGCATACTATACAATACAATAAACTGTTCCACACCTTTGATCAGTGGTTTGCTGCTCTCTAAGCTGTAGGAATGTTTCTTGATATTCCCTCTCCTTTCTGTGCAGCTCATCCCTGAGAATGTCCGCTGAGCGCTCTAGTTCCTCTATTCGACTCCGCTGTAACTCTATGATATTTTCACTGTAGATTCAATAGACATTAGTAATACGGCATTAGTGTTAAACACATGAGCATAAAAGGGAAAAGAAAACAATGTATAGCAACACATCATGGCTGCAGAGAAATCTGACAATAACAGGAAGATAGGTAACAATAATGTTTATAGTCAACTGGTATACACTTAGAATAGATGCATTAGAGTGAAGGTCTAACCCTAACCACAATATGTTTTCTTCTATCTAAACAGGTAAAAAAAAATCTGCACCAAATAATTTCTTGATGAATCTTTCTGGTAGTTGGAGATTTCTTCCTGATACGGAACCACAAATTCCCTGTATAGACCTATAAAAAAAACATAAGATACTGACTACCTGTCCTCACTAAAGGGCATTCATGAGCTACCTGCATACTAATATACATTAAAAGGAGTTATCCCATGAATACATTTTCATAAAAAGGGTTTAAAAGATGAACAGCTGTTTAAAGTCGGTAAACTGAAGTACAGCATCTCATATAAGTTCACACCACACATTCTTGTAAATATTAAATTTTTTAATGTGACAGCACTAAAGTGATGACATTCTGCTACAATGTAAAGTATTGAATGCACAACCTGTAGAACAGTGTTTAATGTTGTGCCCCCTCAAAATAACACACAGCCATTAAAGTCTAAGGGTATGCTCACACTACGTAATTCCACAAACAGAATAACGTGCTGTGAACTTAAACATCAGTGTGAATGGGTTTTCGTGAGAGCCGTTCAAACTGCGGAATTTCAGCGGCAGACAATTCCACCAGTGAAATTGTTCCGCGCAAAGAAAGAACATGTTCATTCTTTGCGCGGAAGTCCGCGAACACTACATAGCCGTCAATGCTGACGGTGCAGTGCTGCACGGGTCCTACCGCCGAAGTATTGCAGCCGCCAGAATGGAATCTCTGCTTGCGGAATACTGCGAGCGGAGATTCTGTTCATAATCCGTAGTGTGAACATACCCTAAACCTTAGCAATAAAAGAGTACACCCCTAAGTGAGAATTGTCCAAATTTGGCCCTATTAGCCATTTTTCCCTTCCTGATGTCATGCAAATCGTCAGTGTTACAAGGTCTCAGGTGTGAATGGGGAGCAGGTGTCTTAAATGTGATGTTATCACTCTCACACTCTCTAATACTGGTCATTGAAAGTTCAACATGGCACCTCATAAAAAAGAACATTTGCTATAAGAAGACTACCAAGACCCTGAAAATGAGCTGCAGTACAGTGGCCAAGACTATACAGCTGTTTCATAGGACAGGCCTCGTCAGTCGACCACAGCAGTTGAGTGTACGTTCTCAGCTCCATATCTAGAGGATGTCTTTGGTAAATAGACATATGAGGGCAGTCAGCATTGCTTCAGAGGTTGAGGAAGTGTGAGGGCCAGTTAGTGCTCAGACCATACCCCGCACACTGCATCAAAATGCTCTGCATGGCTGTCATCACAGAAGGAAGCATCTTGTAAAGATGAACTAAAATACTTGCAAACTGTTTACTATAGACAAGACGACTAATGACATGGATTACTGGAACCATGTCCTGTGGTCTGATGAGACAAAGAAACTTATTTGGTTCAGATGGTGACAAGTGTGTGGCAGAAACCAGATGAGACTACAAAGACAAGTGTGTCTTGCCTACAGTCAAGCATGGTGGTGGGAGTGTCATGGTCTGGGCCTGCATGAGTGCTGCAGCTAAAGGGGAACTACAGTTCATTAAAGAGTACCTGTCATTAAAGGGGTACTCCGCTGGAAAAAACATTTTTTTAAATCAACTGATGCCAGAAAGTTAAACAGATTTGTAAATTACTTCTATTTAGAATTCTTAATCCTTCAAGTACTTATCAGCTGCTGTATGTGCCAGAGTAAGTTATTTTCTTTTTTAAATTTCCTTTCTGTCTGACCACAGTTCTCTCTGCTGACACCTCTGTCCATGTCAGGAACTGTCCAGACCAGTAGAAAATCCCCATAGCAAACCTATCCTGCTCTGGACAGTTCCTGAAATAAAGAGAGGTGTCAGCAAAGAGCACTGTGGTCAGACAGAAAGGAAATTCTAAAGAAAAGAACTTCCTCTGGAGTATACAGCAGCTGGAAGGATTAAGATTTTTAAATAGAAGTAATTTACAAATCTGTTAAATTTTCTGACACCAGTTGATTTAAAAAAAAAAATTAAAAAAAAAAAAAGTACCCCTTTAAACCATATTTTCTAAACTAACTAAGTTGCCTGACTACTCCTAACACGAATACTGCTCTTAAAAAAAAATTCTGAGCTCTGTATCACACCTTTCCCCTTGCTCACATTGTGTAAGCTCCCGCCATGAGAAAGTGGGCGTTCCCCAGCAGGCGTGACATCACTGAAGCCTGCGAGAGCTGTGCCTCACCATGCCCCACATGCACTCCCTGAGTTTGGTCTCCTGCCAGGCCGAGAGGAGACTTGTGGCAGGGAACAGAACAGAGCAAACTAGTGGGCATTGTTTTTAATCACATTAAAAACATATAAAGTTTGAGATTTTCAACAGCAAGTAAATAGCAAAGTGTCTTATAATTACATAAGAAACAATATATTAAAAAAGTTTAGTTTGGTGACAGGAACTTTTTGAAGGAAACCATAAATGCAAAATATACTGTAACATACTAAAGCAGAGTATGATCCCCTCCCTTTGGGGACTGGTCTGCAATGCAGTTTTAAAGACGTTTATCAGACAAATGGAGCTTCAGTTGCCAAAAAAGACATTATAAATGTAATCTGCACAGAAACTTTAACCTAAACAAATAAACAATCTTAAAATATGTGCATTTAGAAGCTTAGTAATCAAACCGTTGCAAGAGGGACAGTAACATGTTCAAGAACATCAACATGAAAACATCTTTCACATGAGAGAATTACATTTGACATTAATATTTCCAGATGTACGCAGCGACAACAGCGGTGCACTCAGTGACTTTACAACCCTCCTTAGTGTATTACAGAAACGTACAGATTTCTTATCTCTGCTCTGGCTTCTTCAAGCAAACTGTGTCCATATCTTGGAAGCTGTGCTTGGGTAGCTCTAGGGGTAGCTTCGGAATTCTCTAACCGCATTCCTAAATAAAGAAGCAATGTCAGTATTTAACAATAAAACCCATCTGTATTTGTCAGTTGATTAAGAATTATAACTAATTTCTAATATACATTTCTATACTGTATACTTAGGGTCCCTTAAAGGGGTACTCCGGTGGAAAACACTTTTTCAAATCAACTGGTGCCAGAAAGTTAAACAGATTTGTAAATTACTTCTATTAAAAAATTCTTAATCCTTCCAGTACTTATCAGCTGCTGTATACTACAGAGGAAGTTGTATAGTTATTTTCTGTCTGACCACTGTGCTCTCTGCTGACACCTCTGTCGATATCAGGAACTGTCCAGAACAGGAGAGGTTTTCTATGGGGATTCGCTTCTACTCTGGACAGTTCCTTACACAGACAGAGGTGTTCGCAGAGAGCACTGTGGTCAGACAGCAAAGAACAACTCAACTTTCTCTGTTGTATAAAGCAGCTGATAAGTACTGAAAGTATTAAGATTTTACAAATCTGTTTAATTTTCTGGATGATATGAAAAAAAATAATATTAAATTCCACTGGAGTACTCCTTCAACAAGACCTGTGATCTTTCAAGCTCAATTGTAGACCCCATAAAATAAAATGCAGAATCTTTTCTCAGAGCTATGTTGTGCCAGAATGTGGGGACACAGGGAACAGGGCACGTCGGGACATACAGATGGACTGCAAACGTCATCAAGGGGCTGTGTTGTCAGAAAAGACAAAAAGAAGCCAAGCCACCTGACGCCAGCTGCTGTCTCGAGCCGCAAAGGATCACGGAATAGGCTCTAGACAAGCGTCGTCAATACCTGAACAGAACACTGAACCTGAGGGAACATAAAAAGTTTAAAAATTGGACATTCCATGGCAAATGCAGAACAAACATAATTTTTCATAGTTAGTTCACCCTGGAATACCCCTTTAATTGTTTAGTTCTAATGGATAAAATTTTGTCCTGGCCATTTGATGATCAGGTCACTGAAAAAATTGTATATATGACCTGCATAAACAAACACTCTTACAAACACATAGCAGATGTAATAAAAAAAAAGGGGCTCAACATGAGGTAACCAAGCAGCTGAATCAAAGGGAGAGAGATGGAGCATTAAGAACCCCTGTATGTATACCCAATGGGGCAGATTTAGTATTACAAATGGGCCAATATTTGGAAGTCATTTGAGTCAAATGTTCTTTAACATGATTTGCCCCACATTTATTCAGAATTTTAGACAATTTTTACACTTTAGATAAGACGGTGTGGCTTAAGTGAAAAAGGAACATGGCCTAAACATGCCAAAAATGAGGCAGAATTTTGGTGCTTGAATAAGCAACATACATCTGGTGTAGAGTAATTGAACACTGGTCTAAACTTATACTTGACTACATATGATCCAGATCTACGAAACAGCCTAATCCACTAAAACTAAAGAATACCTGTCTAGGTTTGCACGTTCAAAATATTAGACAGAATTCCCCTCAATATACTAAGGATTCAGGGCTCTAAAAACATCCATAAGGCATATGCTATTAAGTGCACTAGTTCCATGCTCAGTGTTAAAGGGGTACTCTGCCCCTGACCATCTTATCCCCTATCGAAAGGATAGGGAATAAGATGTTGGATCACGGGGGTCCCGCCGCTGGGGACCCCAGCGATCTCGGCTGCGGCACCCCAAACATACGGTGCATGGAGCGAACTTCGATGACTGGTGATGCGGGGTGGAGGCTCTTGACATCACGGCCATGCCCCCTCCCATAGACTTGCATTGAGGGGGCATGGCTGTGACGTCATGAGCGGTGCCGACGCTCTAAACGAATGCCGAGTGCTGCAGGGAGATCGCGGGGTACTCCGCCCCAGAAAAAAAAAGTGATGTGCCGAACATTGCATTCAGGAACCACATATGGTGGTCAGGAGATGCATCAGCCCCATTTTATTTGGCTAATGTATGGCAGGGAAAGGGAGAAATCTAGAAAAGCAATGACTTTTTTAAACGAAAAAATCCATTGTCTACAAGGGACATTTAAAGGGGTACTCCCGTGGGGGAAAAAAATAAAATTTAAATCAACTGGTGCCAGAAAATTAAATAGATTTGTAAATTACTTCTATTAAAAAATCTTAATCCTTCCAGTACATTTTAGGGGCTATATACTACAGAAGAAATGGTTTTCTTTTTGGATTTCTCTGATGTCGCAACCACAGTGCTCTCTGCTGTCCATTTTTGGAACTGTCCAGAGAAGGACAAAATCCCCATAGCAAACATATGCTGCTCTGGACAGTTCCTAAAATGGACAGCAGAGGTCAGAAGAGAGCACTGTGGTCGTGACATCAGAGAAATGCAAAAAGAAAAGCATTTCCTCTGTAGTATACAGCCCATAAAATGTATTGGAAGGATTAAAGATTTAATAGAAGTAATTTACTAATCTGTTTAACTTTCTGGCACCAGTTGATTAAAAAAAAAAAAGTTTTCCACGGGAGAACCCCTTTAAGGGGTTGTGTTATTAGGAAAAATAGGTCTAAACAGATGCATTATGTGAAATAAAAAATATTTTCAATGTACAAGCAGTACTGAAAATGTTCCTGTTTGAGAACTATACTGTAAACTTACTAATCCCCCGTATGCCTGCATTCTGTTGATACCTGTTGCCTTTGCCTAAGACCCACTGAGGTGGTCACACATGCTCAGTTCAGCTGCAGCATCCTGAAGGTAATGTAAATTGGTCTCCAAATATATAGATGATAAAATAATCCTAACATTTAGCAATTTCCATTCTGGCCACTAGGCCTAAATCTAAGCTGGGTCTTCCGTTTCTGTCCAAATCACTTCCCTGCAGTGTCCTATTATCACAGACAGGAGTATAGTGACTGGTGACACCAGTGAATAGATAACAAAGATACACACAATAGCTGAAGTTCAGAGATCAGCAGCCCCCTTCCCTGAAGAACAACCCTATAAAAGGTTCACAGAGTGTATTGTTGCCTATGTTCACGGGTCCTGCTGTAAAGCATATCTCTAAATGCTGTTACAATTTATTATTTTTATACAGCTTCAAGTCCAGAATCAAATTTTTCAAAATATTTTTTTTTCTTCACAATGGGAATTCCACTTGCAATCTTTTGATCACTTAAATAATACACCA
Organism: Hyla sarda; assembly: GCF_029499605.1. Lineage (NCBI taxonomy): Eukaryota > Metazoa > Chordata > Amphibia > Anura > Hylidae > Hyla > Hyla sarda. The sequence goes on along the minus strand of NC_079194.1, from coordinate 206,366,244 downwards.
CAATACATTTGCACCATGTGACTCCATAGGACCAGTCTTTTTCAACCCCCATCTGGCACTTTATGGGGTACTCAGCTGCTCAGCGTTTGAAATTGTTCCGAACGCTGGAGCCGACACCGGGAGCTCGTGATGTCATAGCCCCGCCCCCTCATGATGTCACACCCCACCTCCTCAATGCAAGTCTGTGGAAAGGGGTGTAATGGTTGTCTCGGAACAGTTTGTTCCATACGCTCAGCAGCAGAGTACCTCTTTAAGGGGACTGTTTACTGGGTGTAATTGCAGCCATGCAGCAGACTCCCATTTTCCTCTGACGAGATTGCCAATTCTGGCAGAAGATTTAAGATGTTATCCAGTATAACAAAATGTATCCTCTATCCGCAGGACACCCCACGATCTCCCGTATGGCGCCTTGCTCTCCTCATGAATGGAGACGTGTTGACCCCCGCACAAAGCTGTTGTAGACATACCCCCTTTTATGTATCTTTAAGTGAGAGCAGGAGATACAGTGATCGGGAATCTCCAGCTCTCCTATAGAGATACATGGAGGGGGTGTGTTGGCCATAGCTTCGTGCCGTAGTCGAAACACTCCATTCAGGCAGAGAGCCCAGGCGCCGGGCGGGAGATCACAGGGGATAAGTTTTTGGATACTGGACCTCTCCTTTAAACATGTTCAATTTTCCACCAGGATCAGACAGTAAAAGCCCAATTGTCAATGGGACTTTGAATTTCGGTGCCTAATTCAGCAATGATTCAGCCTTATTCCTGTTCCATTTACCATGGAGCAGAAAGGTCATGGAATTCTTCCAAATTCCATAGTGTGAACATACCCTCTCTCTATTATGGTATCATATTTATGCCATCACTCTTACAGGTCTGTCATAGTAGGTCACATTCTCTTGGAAGCATAGTTCTAGAAAGTGGTCTGGATTTAACCCCTTAAGGACTCAGCCCATTTTGGCCTTAAGGACAATTTAATTTTTACGTTTTCGTTTTTTCCTCCTAGCCTTCTAAAAATCATAACTCTTTTATATTTTCATCCACAGACTAGTATGAGGGCTTGTTTTTTGTGCGACCAGTTGTCCTTTGTAATGACATAACTCATTATATCATAAAATGTATGGCGCAACCAAAAAACACTATTTTTGTCGGGAAATTAAAAAGAAAAACGCAATTTTCTAATTTTGGAAGGTTTCGTTTTCACGCCGTACAATTTACGGTAAAAATGACGTGTGTTCTTTATTCTGAGGGTCAATACGATTAAAATGATACCCATTATTACTTACTTTTCTATTATCGTTGTGCTTAAAAAAAATCACAAACTTTTTAACCAAATTAGTACGTTTATAATCCCTTTATTTTGATGACCTATAACTTTTTCATTTTTCCGTATAAGCGGCGGTATGAGGGCTCATTTTTTGCGCCATGATCTGTACTTTTTTGTGATACCACATTTGCATATAAAAAACTTTTACTACATTGTTTATAATTTTTTTAAAATAAAATGTATTTTATTTATTTTTTTTACGTTCATGCCGTTCACCGTACGGGATCATTAACATTTTATTTTAATAGTTCGGACATTTACGCATGCGGCGATACCAAATATGTCTATTAAATTTATTTTTTACGCTTTTTGGGGGTAAAATAGGAAAAAACGGACGTTTTACTTTTTTATTGGGGGAGGGGATTTTTCCCTTTTTTTTTACTTTTAATTTAAAAATTTTTTTTACACTTGAATAGTCCCCATAGGGGACTATTCATAGCAATACCATGATTGCTAATACTGATTTGTTCTATGTATAGGACATAGAACAGATCAGTGTTATCGGTCATCTTCTGCTCTGGTTTGCTCGATCTCAGACCAGAGCAGAAGATGCCGGGAGCCGGACAGAGGCAGGTGAGGAGTACCTCTGTGGGGCGTTCTGAATGATCGGATCCCCGCAGCAGCGCTGCGGGCGATCAGATCATTCATTGAAATCGCATACTGCCGCAGATGCCGGGATCTGTATTGATCCCGGCATCTGAGGGGTTAATGGCGGACACTTGCGAGATCGCGGGCGTCGGCCATTGCCGGCGGGTCCCTAGCTGTGATCAGCAGCCGGGATCAGCCGCGCATGACACGGGCATCGCTCCGATGCCCGCGGTTATGCACAGGACGTAAATGTACGTCCTGGTGCGTTAAGTACCACCGCACCAGGACGTACATTTACATCCTGTGTCCTTAAGGGGTTAAGACGGAGTACATATTTAATGTGGACAAAAGGTTGACCTCAGGACAATCGAGCACCCGTACACATGTCCACAAACATAGAACACATAGTTCATACCTTTGCGAATGTTTTCTTGCATCAGTACGTTCTCGGTAACTTTCCTTAGGCCAGAGTTTATCCGGGACTGTATGTAATTGTAAGGAGTGTGTCGGTGTCCTTGGGTCTGAAGTTGTTGTTTGACGGCTATTAAGCGGTTCTGTAAGCTCTCCTTTTGCTTCTCAAGCTCCCGTACTTTCTCCTGCAGCTGCTCGATCATCTCTTCCATTTCTACATCCTTCCCAGTTCTTCTCAAAACTCCAGGCCCTTGCTCTGCTTTCTTTTTGTCTTGTACAAGTCGTATAAGCTTTGTTGCCATCCTAAGAGAAAGAAGGCAAATCTTAAATTCTCACCTTCATCTCCTGACATCAGTGTTTCCACACCAGGGTGCCTACAGGTGTTGCAAAACTACAACTCCCAGCATGTCCGGACAGCCGAAGGCTGTCCGGACATGCTGGGCGTTGCAGTTTTGCAACATCTGGAGGCACCCTGGTTGGGAAAACACTGCCTTACATGTTACCTTCCACACCAGGGTGCCTACAGGTGTTGCAAAACTACAACTCCCAGCATGTCCGGACAGCCGAAGGCTGTCCGGACATGCTGGGAGTTGTAGTTTTGCAACATCTGGAGGCCCCCTGGTTGGGAAAACACTGCCTTACATGTTACCTTTACCTAGTATTGTGTTTTTAACCACACATTGACAATAACACAACCATATCAAGACGCACTGTAGCACTAGATCACTCATATTCCTCAATGTAAAGGGTCATCTAGGACACAGGAATACCAGAAGTATATCATCAAGACGTGTGTCTGTTTCCATCTGTTTTTACAGAAAAGGATTGGACTTGCACACTATGATGGTGAGGTCATCGGGTTTATAAAATCTTGTGATGTGTGGAGGATCTAAGATCAGATGGGATGGCTTATTTCATGTGGGCTTGGTAACTAAATCCACCCATACAGTAAATAATATAATTATGGAATCTTCTTTTTTTCCCTGCAAAGGACATTTAGCATTTTGAAGTGGAGTATGTTGCTTCTTTATTTCAGGAGCGAGAATAGAGACTTTACACTATACTGTCTCCCTGCTGTCCATGAGCAGAGATCCGACAGACATATGTCTGAGTGTAGAATTAGTGAAGATGTATATGTGAGCAAATGGATATTTATTTCTGACTTTTATAGTTAAAGGGGTTGTCTCATCTAGGAAACAGCTTCAGTATAGGATCTGCTCCTTACATACCGCGTTTCCCCGAAAATAAACCCTACCCCGGAAGTAAGCCCTAGCAGGATTATAGATGCAATATAAGCCCTACCCCGAAAATAAGACTTAGGCCAGGGGTAATCAACTGGCGGACCGCGGTCCAGATCCACCAGTAATGCCCACAGACACACACCCCCCCCCCCCGGTCACCCCCCCTCCTTTGGCTGGTCCGGCGGCAAGTTACAGTAATTGAGCCGGGGCAGGGACGCTGTCGCTTTTAAACGTCCCACGGCCGACGTCACGGACATGTCCCTGCCCCCGGCTGCTAAGCAACAGAAGGAGATCCCGCCGCCGAGAGCTGCAGCTTCCGTACAGTACAAGTTGCGGACGCTACCATATGAAGGTGGGGAAGTGCTGGTCTCCGCTGGGGATGAAATGTGTACCGTAGTTTATTACAGCAGAGGGGTGGGGGGCACTGTAGGAGTGTGGAGGATGACGGGGGAAGGGGAGGATGGGGTGTAGTAGCAGTGGGAAGGATGGGGGCTGTAGGAGTGTGGAGTATGGGGGGCTGTAGCAGTGTGGAAGATGGGGGGGGGTGCGGCATCCTCCACACTGCTACAGCCCCCCATGTTGTTCAAGGTACATACCGTAAATAAATAAGCCCTACCCTGAAAATAAGCCCTAGCGTGTTTTTTGTGACTAAAATTAATATAAGACCCGGTCTTATTTTCGGAGAAACACGGTAAATGGCCATACATGTAACACTTGGACACCCCGGGTGTGCGCCAATGTGTGTGGTTTTGTATCCAGCTCCTCCCCCTCTCCCAAGACAATGGAATACCTCTACTATCTCAGGGCATACCAGCGCGGTCCACCAGGCAAGAGACTTTCTTCACGCAACAAAATTTATTAGCCAAAACATTACACTTTGCAAGGTTTTGGAACCTCTTCTTCAGATGTATAAGCAGTAATACATACAGATAAAATGGCAGGTATTCAAATACAAACAAATCGGCGCCAAAACACCTAAGCTCCGCACAAAAAAATACCTTAAAGGAGTACTCTGCCCCTAGACAACTTATCCCCTATCCTTTGGAGAGGGGATAAGATGTCTCATCGCGGGGGTCCCGCCGCTGGGAAGAGCGTGCTCCATGCACCAGATGACAGGGGGTGCTGCAGGAGAGATCGCGGGGAGTTTCCTGCGACGGGACCCAGAGATCAGACATCTTATTTGCTATCCTTTGGATAAGATGACTAGGGGCGGAGTACCGCTTTAAGGGTAGGGTCACATGTGCCATAATAACCGAAAGACACTAAAATATAACTTACTCACTAAAACCTAGGCAAAAAATAACACCAACCAATTCACAAAATTTCCAACAATCAAAATGATGATATCAATTCCAGCACCGACCGAATGAATACAAGGATAGAGCCAACGTGCATGGAAAATTGTATCAGCAATGTGCTGATTAAAAAATGCTCCACCAATCTGGAGACTTACAGTGCAATCGGGTCCAGTATGTATGGTAACTAAAGGAAAGATGAGGGGATAGGTATGGGGGGAGGGAGAGCCTAGGGGAGCAATGGCCTATGAGCCTATCATTGTGTGGCCGCTACCTGCTAGCCCTTATCACACTACTCCCTATCTCTACCCTTATGCCTAGGCAGAGTTGAACGTCCTAAAAAAGGATGGCCCCGCTCTGGAACCTACCCCTCACTTATCTATATTCTCTCTTGCTATTTCACAAAGAGGAGACTCTCTATCTCACTAAAGGCTACTATCTGCCTAAATTTGTATAGGAGAAGGAGAGAAAGATCTGTCCAGTTAGTATAGTCTTCTGTGGTGAAGGCTTAAGGAGAGTAGGTTAGTCACATCAAACAAAAAACAAGTCAAATAACAATGGCATATAATCAATAAAAGTGACTATAAATGCAAGCAATAAAGCTGATATATATACGCATAAAACATGCATACTTATCAGATAGTAGTGGCCTATATTGAGTGAGCATGATAGATGAAAAAGCATCCTCCTAAGAAAACCATAAGTACTTACGGTGTCTGGACCCAAGGCCATGATGGCTGCGGGATCATCTGGCTGTATCATCCATATCCTCACCAGCCATACATGTTGCAATCGATGCCATCATACCATCAATTGCCCACCATCATCCTCTGATGACTGGGGAAGGCTAAGTACTTACTTTTTTTTTTTACTTACCAGCTAACTGTGCCTTGGGTCCAGAAAAGTACTTATGGTCTACTGGGACATTTTTTTCTACTTACCTGCTAACTGTGTCTTGGGTCCAGATAAGTACTTCTGGTTTTCTTAGGAGGATGTTTTTTCATCTATCATCCTCACTCAATATAGGCCACTACTATCTGATAAGTATCCATGTTTTATGCGTATATATATATATATATATATATATATATATATATATATATATATCAGCTTTAATGCTTGCATTTATAGTCACTTTTATAGATTTTATGCCATTGTTATTTGACTTGTGTGTGTATGCACCAGCTCCATTGCCTGCACAGGGGATCAATATGGCAATATATATATATATATATATATATATATATATATTCATAGATCTGGCGTATTTGCTCCCATGATGAGATGTTCAGTATGTATATTCATTTGAACACACACACCCTTTTTTGTTTGCTGTGACTAACCTACTCTCCTTAAGCCTTCACCACAGGAGACTATACTAACTGGACAGTTTTGGACCATAGGTCTTTCTCTCCCTCTCCTATCCAAATATAGGCAGATAGTAGCCTTTAGTGATATAGAGAGTCTCCTCTTGGTGACATAGCAAGAGAGAATATAGATAAGTGAGGGGTAAGTTCCAGAGGGGGCCGTCCTTTTTAGGACATTCAACTCCGTCTAGGCATAAGGGTAGAGATAGGGAGTAGTATGATAAGGGCTAGCAGGTAACGGCCACACAATCATAGGCCAACCATAGCTCCCAGGGCCTCCCTCCCCCTATACCTATCCCCTCATCTTTCCTTTAGTTACCATACATACTGGTCCCAATTGCACTGTAAGTCTCCAGATTGGAGATACAATATTCCATTCACGTTGGATCTATCCTTGTATACATTTGGTCGTGCTGGAATTGATATCATTTTGATTGTTGGAAATGTTGTGAATTGGTTGGTGTTGTTTTTTGCCTACGTTTTTAGTGAATATTTAATAAAAGTTATATTTTAGTGTCTTTCGGTTATTTTGGCTTTTGGCTGACACTGCAGCAATATAGTAACTTTCTGTGAATTCACATGTGCCATATTTGACTCTAATGGGTAGGAAAATATGCAGCAGCAAATACGCAGCAAAATATGGCACATGTGACCCTACCCTTAGGATGTATTCACACGTTAAGTATATTGGGCATATCTGATGCTGCAGATTTCAATGTAAAATAAATGACTGAGCAAAGCATCAAATATGCAGCAGGATAATGTATGTGTGAAAACAACCTTAGGGTCAGTTCATACTTCCTTATTTTTGCTGAAGCAGATTTTGCTGCCCATTGACTTTAATGGGTAGCAAAATCTTCTGCAGCAATAAAAAAGGCTGTGTGAACTGACCCTAAATGTCATTTCTTTCTCGAAGGACTATATGAGGTGTTATTTTTCAATGTCATCATGCAAAGCAGGATTAAGCACATGCATAAGCTGCAGCATGTTCCTGACATCTCTAACCCTGGAATCCCCTACCTCTTGACAGTATTGTGGTTTATTTGCTTTACAATAGGTTGTCGGGTATAGGTAAGCATTTGACATTTTTCGACTATATTTGAGAAATGCTGCAGTCGGCATATGTAACTAGTACCACTCCTATTCTCCAATTAACACAAAGATGAAAAGGAATGTGAAAGTCAGCAAACTAGGAGTAGATGGCTGAAGCCTCCAGTACAGAGTGAAATAATACTTTGCAGATTTTGATAGAACTATTACTGCCTGTGAAAGGACCCTTTGAAGATAATTGAAACCACTGGGTAGCAATCTGCTTTATAGCACTGACAAATAACAGTTTCCTAAGGCTTATCATTTAAGTGTGGTAAAATAGAGAAAGAAAGAAAAATCAACCATATTTAGTCCATATGTACTAGTCATTTCATTGTTACTACATGCCTAGCCTTGCATGACAAGCTGCGTGTTACTGGACAGAGCTGTGTTATATGGACACAAAAGGCTAGGTCTATTATTTTAGAATAGTTTGTGGACCGCAAAGAACTTGCTCATAAACAGGAGTGTTAGAAGGATTTGGGGTATTTCCACCTTTTGTGTGAAGTGTAAACGGAGATTATAGAGAAATGAGGAACAGATTTCATGTGGTCTCAAACTAATAAATGTGGTACAGCCTCTCTGGCAACCAAAGAGTAGGGTATTGTACATCTATGAGTGGTGTACCTAGGTATCCAACTGTTATACAACCTGCTAGACAAGATAACAAAAGACACTAAATAAAGATAAAAAAACAAAAAGTATATAGAGGGGCGCTTCCTTGTGTATTATCACCAGGTGATGGATAGATACTTGGGGCCCAAGAAAGCTCATCAAAGATATTCTAACCTACTTTGGTTGTGCGTTCTGTAACGCCAGATGGTAGTAAAGCACCTTGTGGACTCAAACACCAATTGAAGCTGATGTAGCCACAGCATATCAGCAGAAGTATAACCCCTATCACGCCTACATAAAAAAGTGTGATGATAGGTATTTGTTACAGCATATCAAGTTGTCATTATCTGACATTCATTTAGCGTTATTGTGGATATGTGGATTTTATATTTTTACTAGCCGATTACCCAGCGTTGCCTGGTTGTCCTACATAAACCTTGAGGAAAGGCAACAATGATATATGAACAACACAATATTGGTAGAAGTACTGTGAGCCCTGCACTGGGTACTGCCTGACATCTAGCTTTCCCAGTCTCCTGAAGAGACTATTTATCCGATAAAGCAGCCTTTGCTGTCTTCTGAAGCCCCAGCAGTGCACTTCTCACTACAGGAGCCCTGTCATGCCCTTTCTCAGGCCCCGCACTGATTTTTCTTTTTTTCTTTCCCTCCTCATTTTTCCCTCAGTTAGTACAGTGGCAGGATGTTTAAAACTACTGGCCAATCTCCGCAGCCAGAGAGAAATGCGAGCAGGAAATGTACCGGAATTTCCATAGACTTGCATTGGACTTTTGGTACATCTGCTAATCCTGTTACGCTCAGGCTTCAGAAATTGCCCGGGAGCTTTAAGCATTCTGCCGCTGGACCGACATTATGGTAAAGTATGATTTAACTGTCCAGGCTCCACTGTTTTACTCTCTGGATGTGAAAATTGTTGATATTGGGATATCCCTAAACACTACTTGATTTTTATTAGCCATACTAGCTGAGTACCCGGCGTTGCCCGGTTTTTCCTTCCTAATCCTTGTTGGGGAGGAAAATAAACAAAGGAGGAAGCTTTTGACTTCATAACCCGTCCTCATATATTGTCGTCATATCCCGATGTAACATGTGACCAAGTATTATCGAAATATCTCAAGCCGTTTGGAAGTTATGCAGTAACATATTTACCATTGACTTGTATGGGACTTTAAACATAAACCCCGCCCCTGGCAAATGGGGGTTAGTAAGGGTTAAATCACCTATCCTATGTTTGTTGTTGACATATAAGTAACATGTGTGCCAAGTTTCATGTTAATATCTTAAGCTGTTTGGACGTGATGCTGGAACATACACACATATATACATACATACACACACACACACACACACACACACACAAACACGTTGAGTTTTACATATATAGATAAGAAAGATGTGTACCAAGCTTAAAAGGGGTAATCCACTGCCCCAGCATTCGGAACATTTAGTTCCGAATGCTGGGTGCGGGCTGCGGGGGTCATGACATCACGGTCACACCATTTCATGACGTCATGTCACGCCCCCTCAATGCAAATCTATAAGAGTCTGTCACGCCCCTCCCATAGACTTGTATTGAGGGGGGTGTGGCCGTGATGTCATGACCCCCGCACCCAGCATTCGGAACTAAATGTTACGGACGCTGGGGCAGTGGATGACCCTTTTTATCAAAATATCTCCAGAAGTTATGCTGGAATATAAATATGGGACACAAATGTTGAGTTTTAGATACATAGTTTATCTAATCTATTGTTTTATTGCTGCCAGATACTGTGTCTGATGTGCTTATTCATTGCCAAGATTTTTTTTTTTTTTTTTTTTATAATTGATGCTATTATGAATCTGGTATTTGGTATATCATTTGTCCAGATATTGCTAAATGTTATAATTACTTATGTTTAAGTTGGTTTTACTATGATGATCAAACTATTTCTTTTATACATTATCATTTTATTATCAATGGTTTACTGTGTATATTATCTGTTTATTTATGCTGGAACGGGACGATTAGATATTTAAACTTTTAGTTTGAAGGAAGGAAGAGGAAAGCTATGATGTTACAAAGCCAAAATGCATATTGCAAATAATTTAGCAGTAAAGGATTCATCTCGTCAGGTCATCTTACTTTGTGGGACCTGTGCCCAAGATTAAGGAGTCTTGTCTCTTAGCCCATATACATTCATAGTATTTGGGCCGATATACTTTACAGGTTCTTGGTGCCTTAAAGGGGTACTCCGCCCCTAGCATCTTATCCCCTATCCAAAGGATAGGGGATAAGATGTCAGATCGCGGGGATCCCACTGCTGGGGACCCCTGGGATCTTGGCTGCAGCACCCCGCTATGATTACTGCACAGAGCAAACTCTGTGCGTAACTCGCTCTGTGGGTAATGACCAGCGATACAGGGGCCGGAGCATAGTGACGTCATGGCTCCGCCCCTCGTGACGTCACTGTCAACCCCCTCAATACAAGTCTATGGGAGGAGGCTTGGCAGCCATCATGCTGATGTCACGATGCTCCGGCCCCTGTATCGCCGGTCATTTCGCACAGAGTGAGTTTGCTCCGTGCAGTAATGATAGCGGGTGCTGCAGCCGAGATCCCGGGGGTCCCCAGTGGTGGGACCCCCGCGATCTGACATCTGACGCCACTGAGACATGTAAAAGTTTAGATCACATCAAGTCGTGAGACCCTCTGGGTCTGAAGAGCCGGATCTGGTGACTAGTCAGGCAGTAAAACTCATTTCAACCGCATTTAATGATGATCGAAGTGGGTCTCAGGACTGAGATCCGATACAATCTAAACTTTGCTTCTTAGCTAATTTAAACTTTTGAATAGAGCAGTGGTCAAGCATGCAAATTAAGGCTTTATTCAATGTCTACTTCTGGCCACCAGGGGTCTCCCTTCTTGGCCAGAAGACATTTCGTCAGGTCAAAATCTCAGATTTTGGTCTCCTGCTTGAAATGGCAGAAGACCAAACTCAGGAAGTGTTTCTCTGCACTGAGCTTGATTGACAGCTGCACAGAGCCTCAATGACAGCTGCACAGAGCCTTACTGACAGCTACACAGACTAAAAGCTGAACAGAATCTCACTGAAAGATACACAGATTGAAAGCTGCTGCACAGAGCTTGAGGTCTTCTATTCACAGCACTGCAACAATGTGAGGGTAGAAGTGGTTCCCCAGCAGGCTTCAGTGATGTCATGTCTGCTTGGAAATACCCACTTTGTGAGCAAGAATAAAAGGTAAGATAAACCGCTGTTTAAAGCTCTGAAATTTTTTTTTTAAGGGTGGGAGGGGTGTTTGGAGTAGTTAGGGAACATAGCCTGAGTTAGTTTAGAAAAGTTTATTTGGTGACAGGTACTCTTTAAAAGAGTGGAATCTGAAGAGCTGACTGCATAAAAGGAGCGATAAACATTCAGATTACAAACCACACAGTTTATTAGATTTTTAATCATCAGTGGGGTCCCAGCAGTTGACACTTCTTACCTCTTCTTCGTTTTCAGTCCAGAAGAACTCTGACTCTCCTAGATGTAGGCAGGGATTGTTTTCTAGTTGCTCAAATTTTTTTGTTTTGCTATTACCCATTGTGATACATTTATATAAGTGTAGGGAAGGTCTGTAGTGGGATAGCATGCTACTGTTAAGGTAATAGTTTTGTCCTATTTAGAGAATCCTTCTTTATTAACATCATAGACTGTAACTGCTTTCTGAGCGGCAGCCACTTTTCATTAGAAAGGGTACTGTGTAATCCTTCCCTTGTGGTGGCGCTGCAGAGAAACTGAACACTTACCGCCAGGTTTATCCACAGATTCAAGGAAATAATTGTCAAGGGACCGTAGTAATATGAAGCAATTCTCCAAAGTAGACAATTCCTTTAAATTAAAGTGTGAATAGAAGCTTACAAGTCTTAATTCTGAGAGTAAAGAAAGGTATATTCAACACAGAGACCTAAAACCCTTGGCAGAAAACTTGGAAAAATACATGGATTAGAAGGACTGCCTGGCTTAGGCCTTGTTACAGTAATGTTTCCCCACACTATTGCCTAGATTGATCAATCTGATCAAACCATAACTGTATTGTTTCCCATAACAACCGATCATAGCTTTCATTTTAGCAGAGCTTGTTTTGGTATGAAAGCTGAGCTGTGATTGGTTGTTATGGGAAAACAAGACAAGTATGTTTAAAGTTTTTTTTTTCCAGGAATCGAAAAACCGAGAATTACTTACAAAAAAATGCTCCCTGTCTGTCTCCAGGTTGGATGTGTTATTACAACTTGGCTTCATTCACTTCAATGCAGTACCACACCCAACCTGGAGACAGACTGGGAGCGGCTTTTGAAATAATTTGGTTTGAGTGGCATTGGGGCTGCTCTGCCAGTGGGTCGTTCTCCCTGTGGGCACTGGTGTTGGGGCGGTGGTGGTCACCACTCAGTGCTGCGCCATTTTATGCTAGGGATGTTCGGGACCCACTACTTACAGGTGGCCGTGACGTGGCTAGCGGGCTTGCACTTCATGATCATAGAGTACACTAATGACCTGTTAGTTTAATAAATGTTGCTGAGAAGCATTAGATCATTGTGCATGTTGTGGATGTGCGACCATGTCTTTTTTTCTCTAGTTGAATTCACATTGGCCGATTTATCATTGTCTTTAGACAGTTTTTTGTGTCTACAAAAGGCGCAAAAAAGGCGCAAGCAGGGTTTATTTGCGCCTTTTGGTTAACACATTTCTGCTGATTTTGAGTTGCAATCCACTGATTTTGGCAATACATATAATATGAAAGGGTTTTATGAACTGCGCCATTTTGTGAAAAAGCACAAAAAAAGGTGTAAAGCCACTTAAAAGTCTCTAAAACTACACCAACCCAGACTTAGCTTAGCTTTTTGGTCTGAAGAGAGAAATTTCAGAAAATGTGACCTGCACAAAATTTATCAAATGCTCTGTGACCATTTAATAAATTTGGCGTTCCTACACATAACCAGCACACATAAAAAAAAAAAAAGTGTAGAAAAATGCTTCACTTACACCTACAATGATAAATGCCAGCCAATGTGTTTTCTATCCCCCTCCATTTTTTTTGTTTTCACTTGGTCAGCACTCTGCCCCTCCCCCTCAGGCCTATATAAATTGGCAAGAAGCTGCATTAGGGCCCAATTCTTTTCTGGCAGCCTCCAAGTCTCTGGCTGAGAGCAAATGGTGCGTGAGCTTTTTACATCTGTCCACACTGGTGCGGTGGGTGCTGTGTGGCGTCCATTGCTGCCCCGGCGCCATGTCTGTGGGGAGGCGTGGCCCAGGGACTGGTTTGAGTGGCATTGTGGCTGCTCTGCCAGTGGGTCGTTCCCCCTGTGGGCACTGGTGTTGGGGGGGGGGGGGGTGGTCGCTACTCAATGCTGCGCCATTTAATGCCTCGGATGTTAGGGACCCGCTTCTTACAGGTGGCCGTGATGTGGCTAGAGGGCTTGCACTTCATGATCATAAAGTACACTAACGACCTGTTCGTTTATTAAATGTTGCTGAGAAGCATTAAATCAAGGTGAATGTTGTGGATGTGCGACCATGGCTCAGTTTTTTTTTATTCCTGGATAACCCCTTTAAGGTAGATAGGTAAATCTAGGCCTGAGTTAGATCAGTAAAGAACTACAGCTCTACAGAACCACATGAAGTATCTAGGTGTCAGTGGGGTCCCCAGTAGTTAAACCCCCACTGATCGGATACTAATCAATATTGTCATTGGTTATTGAAGAAATAATCTGAAGGATAGATTTTAGCTGCAAAACAAATATTGGAAAAAAAATAGCAGCAGGAGGGTCCGCAACACGGCTAGGATACAAAGCAGCAGATAACAGTCAGTGGTAAAACAAAGGCGTCTTTATTGGAACCAGGGTAAAAGCTGCTAGGCTCGCGGCACAGCCATGAAAAACATGCAACAGAGCACAGAAAAGTAGGCGTAGACGCATTTCGGGTCTAAACCCTTCATCTATGCAAACAATTGCTAGGTACACACAGGTATATATGGTGATCCTACCTTAACCCCTTCACTACTACCAGAGGATCAGACCAATACAAGAAACGTAAACAAAACATTTAGTGTGAATATACTCAAAGTGTACAAAGAAACACAGGAAGAAAAAAAAAAAAAACTCTCCCAAAGCCCAGAAACAGGTACAAAAGGAATAACATATCACAAGATGCATGATCATGGATGGTTGCCAACGGTGATGACAGGGATGTTCAGACTGTTGTAAAGCGTATTGAGAAAGCACATCAGCAAGCTATCTCAGAGCTAGACACTTTGGAACACCAAAATAGTCAATGAAAATGCCATGGAGTCTCTCTCTCTGCTAGAATGGAAGCCCTGGAGGAGGTAGTCACTAATACTAGGAGCCAACTACAGCAGGCTACGCTTTTATTAGATGACCAAGACAACTGGGGGCGCCAAAATAACGTACGGCTTAAAGGTCTCCCTAAGCGTCAGCCTAATGAAGACTTGATCTGGTGGGCTACAGAAGTATTTAATCTGGTAACAAACCGACCTTTGGAAGCCTCCAATGTTATTGACAGGGTACACCGAATATCCTGACTAGAAATAACAGAACAGACGGGTTCCCTGGGATATACTGTGCTGGCTGCATTATTACACGGATAGAGAAAGGATTTTTCAAATGTCACAGAATTTTGGGGTGATTAATTTTGAAGGGGCAAATATCCGTTTATTTCCAGATGTCTCTGTCCGTACCCTGGTAATGAGGTCACAATTGCAACCATTATTGACTCAGATAAGGGATGTGGGGGCCACATACCGGTGGGGTCACCCTTTCCACTTGATAATACATAAAAACACAGAAACTTACTATTTGAGACGGCATAGTGAACTACCGGGACTGGGTCAATTTTTAGGCATTGAAATAGTGTCCCTCCCAGACTGGCTCTTAAGGTACAATGTAGTTCTGGGGCCATAGAACCGTAGACGCAGAAGAGGAGCATCTAGAGGGCCTGGGAATGCTGATAGATATTCTCAATTCTGAAAGAGTGTGACTATTAAAGATTAGTCCGTATGGAATGTAACAGATAAAGATGGACAAGGGGCCCAGCCCAGTGAGCATACAGAAGGCATTGCTGGGAGTGTACCATTGCTGTTTTGGGCCTAATTCTTTTTTCTTTTTGCTATAGGGCTGTGCAAATAAGTACCATGTATTTGATGATGTAGGAGAGAGACAGAGACAGAGAGAGAGAGTTTTTTTTTTTCTTTTTTCCCACCAAATATTCACAATTAGATGGACACAGGAGCCATACAATTAATAGTACTGTAATATATTACCGTATATACTCGAGTATAAGCCAAATTTTTCAGTACGATTTTTCGTGCTGAAAACACCCCCCTCGGCGTATACTTGAGTGAACTCTCCGCCCTCAGTGGTCTTCAACCTGGGGACCTCCAGATGTTTCAAAACTACAACTCCCAGCAAGCCCGGACAGCCATCAACTTTCCGGGCATGCTGGGAGTTGAAGTTTTGAAACATCTGGAGGTCCGCAGGTTGAAGACCACTGCTCGGGCTTTCATCCAGAATAATGACGTTGCCTTGACGACGACGCACAGGGACGTTCATGAGCAACGTCCCTGTGCTTCGTCGTCAAGGCAACGTCATTATTCCGGGGCCAGGCGCGAAGCGCGGAGAAGAGGCCCACCCGGTGAAGATGGAAAGCCCAGAACGACTATCCCTCCCAACCGGACGGTCCTGCAGCACAGATGGCCCGGACCAGTTCACCCGAACGTCTCGTAGAGAGGAGGAGAGTACAAAACTAAAGGGGGGAGGGGAGGGCTGCATGATGACGAAGGCCGCAGTGGTTTTCAACCTGCGGACCTTCAGATGTTCCAAAACTTCAACTCCCAGCATGCTGGGAGTTGTAGTTTTGAAACATCTGAAGGTCTGCAGGTTGAAAAGGTCCGCAGGTTGAAGACCACTGTTAAATCAGACATTAACAAGCGGTGATGATGAAGGGGGTGGTGTGGGATGATGACAGGGTAATGATGAAGGGGGGGATGATGAAGGGGGATGATGATGATGAAGGGGGGATGATGATGAAGGGGGGGATGATGACAGGGTAATGATGACAGGGTAATGATGAAGGGGGGATGATTACAGGGTAATGATGAAGGGGGGGATGATGACAGGGTAATGATGAAGGGGAGATGATGACAGGGTAATGATGAAGGGGAGGATGATGACAGGGTAATGATGAAGGGGGGGGGGATTATGACAGGGTAATGATGAAGGGGGGGATGATGACAGGTGATGATGATGAGGGTGTTAATGACGGGGGTCTGGATGATGACAGGGGGGATGATGTATTTCCCACCCTAGGCTTATAGTCGAGTCAATAACTTTTCCTGGGTTTTTGGGGTGAAATTAGGGGCTCGGCTTATATTCGGGTCGGCTTATACTCGAGTATATACGGTAGTTCACATTTTTAATTACACAACATTTTTAGGATAGAGTTCATAGGTTGATACACATCATGGACTAGGGTCCTCTTGTACACTCATTAGGGATTATGTGGGAGATTTATCAAAACCTGAGCAAAGGAAAAGTTGCCCAGTTGCCCATAGCAACCAATCAGATGGCTTCTTTCATTTTGCAGAGGCCTTGTTAAAAATGAAAGAAGCGATCTGATTGGTTGCTATGGGAAACTTTTCCTCTGCACAGGTTTTGATAAATCTCCCCCTATATCCCCCAAATTAAACTATGGTGTTTACATCATAGATAATACACATATGTACAGGGGGGGGGGGGGGGGGGTCTTGGTTGTTATAATATTTCTTGAGGGAATAATGATGATATTACCCTATCGATGTAAGGAACCCCAATTGGCAATTAAAAAAATGAATATTTGTTGAAATTTGGGGAAAAAATATTTTTTCTCTTCACCCGTCACAATAAGGCTCCTTTCACACTGCGGGTATGCTCCGGCAAATTCGGCCATAAAACTTTTTTTTTTTTTTTTGCAGTTTGCCGGCCGTTTGCCGGAGCATATGTTTTGGTAAGAAGATTATACCTGTGGATTTTCCCCTCCTCTTTCAGTACTTCTGTTAAATCTTCTATTTTCGAACAAGAGCACAGTCCAGAATAAAATATTAACTGGTGAGGTATGTTAGTAATATGATAACGATAAAGAGGACGCCGCTCTGGAGCATCTAGGAGCTTAAACTTGGTTTTTGTATTCTACTTTTTGTTTACCAACTCAGTGGGCTCTTGCTGTCCTCCATAGTTTCCCACGCCCCCCAGTCAAGGTTTTTAAAGGGGTTTATTTTTTTTGGTGCCTACATCATCCCCCCCCTCCCCTTCTTTGTGTTGTAGTCCTTTCCCCTCCCCTTCCTCACGTCAACATAGGGTCATCAACACAGGACTATTTACAGGTAGGGTCACAATGTTAAGGGCCTCCAAGACTGCGGTAAAAGGTCCATACTGTTTAACTTATTGAAGTCCCAACATTTACAGGTGGCATTCCTCCAAGAGAAACATTAAGTAGCACATTGTTTTGCTTTATCTAATGCTTGGTTCCCTTTTGCATACCACAACTTTACCCCAGACCCAAAATCCAGAGGGACAAGCATATTGTTCTCTTGTTCGTTACTATGGGAACACAAAGACTTGCAGTGATGGAGAGGGGCACATGGTATTGGTCAAGGGTCTTATTGCATGCCAGGTATTCACTTTTGCTTCTTTTTATTTGCCTAATACAAACCAAAGGATAGCCTTGGCAGCAGCATTGGAGGCCCTTGGTGAATTTGGACAAGGGGTTGTGATATTTGGAAGAGATTTTAATGTGGCTTTAGAAACTTCGATTGACACATCGCAGGGGTCATCTCATGTCGGATCAGGTGCCCTCAAGTGCATTTGAAACCTCCTCCATAATATTCAATTAGTAGATACCTTGCATATCTGCCATCCTAGAGCTCATGACTACTCATATTACTCATCTTTTCATGATGCATGCTCCCGATTGGACTATTTAAATTTGTTTTACATAGGGATCTACACCTCTTGCATCGCTCAAAGATTGATATGATTACGTTTTTGGATCATGCACTGGTGACACTCGTTATCGCAATGCCCGCACCGTATCCAGTACAGTGGCAGTGGAAATTGAATTCCTCTCTCCTGAGCGATGCAGAGGTGGTGAGAGACCTTAAATGGGCACTGTCACCACATATGTACTACAACATATCTCTAATATAGTGTCCTTATTTTTTTTTTATTTATTAACATAGTGTAATTTACATTTGAAAACCGGCCACTAGGGGGGCTCCCTCCTAGTGGCTGGCTGCAGCCTGGCGTGACGTCACGCCTGAATTCGGACTGATGCGGGCCTGGCAATCAGTCCTTTTTCACTCAGGCTGCGCTCGCTCCCTGCCTGTCAATCAGACAGACGGGAGCGAGCGATGTGAACGCCAGGGCTGCGCTCATTGGCTGCCTGGCCTCGCAGCTGCCTGCCCCCGGCATGTAGTCTGGAGGCAGCATGGCACTGAATCTCAGTGCTGTGCTGATGCTCCAGGACTATACATGTCCTGTACGGGTAAGTGAGATCTTATTTCACTTACCCGTACTTTATTTCGGTCCCGTGAACTGTGAATACCTGCGTCCGCTCCTCCCCCAGCTCTCAGAAGATATCCTAAGCTAGAGCTGGGGGAGGACAGAGCAAGGGGAGAGAGAAGGTACACGCCCCCTCCCTCCTCTCCCCGAGCTGAGGACGTAGATGTCCACGGGGAGAAGTACACGCCTCCTCTATTATCTCCCTGAGCTGAGGAAGAAGATCTCTATGGGGAGAAGTACACGCCCCCTCCTTCCTCTCCCCTACCCGAGGACGAAGATCTCTATGGGGAGAAGTACACGCCCCCTCCCCGAGCTGATGACGCAGATCTCCACGGAAAACCGGAGATGGGGAGAGAGGAAGCCAGAGCACTGTTCCTCATCTCCCCTGCCTGAGCTCTGACTGTGGTTACTGTACACGGACTGGGGATTCATACACTGCAGGGACTGGGAATAAATCTCTGCCTGGGGATGATTTCTATGTGAGGAGGAGGGGGGGGTCCCTGTTATGTGTGTGTATGCTGGGAGTTGTAGTCCCTGTTAGGTCTGTGTGTGCTGGGAGTTGTAGTCCCTATTAGGTGTGTGTGTATGCTGGGAGATGTAGCCCCTGTAAGGTGTGTGTGTGTGTGTGTGTATGCTGGGAGATGTAGTCCCTGTTAGGAGTCCCTGTAGTCCCTGTTAATGCTGGGAGTTCTAGTCCCTGTTACGTGTGTGTATGCTGGGAGTTCTAGTCCCCGTTAGGTGTTTGTATGCTGGGAGTTGTAGTCCCTGTTAGGTGTGTGTGTGTGTGTGTGTATGCTGGGAGTTGTAGTCCCTGTTAGGTCTGTGTGTATGCTGGGAGTTGTAGTCCCTGTTAGGTCTGTGTGTATGCTGGGAGTTGTAGTCCCCGTTAGGTCTGTGTGTATGCTGGGAGTTGTAGTCCCCGTTAGGTCTGTGTGTGTATGCTGGGAGTTGTAGTCCCCGTTAGGTCTGTGTGTGTATGCTGGGAGTTGTAGTCCCCGTTAGGTCTGTGTGTGTATGCTGGGAGTTGTAGTCCCCGTTAGGTCTGTGTGTGTATGCTGGGAGTTGTAGTCCCCGTTAGGTGTGTGTGTATGCTGGGAGTTGTCTCTGTTAGGTGTGTGTGTGTATGCTGGGAGTTGTAGTCCCTGTTAGGTCTGTGTGTATACTGGGAGTTGTAGTTCCTGTTAGGTCTGTGTGTGTGCTGGGAGTTGTAGTCCCTGTTAGGTGTGTGTATGATGGGAGTTGTAGTCTCTGTTAGATGTGTGTGTGTGCTGGGAGTTGTAGTCCCTGTTAGGTGTGTGTGTATGCTGGGAGATGTAGTCCCTGTTAGGTGTGTGTGTATGCTGGGAGATGTAGTCCCTGTTAGGTGTGTGTATGCCAGTGAAACACTGGTGTATGCCCTACAGAGGTGTGGTGAACTACAACTCACAGGAGACTACAGAGGCAGTATGCTGGTGTTATACCACAGACTGAAACCTCCTGAATGACACATGCTGGGAGTTGTAGTCCCTTTTGTGTGTGTATGCCAGTGTATCCCAACCAGGGCTGAGTTATATTAGTGTGCTGTGTATAACGCTGTATATATATATTAGTGTGCTGTGTATAACGCAGGTTTCCTCAAGCTGCAAGAGGGAGGACGAACTGCATGGGCTGGTTTCTGCTTTTTCATGGGGTGGTCATTAGCCCCTTAAAGAGGACATAGAAATGAACGGGGTTTGTACAGGACATGAACATCACTGTATGATCCCTGTGCATTTCTATGTCAGCATTCATACAGGCTAGAAGAAATGCATGAGGTTCATACAGGGGAGCAGAGATGCCTGGGGTTCATACAGGGAGCAGAAATGCACAGGGTTCATACAGGGAAGCAGAGATGCACGGGGTTCATACAGGGAAGCAGAGATGTACGGGGTTCATACAGGGAGGCAGAGATGCACAGGGTTCATACAGGGAAGCAGAGATGCATAGGGTTCATACAGGGAAGCAGAGATGCACAGGGTTCATACAGGGAAGCAGAGATGCACAGGGTTCATACAGGGAAGCAGAGATGCACGGGGTTCATACAGGGAAGCAGAGATGCACGGGGTTCATACAGGGAAGCAGAGATGCACGGGGTTCATACAGGGAAGCAGAGATGCACGGGGTTCATACAGGGAGGCAGAGATGCACGGGGTTCATACAGGGAGGCAGAGATGTACGGGGTTCATACAGGGAAGCAGAGATGCACAGGGTTCATACAGGGGGCATTAATGCACAGGGTTCATACAGGGAAGCAGAGATGCACAGGGATCATACAGGGAAGCAGATATGCACAGGGATCATACAGAGGCCTTCAAGTCAGCGTTTATTGTACTGCAGCTTTGAGAGAAAATCATGTCAGGAGGGACGTACAGGAGAAATAACACTGTAGCATGTACAGCTTCATGCAGAGGAAATTGAGAAGCAGGGGAAAACGGATTTTGGCGGTGGCCGTCAATTGAAATCTACACTTGCAGAATTCTGCAAGTGGAGTTTTAGATGAAATCATTAACCTGTCTAGGACCAAGGGTGTACCTGTACGCCCTCAGGGTTTCCGGTCACCACCGGTAACCAGGCGGTGAACGGAACGGGATGCCTGCTGAAATCGGGGGAACTGTGATGTGAGCAGCGGTGGAGGTCCCTTACCAACTGCGGGCAGCAATCCTCCTCTAGGTGTGGCGGGCGGCGATCGTGCTGTTGACGGGAGCCAGGAGATTAATAGTTGCCTAACAACATCTGGAGGGCCAGAGTTTGGAGATCACTGTACAGTGGTCTCTAAATTGTGGCCATCCAAATGTTGCATAAAAACAACTCACAGCATGCACTGACAGATCATACATGCTGGGAGTTGTAGTTTTGCAACAGCTGGAAGCTCATTAGTGGCTAAGCACTGAGTTTGGTTCTGTTACCTAACTGGGTGCTTCCTCACCAGTGTGCCTCCAGCTGTGGCAAAACTACAACTCCCAGCATGCACTGATAACCGAAGGGCGTGCTGGGAGTTGTAGATATGCAACAGATGGAGGTACACAAATACAACTCTCAGCATGCCCAGACAGCCATTTCCTGTTCGTGCATGCTGGGAGTTGTAGTTATGCAAGAGACCACTGCACAATTTAGAGACCACTGCATAGTGATCTCCAAACTGTGGCCCTCCAGATGTTGCTAGGCAAGTACCTCACCTCCTGGCTCCCGTCAACAGCACGATCGCTGCCCGCCACACTTAAAGGAGGATCACCGCACGCAATTGGTAAGGGACCTCCACCACTGCTCATATCACAGTTCCCGCGCTCTGCCCGGACTACCATAGGTGGGTAGAGCGGAGGAACTGAATTTTAACCCTCGCGCCACCTCCCCGATCTGCTATTGGTCCATCACTTCTGACCGGCCAATGGCAAGGGTGGCACCCTTGCCACCTCACTCCTATCACTTCCTATCACTTCAGGGTGATTGAAGCTGTCTTTGACAGCCCCTACCACCCTTATTTACCGGGTCACCGGCGACCCATATGACCTGGAATCACCACAAATCTTCGGTCTGAACTGACCAACATGGGGGGGGCCTCAGGAGCCCCCCAGGCACAGGATGCCTGCTGAACGATTTCAGCAGGTATCCCATTCCGTTCACCGCCCGGTTACCGGTGGTGACCGGAAACCCTGAGGGCGTACAGGTACGTCCTTGGTCCTAGACAGGTTAATGATTTAATCTAAAACTCCACTTGCAGAATTCTGCAAATGTAGATTTCAATTGGCGGCCGCCACCAAAATCTGTTTTCTCCTCCTTCTCAATTTCCCCCGGATGAAGCTGTACATGCTACTGTGTTATTTCTCCTGTACGTCCCTCCTGACATGATTTTCTCTCAAAGCTGCAGTACAATAAATGCTGACATGAAGACCTCTATACAAACCCCGTGCATATCTGCTTCCCTGCATGAACCCCGTGCATCTCTGCTTCCCTGCATGAACCCTGTGCATCTCTGCTTCCCTGTATGATCCATGTGCATCTCTGCTTCCCTGTATGAACCACGTGCATCTCTGCTTCCCTGTATGATCCCTGTGCATCTCTGCTTCCCTGTATGATCCCCGTGCATCTCTGCTTCCCTGGATGAACCCTGTGCATCTCTGCTTCCCTGGATGAACCCCGTGCATCTCTGCTTCCCTGGATGAACCCCGTGCATCTCTGCTTCCCTGGATGAACCCCGTGCATCTCTGCTTCCCTGGATGAACCCCGTGCATCTCTGCTTCCCTGGATGAACCCCGTGCATCTCTGCTTCCCTGGATGAACCCCGTGCATCTCTGCTTCCCTGGATGAACCCCGTGCATCTCTGCTTCCCTGGATGAACCCCGTGCATCTCTGCTTCCCTGGATGAACCCCGTGCATCTCTGCTTCCCTGGATGAACCCCGTGCATCTCTGCTTCCCTGGATGAACCCCGTGCATCTCTGCTTCCCTGGATGAACCCCGTGCATCTCTGCTTCCCTGGATGAACCCCGTGCATCTCTGCTCCCCTGGATGAACCCCGTGCATCTCTGCTTCCCTGGATGAACCCCGTGCATCTCTGCTTCCCTGGATGAACCCCGTGCATCTCTGCTTCCCTGGATGAACCCCGTGCATCTCTGCTTCCCTGGATGAACCCTGTGCATCTCTGCTCCCCTTTATGATCCCCGTGCATCTCTGCTTCCCTGGATGAACCCCGTGCATCTCTGCTTCCCTGGATGAACCCCGTGCATCTCTGCTTCCCTGGATGAACCCCGTGCATCTCTGCTTCCCTGGATGAACCCCGTGCATCTCTGCTTCCCTGGATGAATGCTGGCATACCAGTGCACAGGGTTCATACAGTGATGTTCATGTCCTGTACAAACCACATTCATTTCTATGTCATCTTTAAGGGGCTAATGACCACCCCATGAAAAAGCAGAAATCAGCCTGTGCAGTTCGTCCCCCCCTTGCAGCTTGAGGAAACCTGCGTTATACACACCACACTATATATATATATATATATATATATATATATATATATATATATATATATATATACACACACACACACACACACACACACACAGCATTATACACAGCACACTAATATATATATATACTGCGTTATACACAGCACACTAATATAACTCAGTCCTGGTTGGGATACACTGGCATACACACACAAAAGGGACTACAACTCCCAGCATGTGCCATTCAGGAGTCTTCAGTCTGTGGTATAACACCAGCATGCTGCCTGTGTAGTCTTCTGGGAGTTGTAGTTCACCACACTTCTACAGGGCATACACCAGTTTCCCAACCAGGGTGCCTCCAGGTGTTGCAAATCTACAACTTTCAGCATTCCCTTGTTGGGAAACACTGGCATACACACACCTAACAGGGACTACAACTCCCAGCATACACACACACACACCTAACAGGGACTACAACTCCCAGCATACACACCTGACAGGGACTACAACTCCCAGCACACACGCACCTAACAGGGACTACAACTCCCAGCATACACACACACAAACCTAACAGGGACTACAACTCCCAACACAAACACACACCTAAAAGGGACTGCAACTCCCAGCATACACACACACACACCCTTAACAGGGACTACAACTCCCAGCATACACACACCAAACAGGGACTACAACTCCCAGCATACACACACCTAACAGGGACTACAACTCCCAGCATGCATACACACACCTAACAGGGACTACAACTCCCAGCATGCATACACACACCTAACAGGGACTACAACTCCCAACACACACACACCTAACAGGGACTACAACTCCCAACACACACACCTAACAGGGACTACAACTCCCAACACACACACCTAACAGGGACTACAACTCCCAGCATACACACACCTAACGGTGACTAAAACTCCCAGCATATACACACACACACACCTGACAGGGACTACAACTCCCAACATACACACCTAACAGGGACTACAACTCCCAGCATACTCACACACACCTAACAGGGACTACAACTCCCAGCACACACACACCTGACAGGGACTACAACTCCCAACATACACACCCAACAGGGACTACAACTCCCAGCATACACACCTAACAGGTACTACAACTCCCAGCATACACACACACCTAACAGGGACTACAACTCTCAGCATACACACACACACCTAACAGGGACTACAACTCTCAGCATACACACACACCTAACAAGGACTACAACTCTCAGCATACACACACCTGACAGGGACTACAACTCCCAGCATACACACATAACAGGGACTACAACTCTCAGCACACACACACACACCTAACAGGGACTACAACTCTCAGCATACACACACAACAGGGACCCCCCCCCCCCTCCTCCTCCTGCAGTGTATGAATCCCCAGTCCGTGTACAGTAAACTCAGTCAGAGCTCAGGCAGGGGAGATGAGGAGCAGTGCTCTTGCTTCCTCTCTCCCCTGCTCTGGCATTCCGAGGAGATCTGCGTCCTCAGCTCGGGGAGGGGAGAGGAAGGAGGGGGCATGTATTTCTCCCCATAAACTCAATAACTAAACCCCAAGGCCGAAGCCCGGGGTGTAAACCCCTATTGCTTACCCCTTAAAAATTTACTTTTATTATTTATTGTTAAAAGATAATTCCCACAACAAAAAAATTTTAACTGACAACCAGGTGATCCAAATGTAGCAGTGAGTGCGTTAAATAGGATCAATGTCCTCTTAAGTACTAGGTAGCCCTGCAGTGGCTGCCTATTCAGGGGATAACTCTGGTGTCGCTTAAAAAATACACACAATTGCCGCCTCTACATGTTTCGCCGCCTCCGCGGCTTTCTCAAGAAGCAATGGTGGCAATGGCAGCTGCCAAAATGGCGGAGGGGGTATATATAACCCATCCCTCAAATGTCATCAATGTGAGCCCAGTCCTACTCTCCAATGTAGTCCATTATAACAAACATTGCCGCTAAGGCAACCAATAAGATGTCACTTGTAATCAGCACCATCTGTGTGCGAAAATCATTCACCAATGCGGGACCTAAAATACCTAGTCCAACGATCCCACGTCATACTCCGTCATCAGTTGATGTCAATACTTCCTCCCGATATCATCAAGATGCGCGGCGCATGTCAAAAGCCGACTGCGGGGAACTTCAAACATCCGCCGGCCTGCTAGAGTCTACTGCGCCTGCGCTAAGGTCTCCACGGGTATTCTCAATACAGAGGCCACGCATGCGCTAGAACTTAGAAAGAATCTGTGACTTGATGCTCTCTCATAGTTAGCAAATAAATAGCTCTAGCGCCCTCAATCTTACCCTTAACCATATATATATATATATATATATATATATATATATATATATATATGAAATAAATAGCAACCAGCTCATTAAAGTAACAGTATATAACTGTAAGGGAAAATGGGGTAAGATGACGACCTACACCGGGATTAGTAAATTAAGGAGTGAGATATATGATCATTTATCATATAGGTTTGTAACCTTGTTATAATATTCCCATTCAAAACATGATAGAATGTGAATATTATAACAAGGTTACAAACCTATTGGTTGCCTTAGCGAGTAGGACTGGGCTCACATTGATGACATTTGAGGGATGGGTTATATATACCCCCTCCGCCATTTTGGCAGCTGCCATTGCCACCATTGCCTCTTGAGAAAGCCGCGGAGGCGGCAATTGTGTGTATTTTTTAAGCGACACCAGAGTGATCCCCTGAATAGGCAGCCACTGCAGGGCTACCTAGTACTTGAGAGGACATTGATGCTATTTAACGCACTCACTGCTACATTTGGATCACCTGGTTGTCAGTTTACATTTTTTTGTTGTGGGAATTATCTTTTAACAATAAATAATAAAAGTTAATTTTTAAAGGGGTAAGCAATAGGTGTTTACACCCCGGGCTTCGGCCTTGGGGTTTAGTTATTGAGTTTGTATATGGCCCCTTACTACCCTAGGGTAGTTTGTTCAATATTTCTCCCCATAGAGATCTTCGTCCTCAGCTCGGGGAGATAAGAGAGGGGGCGTGTACCTCCTCTCTCCCCTTGCTCTGCCCTCCCCCAGCTCTAGCTTCGGAAATCTTCACCTCACACTGGGTCTCGGCAGTGAGCAAGGCAATACTCCTTCTCCCTGAATAACACTTCACTGCTAAACATGGAGGAGGAGACCCCGGAGCAGCCTGCCGTGCGATACGCTGCTCATCTATGCGCGCTCCCAATAGGAGCGCAGCATAGATGAAGTGAGAGCGGAAGTCTTCGCCCAGCAGGCGTCAGTGACGTCGCACCTGCTGGGGAAGTCGGCTTCCGGGAGAGCTAGGGAGAAGAGCAGAAGATGAGCCATTTATAAGATAGCAAACATTTTTTTAAAGGCAGGGAGGGGGTTAGGGATAGTTTAGCAATATGTAGGGACAGGGAAAAAAAATTAAAGATGGTAGGAGCTACTCTTTAAAGGGGTTCGCCGGTGCTTAAACATCTTATCCCGTGATCATGCATGCGGCACCCCGTTTATAATCAGTCCCCGGAGCGTGTTCGCTCCGGGACTGATTAAGGACGACTACAGGGCGGGCGGCGTGTGACGTCACGCCTGCGCTGGCGTGTGACGTTACGCTCCGCCCAGCAATGCAAGCCTACGGGAGGGGGCGTGATAGCTGTCACACCCCCTCCCGTAGGCTTGCATTGAGGGGCGGAGCGTAACGTCACACGCCGCCCGCCCTGTGGTCGCCCGTAATCAGACCCGGAGCTCCGGGGACTGATTATAAACGGGGTGCTGCGTGCATGATCACGGGCGTCCCCAACTGCGGGACTCCCGGGATCAGGCATCTTATCCCCTATCCTTTGGATAGGGGACAAGATGTTTAAGCACCGGAGAACCCCTTCAAAAGGTATATTGACTGATTTCTTTCGGGAGAATGCATCAGAGGAAGTATCCCCAGGTTTAATATGGGAGGCCCATAAATGTTTAATTCGAGGTGCTTTGATAAAACACGGGGCACAAATTAAAAGAGCAAAAGAATCAAAACGTTAATATGTTTTGGGAGTTAAGGGAACTAGAGACACAACACAAGTCACATTCATTGGTAGAGCGGAAGGTAAAAGTACTGCAGAAAAAGGAAGAAATCAGATCCCTTCTATTAGATAAAGCAAAAGCAACATTATTCAAGGTGAGACAGCATTTTTACGAATTTTGGGAATAAATGTGGGAGGACATTAGCTCAGGCGTCGCGTAAACAACAGGTTAAATCATTTATCCCCTCAATATGCAATCAATCCCACACATTAGTACATCTTCCATCAGAAATAGCGAAACATTCAGGAATTTTTATGTAGAGTTATACTCCACTGACACTTCTAATCTGGCTACCCGTAGTTAAAATTTTTGAGATAAAATAATGGAGTATATTAGGGATTCGGGTATGCTTGTTTTGCGGTAAGAAGATGTTCTCCTACTGGAGAACACGATTTCTGAGGAAGAACTACTCTCTGTAATTGAAAGAACTCAAAAAAGGGAAGGCCCCAGGGCCTGATGTCTTTACTTTGGATTATTATAAATGTTTTTGGGATTTACTTTCCCCGCACTTTTTGAGGGCCTTTAAAGGAGATGTCCGGTGCTCACTTTTCTTATTTTATCCGTTCCGGGCTGAAAAATAAAAGAAAACAAATTTTCTCTTACCTGCCTAGGCTCCCCCGGTGCTTCAGTACAGGTGTTCGGTCCCCGGGCTGTATTCTTCTTACTTCCTGTTAGCCCGGCACGTCACACGGAGCTTCAACCTATCACCGGCCGCAGCGATGTCCCGCCTCGGCCAGTGATAGGCTGAATCTCCGAGTGACTTGCCGGGCTAACAGGAAGTAAGAAGAATACAGCCCGGGGACCGAACGCCTGTACCGGAGCACCGGGGGAGCGTAGGCAGGCAAGAGAAAGTTTTTTTTTTTTTTTTTGCAGCCCGGAACGGATACAATAAGAAAAGTGAGCACCGGACATGTCCTTTAATGCAGTGGCACAAGGAATTACACTCCCGGGGGATGCCAGGAGAGGGGAAAGATGCTTCTAAGTGTTCTAATTATCGTCCAATTTCTCTCCTAAATGTGGACATGAAACTTGTAACTAAAATCTTTGGTATCTAGATTAGCGAGTCTTCTGGGAGATGTGTTCACCCCAATCAGGGAGGTTTTATGCAGGGAAGAGAAGCCAAAGACAATACCATTAAGGCAATAAACCTGATCCATGAAGTTAACAGTCTGGGAAACCCAGCAATGTTATTGTCAACTGATGCCGAAAAGGCAATCGATCGGGTTAATTGACACTGAAATTTTTGGGGTTACACATCGGTTTTCTAAATTGCGTAATGGCTTTATATGCTTCACCTTCAGCCTGTGTCCGGGTGAACAGCATCCTCTGTGAAGAACGTGACGGGAACGGGACGAGGCAGGACTGCCCACATTGATTTTTATTTTGACGATGGAGCTGTTTCTCTGCCGAATCAGGGCAAACGTGGACATAAGGGGAATTACAGTGCAGGGGACCAGATATAAGGTGGCAGCATATGCCATCCTTTGTATTTTCTTACGAGGCCACAGAAATCCCTTCCGGTCCTTATGAAAGAACTGGAACGGTTCTCAAGGGTTTCAAACTTTAAGATTAATTTTTCTAAATCGGAGGGTTTGGATCTATCTTTAGGGCCCGACATAGTTATGGCATTGCAAGGCATCCTTTTCTTTCCGTTGGGCTAGGGATGCCTTAAAGTATTTGGGAGTGTTTCTTTCAGGAGATCTGAGTAAGCTTTACCACCTGAACTTCCCTCCATTACTGAATGAAGTACGGTCCCATTGTGCATCTTGGTCTAGGGCAGTGGTCTCCAACCTGCGGACCTCCAGATGTTGCAAGACAACTCCCAGCATGCCCGGACAGCCAATATGCAGAGACAAAAAGGTGGGTACTTGCCTACTTCCAAAGGGGTCCCTATTAACACCTGTGTTGGGCAAGCCGACATTCTTGCCAGGCTGGATGATCCGGTGTTTCAGGCATGGGCTACAGCAGGGAAGTTTAGGGTCTACCACTTTTTGGAAGACCAATCATGGCTGTCAAGTGATACTTTGGTTGAAGAGCTGGATCCATGCCCATTGAGGGCATGGTGGATTGCCCAGCTCCGCCACCTTCTGGCTACTTTTCCCTCTCCATCAACATTTGTGAGCCAACTGACTGCATTTGAAGACACGTGTATCAGAGGTCCCCTTGAGGCATGGGTTATTGAGGATGTACGCATAGTTGATTTCTCCTCCTGACCAGGTGCCCTCAAATTTTTTTACTAAATGGGAATCGGACTTACAAGTGGTGTTTACACCAGAGCAAAGGAAAAGGATTTCTATGCTGGTGCATCAATCTCTGTTTAGTTCAGGATTTCAAGAGGCGGGCTATAAGATCTTTTCTTGGTTGTTCTTTTTTTTTTTTTTTTTTCTTGTTTTATGATTGGTGTCGTGTTATATATTTGAAGAAAATTTAACTTATGAGAGGAAAGGATGAGTGGAGAGATTCAGTTTAGGACAGCTATTTGGTAGTACCTAAGAGGAGTATGCAGTTCCTTGTTGGAGGTAGAAGATTATTCTTTCTCCTGTAGGAGTTTGGGATATTTTATGGGCTTTTCATTTTCCCTCTATTGTGAAAAGTGAATAGTCTGGGGTAATGCACAGTATCCGAATATATTTGGCTTTTGTATAATATAATATGTATATTGGATAAAGAGGCATGTAGGAGCGCCTAGTGTACCCTTCTTTTTTGAGTTCAATCATATAAATATTGTAAAGAATAAAAAAATTTAAAAAAAAAGCGAATTTGTTTTACCACTGGCTGTTATCTGCTGCTTTGTAAATATTGGAAAACATTTATATGTGTCCAGAAAAGAATACCTCAGAAGGCAGTTGCAATAATAGAAGTAGAATAATAATAATAATAATAATAACTAATTAAAAAGTGTGCTAACCTCTTTATTTTATCCTCTTGCTTGTGTGCATGTTGTTTGAGCAACAGGTTCTCATCGTGTATACGTAAATATCGATCTTCCAGCTCTTGCCTGGAAACACGTGCAACTGCTTGTCTTGCCTTTGCACTCTGGGAGGTAATGGTTTCTTAAAGGTTTAAAAAAAAAATGAAAAGTCACAATGCGTGCTAATAACATCTAAAGTAAAGTAACAGTAACTATTACATTCACGTCACTGCAGGCAGTAAATATAGACAAAACAATTACACAGTAATAGCACTAGCTATCCAACTATGACAATCATAAGAAAGTGTCCTAGCCTTAGTGCTACTAGCATCACTTATGACATAACCTGATGTATTTCCAGAAATTGAAGCAAGTAAAGCATAACCACAAGTGCAGTGTACACAGTCAAATTGTTTCTCTGATCTTTAAAGAGAGGAATCTAAAGTGCTGACTGCATAAAGGGAGCGAGAAACATTCAGATTATTAACCGCACTCCATTCACACCCAAGACAGCTTATTAGATTTTCAGCCACTAAAAAGCACAGTGAAGGCCAACTTCATATATTTAAGATGAAAATCAGCCGAATGTGCAGACTATTGTGTATAGACAACAGATGTCAGAGGAAGGAAGGATCCAGATGTTACAGGAAAAAAGGTACTGCAACATTTTAAGTCCTCTGTTCCTGCCGGAGATAGTCTTCTTGGTTATGATGCCACAAGGCTTGCACACCTGGATTTAGGAATTTTCCACCATCTTTCTCTGCAGAAGCTCTCAAGCTCTGTCGGGTTGGATGGGGACAGTCAGTGGCCAACCATTTTCAGATTTCTCCAGAAATGTTCCATTGGGTTCAAGGCAGGGCACAAGTCACTCAAGGACATTTACAGAGTTATCCCTAAGCAACTCCTGTGTTATTGTGGCAGTATGCTTAGGGGCACTGTCTTATTGGGAGGTGAACCTTCAGCCCAGAGCATTCTAGATCAGGTTTTTATTATGAATATCCCTGTACTTTGCTCCATACAGATTTCCCTCAATGGTGCTTAAAATTTAGGCAAACAGTTTAATTTGGACTTCATCAGACCAGAGAAACTTATTTCTCTTTTTTTCTTTTTTCAAACTCCAGATGGCTTTCTCCCACGAAGCCCAGATTTGCACACAGGATCTTTGGAGCTCAGCCAAAGTGGCCATTGGTTTCTTGATCGCCAATGCCTTTCTCCCCTAATATCTTATTTGGTTGGGTGACCAGCTCTAGGGAGAGTCCAGGTTGTTCCAAACTTCTTCCATTTAGGAAATATAGAGGCCACTGTGCTCTAGGGAACTTTCAGTGAAGCAGACATTTTTGTAACTTTCTCTAGACTAGTTCCTTCACAAAATCCAGTCTCTGAGATCTACAGGCAGTTCTTTCCCTCTTATCACTTGGTTTCTGCTCTGATATGCATTGTTGTCCATGATCATGTCCTAACCAAATTTGTGACTCAATCAATGTGTAGAAAGATCATCAATAAAAAACTTAGATGCCCTCAAAAGTTAAATTTAAAGTGTGACAGCAAAGGGTCTTAATACTTATGTTCATGCAAAATGTAAGTTTTCCAATGGCAAAATGGTCCAAAAGTTCAGTTTTCAATTTGTCATTATGGGTTATTTAGTGTAGAATGATGGGGGAAAAATTGCATTTTTATTTTAGCATAAGACTGGACCATAAGAAAATGTGAAAGGGTCTGAAACGCATTGTATACATAGGATTTGAGAAAACTGTGGGACCCACATTCATCCCGTCTATCAGACACCTATAGTAAACCTTGGGGATATGCCATAAATGTTGCAGACTGGATTTTCCCTCTCAATTCCAACCTGTCCATTCACCCTGACAATAGACATCACTCCAACTCTTTAGACATCACAAATCTCCTGACAGCTTTACATCTCATGAATATTTATCTGGTTTCCCTGTATAGAAGGTAAAAGTATGTATATGTTCAAAGGTAATTATAAGAAAATGTAACAAATTGATACATTCCAGTACCTGAAATGCCTGGACCATAATCCCTCACTGGGAGATCTGCTGCAGTGTCATCCGCAGGGGTCGCCATAATGAACCTGGTGGAAGAGAAAAGAATATGCAGCTTAACCCTCAGAGACAGTAATGTTACACAACAAACTCACCTCTGTAGTAGGTCAGTCTACTGCAGTAAGTTAACACCGCACAGTGGTCCAGTGACTCAGTGACATAGTTTGGACAATACCTTTTTTAGAATTGGGATCTTAGCGACTAGTTTGGAAAGGACAGTCTGAGACCCCTTTATCAGCTGCTGGGGGTTGTGGTCCTATTTGTCAGTACAACATTTAGAGTTATGCTTTACAGAAAGCCCCATGAACATAGTCACAATATTAACAGAATAGAATGCCTCAGCTTCAAAGGGTTATTCCGGACACATACAAAAAAAAATAAAAAAAAGTCCAAGCCATTTACTACACTGCAGATGGATGCCTGTATAATGTTAAAGGGGTTATCCAGGAAAAAAACGTTTTTATATATATATCAACTTGCTCCAGAAAGTTAAACAGATTTGTAAATTACTTCTATTAAAAAATCTCAATCCTTTCAGTACTTATGAGCTTCTGAAGTTAAGGTTGTTCTTTTCTGTCTAAGTGCTCTCTGATGACACGTGTCTCGGGAAACGCCCAGTTTAGAAGCAAATCCCCATAGCAAACCTCTTCTAAACTGGGCGTTTCCTAAGACAGGTGTCATCAGAGAGCACTTAGACAGAAAAGAACAACCTTAACTTCAGAAGCTCATAAGTACTGAAAGGATTAAGATTTTTTAATAGAAGTAATTTACAAATCTGAAGAAAGAAAAAAAAAGGGGGTGCAAGTGCAGCTCACAATTGGTGTATAAATACTGCCTGAGGTCAACAGGGATCTGTTTAACTCTCTGGAGCTAGTTGATATAAAAAAAATTTTTTCCTGGATAACCCCTTTAATTTGACACATTGCTCTTTGTTGCCACCTGTGTCTGTGCTGGTAACTGTCCTGAGCAGAAGAATGAAGATGCATGTTGTCCTTCGGTGTCTATTTTGCAACTACATTGCTTTGACCTGATTCTTTAAAAAGGATGTGGGCATGCCCCAGCAGGCTCTAAGTCACTGAAGCCTGCTGGGGGGACTGCATGAACAGCGCCCCGCTTGCCCTCACGGCACAGCGCCCCGCTTGCCCTCACGGCACAGCGCCCCGCTTGCCCTCACGGCACAGCGCCCCGCTTGCCCTCACGGCACAGCGCCCCGCTTGCCCTCACGGCACAGCGCCCCGCTTGCCCTCACGGCACAGCGCCCCGCTTGCCCTCACGGCACAGCGCCCCGCTTGCCCTCACGGCACAGCGCCCCGCTTGCCCTCACGGCACAGCGCCCCGCTTGCCCTCACGGCACAGCGCCCCGCTTGCCCTCACGGCACAGCGCCCCGCTTGCCCTCACGGCACAGCGCCCCGCTTGCCCTCACGGCACAGCGCCCCGCTTGCCCTCACGGCACAGCGCCCCGCTTGCCCTCACGGCACAGCGCCCCGCTTGCCCTCACGGCACAGCGCCCCGCTTGCCCTCACGGCACAGCGCCCCGCTTGCCCTCACGGCACAGCGCCCCGCTTGCCCTCACGGCACAGCGCCCCGCTTGCCCTCACGGCACAGGGCCCCGCTTGTCCTCACGGCACAGGGCCCCGCTTGTCCTCACGGCACAGAGCCCTGTGGGCTATGCGAGTGAACACAGTGCTCCCACCTGTGTGACTGACACTGCGAAATCAAT
The DNA here is from genome assembly GCF_029499605.1 of Hyla sarda. Taxonomy (NCBI): domain Eukaryota; kingdom Metazoa; phylum Chordata; class Amphibia; order Anura; family Hylidae; genus Hyla; species Hyla sarda. The sequence goes on along the minus strand of NC_079194.1, from coordinate 206,331,937 downwards.
TAAAAAGCTTGCAGCCAGGGACTCCTAGGGAGACCCCTAGTGGCCACATTTTCAAAATTAAAATGCACATAAAAGGAAGCATTTTTTTTTTTTTATTATTAAATCCAATTACAAAGTTGTTCTATATACAATCAACTCAAACATATAAAAAAAAAAAAAATTATGAAAGGTACTCTTTTAAGGGAAAGTTGCTGCCAAAAGGTGGCATCATAGAGTTGCTTTTCATATCCTATATAATGGCCTATAGGTCTCTAAATATCTATATGAACCTCTCCTCAAGGAGAAACATTGGGCTAAATAAATAAAAGCTGTGAAAAAGAAAAACTGTTTGATTTTGCCCATAGCACTGGGTACACTCAGCCCCTCGGGGGAGATTTATCAAAGGCTGAGCAGAAAAGTTGCTGAGTTGCCCATAGCAACCATATTCGTTCTTTCATTTTTTTTAAAGGCCTCTGAAAAATTAAAGAAGTGATCTGATTGGTTGCTATGGGCAACTTTGCAACTTTTCCTCTGGACAGATTTAGATAAATCTCCCCCTTATATGCTATCCAGTGGATAGGGGATAAGTGTTTGATAAGTACAGTTTAGCTAGGTGGGTATGGAGTATGCTCAGCCCCTGAGCATACTACATAAACCGGATACAGGATAGAACTGCACTGGGTCCTTAAGGGTAAAAAGGACCTGTGGCCTTAGTCCTAGCTGAGGGGGGCTGATCACATACCTGTTTAGTATGTGGGTCCCAGCAGTTTAACTCTGACAATAAAAAAAACTGACCGTCAGGGACTGGCACACCCCTGGACATTCTATACTAGCAGGGTCCATTGCATTCCTGCATGCTCAGTACTGGCAATGGCCGGAAATTATGTATGCTTGGTGCTGGAAGGCACCAACGCAGTCCTGCACGCTCGGCAATGGCAGGGGCTGATATACCCATGAACGATCAGCACTGGCAGGGGCCAACACTCATGCACGCTCAGCACTGGCAGGGGCCAACACACATGCGCACTCAGCACTGGCAGGGACCAACACACATGCGCACTCAGCACTGGCGGGGGCCAACACACATGCACACTCAGCACTGGCGGGGGCCAACACACATGCACACTCAGCACTGGCGGGGGCCAACACACATGCACACTCAGCACTGGCAGGGGCCAACACACATGCACACTCAGCACTGGCAGGGGCCAACACACATGCACACTCAGCACTGGCAGGAGCCAACACACATGCACACTCAGCACTGGCAGGAGCCAACACACATGCACACTCAGCACTGGCAGGGGCCAACACACATGCACACTGGCAGGGGCCAACACACATGCACACATGCACACTGGCAGGGGCCAACACACATGCACACATGCACACTGGCAGGGGCCAACACACATGCACACTCAGCACTGGCAGGGGCCAACACACATGCACACTCAGCACTGGCAGGGGCCAACACACATGCACACTCAGCACTGGCAGGGGCCAACACACATGCACACTCAGCACTGGCAGGGGCCAACACACATGCACACTCAGCACTGGCAGGGGCCAACACACATGCACACTCATCGCTGGCAGGGGCCGAGACTCATGCACGCTCGGCGCTGGAAGGGGCCGACACTCATGCACACTCAGCACTGGCAGGGGCCAACACACATGCACACTCAGCACTGGCGGGGGCCAACACACATGCACACTCAGCTCTGGCAGGGGCCAACACACATGCACACTCAGCACTGGCAGGGGCCAACACACATGCACACTGGCAGGGGCCAACACACATGCACACATGCACACTGGCAGGGGCCAATACACATGCACACTCAGCACTGGCAGGGGCCAACACACATGCACACTCAGCACTGGCAGGGGCCAACACACATGCACACTCAGCACTGGCAGGGGCCGAGACTCATGCACGCTCAGCACTGGCAGGGGCCAACACACATGCGCACTCAGCACTGGCAGGGGCCAACACACATGCGCACTCAGCACTGGCAGGGGCCAACACACATGCACACTCAGCACTGGCAGGGGCCAACACACATGCACACTCAGCACTGGCAGGGGCCAACACACATGCACACTCAGCACTGGCAGGGGCCAACACACATGCACACTCAGCACTGGCAGGGGCCAACACACATGCACACTCAGCACTGGCAGGGGCCAACACACATGCACACTCAGCACTGGCAGGGGCCAACACACATGCACACTCAGCACTGGCAGGGGCCAACACACATGCACACTCAGCACTGGCAGGGGCCAACACACATGCACACTCAGCACTGGCAGGGGCCAACACACATGCACACTCAGCACTGGCAGGGGCCAACACACATGCACACTCAGCACTGACGGGGGCCAACACACATGCACACTCAGCACTGACGGGGGCCAACACACATGCACACTCAGCACTGGCAGGGGCCAACACACATGCACACTCAGCACTGGCAGGAGCCAACACACATGCACACTCAGCACTGGCAGGGGCCAACACACATGCACACTCAGCACTGGCAGGGGCCAACACACATGCACACTCAGCACTGGCAGGGGCCAACACACATGCACACTCAGCACTGGCAGGGGCCAACACACATGCACACTTAGCATTGGCAGGGGCCAACACACATGCACACTGGCAGGGGCCAACACACATGCACTCTGGCAGGGGCCAACACACATGCACACTCAGCACTGGCGGGGGCCAACACACATGCACACTCAGCACTGGCGGGGGCCAACACACATGCACACTCAGCACTGGCAGGGGCCAACACACATGCACACTCAGCACTGGCAGGGGCCAACACACATGCACACTCAGCACTGGCAGGGGCCAACACACATGCACACTCAGCACTGGCAGGGGCCAACACACATGCACACTCAGCACTGGCAGGGGCCAACACACATGCACACTCAGCACTGGAAGGGGCCAACACACATGCACACTCAGCACTGGCAGGGGCCAACACACATGCACACTGGCAGGGGCCAACACACATGCACACTCAGCACTGGCAGGGGCCAACACACATGCACACTGGCAGGGGCCAACACACATGCACACTGGCAGGGGCCAACACACATGCACACTCAGCACTGGCAGGGGCCAACACACATGCACACTCAGCACTGGCAGGGGCCAACACACATGCACACTCAGCACTGGCAGGGGCCAACACACATGCACACTCAGCACTGGCAGGGGCCAACACACATGCACACTCAGCACTGGCAGGGGCCAAGACACATGCACACTCAGCACTGGCAGGGGCCAACACACATGCACACTCCGCACTGGCAGAGGCCAACACACATGCACACTCAGCACTGGCAGGGGCCGAGACTCATGCATGCTCGGCGCTGGAAGGGGCCGACACTCATTGGGGGAGGGAGGGGGGAACACTGTAGGAGGCTGCCTGACAGGGCAGCAAGGGTATGGCTTAACACCTCTCGTACTGGGCCGCCACACATGTATAAAATCTGCCTCAACTTTTATTGAACTTTTGCCCCAAATGCTTCTTAAGAGTCTGTCATACGTTGTACTAGACAATTCTACCTGCTTATGGCCAAACTGATCTCCAGAAGCTACAGCCGCATTCTCTTCCTATGCTCCTCTCTGTTACCATGTACGGTTACTATAAACGCCGCAGATAGTACAGGAGGTAGGGCTGTGGCTACAGCAGTGTTTCCCAACCAATGGGCCTCCAGCTGTTGCAAAACTACAACTCCCAGCATGCTCGGACAGCCAACGGCTGTCCGGACATGCTGGGAGTTGTAGTTTTGCAACAGCAGGTGGCACATTGGTTGGGAAAGACTGGGCTACAGATACAATGGCCTCTTTCCTGCCTCCACAGCTCATCACTGAGCAGGATCACTGAGCAGGCATCACAAGTCTACTGCAGATAGCTTGTTCTCATGTTATTTGTAAGTGACTGAAGCAATTATGAGACAGTTTTTCTATGACAAATGGTACTTCATATTAGTGGTAAATTTTTGTTGATACCTGTTGAATTTTTTTGGGAGAAAAAGTCCAAAATATTGTTAAAACTTGCAAAATTTCTGGCATTTTTTGAAAAAATGTTTTATGGTGTTCACTGTGCGATAAAAATCGGTACAATTTCGGCCATACCCAAATTGTATAACTTTTTATGTTTTTTTTATTTTCACAACACATTCCTTTCAATTTTTATGTTGCAATTTTTTATTTTTTTGTCCGGCCGCATTGTGTGAGGGCTTATTTTTTGCAATATGATCTGTCATTTTTATTGATACAATTTTTTATTACAAGTTTTAGACCAACATTAGCGACTCTTGGGCTTTTTTATTGTGTTTATTGTGCAGCATAAATAATATTATCTTTTTAGTGTACAAGTCATTACGAAAGTGGCATACCTCTATGTGGAGATTTATCAGAACCTGTGAAGATCAAGAGTTGTGCAGTTGCCCATGGCAACCAATTAGATATCTTTTTTCATTTTTCACAGACCTCTTTAACCCCTTAAGGACTGAGCCCTTTTTCACCTTAAAGGGGTATTCCAGGCAAAAACGTTTTTATATATATCAACTGGCTCCAGAAAGATAAACAGATTTTTAAATTACTTCTATTAAAAAATCTTAATCCTTTCAGTACTTATGAGCTTCTGAAGTTAAGGTTGTTCTTTTCTGTCTAAGTAATCTCTGATGACACCTGTCTCCGGAAACGCCCAGTTTAGAAGAGGTTTGCTATGGGAATTTGCTTCTAAACTGGGCGTTTCCCGAGACACGTGTCTCCCCCATGCATCATGCAAGTCCTGGTCGGGCAGTCACTGAGAAGCAGTGATTTCCACACACAACACAACCACAGTGACTGCCCGACAAGGACCTGCTGTGAACCTGCTGCATAAGCTGGAGGTTAAAGGGGTAGTCCAGTGGTGAAAAACTTATCCCCTATCCTAAGGATAGGGGATAAGTTTGAGATCACGGGGGTCCGACTGCTGGGGCCCCCTGCAATCTCTCTGTACAGGGCCCCGGCTCTCCGGCCAGATAGCGGGTGTCGACCCCCGCACGAAGCGGCGGCAGACACGCCCCCTCAATACATCTCTATGGCAGAGCCGGAGATTGCCGAAGGCAGCGCTTCGGCTCTGCCATAGAGTTGTATTGAGGGGGCGTGTCGGACGCCGCTTTGTGCGGGGGTCGACACGCCCCCTTTCCGCGTGGTGTCAGAGCTCCGTACAGGAGATCGCAGGGGGCCCCAGCAGTCGGACCCCCCGCGAACTGCAACTTATCCCCTATCCTTAAGATAGGGGATAAGTTGTTCACCACTGAGTCCCCACTGGACTACTCCTTTAAGGACCAGTGGTGAAGTCACAATCATGTGACCTGTGGGGGTAGAGCTGAAGGTCCTGTTGAGCAAAGCAGCGATGATAGAATAGCAAGCTTTGTGAGTTCTTCCTGTAGAATACTCCCAGGGCTGCAGTCTGCTGGTGTGGAGTCCCTGTATACAACAGTGTTTTCCAACTAGGGTGCCTCCAGCTGTTGCAAAACTACAACTCCTAGAATGCCAGGACAGCCAAAGGCTTTCCAGACATGCTGGGAGTTGTAGCTTTTAAACAGCTGGAGGCACCCTGGTTGGGGAATACAGCTGTATACAGTATATACACTACAAACTAAACCACTTTACAGGATAATTAATGTAATTGAACACAGTGACCCCACCAGCAGAACAGTGAGTGCAGCTCTGAAGTATGCCTGATGTAACTCCTAAGTTACATCCTATTCTGCTGGTGGAGTCATACATTACATTATCCTGAGTTATATCCTGTATTATACCCCAGAGCTGCACTCACTATTCTGCTGGTGGAGTCATACATTACATTATCCTGAGTTATATCTTGTATTATACCCCAGAGCTGCACTCACTATTCTGCTGGTGGAGTCATACATTACATTATCCTGAGTTATATCCTGTATTATACCCCAGAGCTGCACTCACTATTCTGCTGGTGGGGCACTGTGTACATACATTACATTATTTATCCTGTACTGATCCTGAGTTATATCCTTTATTATACTCCAGAGCTGTACTCACTATTCTGCTGGTCAAGTCCCTGTGTACATACATTACATTCACTTGCCAAGCCTCCGTGCCCTTAAAGTTGCACAGTTGCTGGGTAAGAGATGTGAGTACCTCACGCAGGCACATCTGCTTAAAAGCAGCAAGACTTCAGTGACCCACCAGAGAGGAGCTCGGATAAGAACGCCATTTTGGTTACTCCATATACCATAAAAAATTTATAAAAAGCCATCAAAAAGTCCCATCTAAACAAAATAGTACTAATAAAAAAAAGCAGATCACGGAACAAATCATAAGCCTCATACATCTCTGTATATGGAAAAATAAAAATGTTATAGATGTCAGAATAGGAAAATTGTATGCATGTAAAAAAATAAAAATAATAATAATAATAATAATATATAAACTTTATGTTAAGTAGTAAAATAAAACAAAACCTACATAAATTGGGTATCATTGTAATCGTATTGACCAACAGAATAAAGATAAGGTGTCATTTAATGTACCATGGAATTTACTGTGTAGAAACAAACTTCCCCAAAAGTTGCAAAATTGTGGTGTTTCTTTTCAATTTTACAAATCATTTTTCTATATTTTCTTCATGTATTACAATGTTTATTTATTGTATGTGGGCGCGGCCTTTATATGTAGCTTACATACGGGATGGGCGCATGGTGGACCCCATGAGTTGTCAGTTCACCCCTGCTGCATACACATTACACTCTAACATACAGTATGTTACACTCTTCTAATTTTAGCAATGTCACAGATAGCAATATGTGTGCAGTAATTTTGCCATATTTTTCAAAAATAGCTGCAAAACGGCATCATTTTTGGCCACAATGTACGGAAAATCATGGGAAAACTACAACATGTAAGGCTGCATTCACACCACGTTTTTGCAATACAGTTCACTTATCAGGTTTTTGATAAAAAAACTGATTCCTCAAAACCGGACTAAATTGTATCGAAACGTGTGTACAAATTTCAACCCGTATACGGTTTAAAAAATGATGTCCGGTTGCATCCATTTTTTAAGAAAAAAACATACATTTTTAACTTTTCACTCCATTATGAATAAAGTTTCACTTGTTTTGATTGAAATTCCAAGAAAAAAAACTGTGCAAAGTCAAAACCCGTATGGTGAAAACCGGATGGAACTGTACGCACACACAGTTCTGTACGGTTCCCATTGACTCCCATGTTTAAAAAAACGTATACGGTTTAATACAGTTTTTCACCTGGACCAAAAACTGTGGTAGACTACGTTTTGGGTACGCGAAAAAAACGGACAAAACTGTAAGGGAAAAAAAACGGACACAACCTGATGCATGTTTTGGCATACGGTTTTCATTGGAGAGTCAGTGTATATGGTTTCCACATAGAAAAGGTATATGGGAACTGTATTGCAAAAACGTGGTATGAATGCATCCTAATAAAATACACGATTATGGTTTTCTGGTGGAGGCCCCCAGAATACCCCTGGATGGGGCTGCCAGGACTAAACTGTAGCTCTGATAACGCTAATGGAAGTCTGACACACTGCTGAAGGAAGTTGAATGAGGAGGTGCCCTCATCCAGTGGGCGCTGTAGGCCGGTGCCTACCTCACCTACAAGTGGCACTGGCCCTGCCTGCCCTGTGCTCACCCTCACATATAGCCAGCACTAGCACTTCCTCACTCAGGTAGCAGTGTAATCTAAGCACAGCTAGAACTAGCCCTCCTCGCTTAGGGAACAATCAGGACACTAAAAAGGGGGACCCCTGCCTTGCACTAACCTCCAGAGTTGATGTATATAATATTCAAAATAGGAAACAAACAGCCAGCAAAAAGTAATAGACAAGAGGAGCTTTATCAAAACTTGTGCAGCAGAACAGTGGAACAGTTGTCCTTAGCAACCAATCAGTTTGCATTTTTCATTAAAAAAAAAAATAAGTAAAACTGAAAGAAGCAATCTGATTGGTTGCCATGGGCAACTGTTACACTGCTTCTCTGCACAAAGTTATGATAAATCTCCCACCAAAACGAGCAGCATAAATGGGAGTAACAGACAGTGATACCTCTTAATAAGTTAGTGTACGGCTATCCAGCTAGTTCCAAATCAGGTCCATGGACTACTTAGAAACACTAGCAGAGTCCCAGACAACATGATATGCGATGCTCCGCCTCACTTCCTGTCAATGGAACGCACAACAATACTGCTTCCTGTCAATGGAATGCAAAGCCATACTGCTTCCTGTACATTACTTCACGACTATGGAACGCATGGCCATACTGCTTCCTGTCTATGGAACACACAACCATACTGCTTCCTGTCAGGTCACGTGCTCCAGATATCACTTCTAATAGCTATGTCTGTTTGTTGCTAGGCAACCAGCTATGCCAAACAATTATCTAGCAATTTTTTGCATCACCAGAGGGGTTAATGGCAGAGTGGAGCTGGATCAGGCTAACGTGCCCATATAGCTAGTCTCACCAGAGGGGCGAGGTGATTAAAAATAGATTATCATTAAACTACAATTAAGAGCGGGGGTGGATGGGGAGGTATCCATGTCCCCAAGTTATAGTCACACATAGAGGGGGTTAATTATATATGTTATATCCAGAGAGGGCTCTATTATGTCCAAGATACAGTGTTTCCCAACCAGGGTGCCTCCAGCTGTTGCAAAACTACAACTCCCAGCATGCCCACACAGCCTTTGGCTGTGCGGGCATGCTGGGAGTTGTAGTTTTGCAACAGCTGGAGGCCCCCTGGTTGGGAAACACTGCAATACATATAGGATATACAAGACAAGCCGATGGCGAGTAAACCATGACATAGGCGCATGACAGGAAACGTGATCAGAGGCTCATTTATACCCCTATGGGAAACTGTATGCATGCGGAATATCTATTCTGTGGGGGAGATTTATCATTGCTTTTAGAGCATTTTTTTGTCTATGTTTTGGCGCAGTTCAGGCGCAAGCAGCATATTTAGCGACTTTTATGCTTCTTTTGATAGAGACAGTTTCACTCTTTTTGCCTAACTGTAGAACTCTTTTTGCCCATGCAATGGTCACGTATTTATCATTTGCGACTTTTGCCAAAGTCGCTATTTTGTGTGCAAAGGTACTTTTTAGGCGCAAAGCTACACCACCTACCAGTAGGTGTGAGAATCACTTCTACCTTCCGCAATTCAACCTTTAACCCCTTGTGGACGACAGCGTCCCACTCCCCTTCCATGACACACGCTCAGGAGCTGAGTGCAGGTCATAGCTGGGTGGTCCTGGCGGCTATGAGCCAACAGGAACCATCTCTAATGCCAGACATCACCGATCACGGTGATGCCCGGCTTTAACCCCTTAGACACCACAATCAAATTTAATTGTAGCGTCTAAAATGCAAGTAAAAATGCAAGCGTCTAGAAAAAGTGTATGTGGTAGAGCTTTTCCCACCACAGCAGAGCTGCGCAAAATTCATCATCCTGCTCCACCTTCTTCATAAATAAGATGCATGTTAGTCAAACCCACCACCTAAATAAATGTGGGAAAATAGCTCTACCGGAGACATTCTTTGATAAATCTGGGCCTGTATCTTTGTCTGTCTCCTCATATGGGTCTGACCAGCTCCATACCTATAAGCTTGAGACAAGCTGGATCACTGTTATGTTCACAATCTACATGTCTGTCCAATGGTTTATCAGTATTATAGCAACATCGCTTACATTCCCGATAGTGTGTCTAAAGTCACGCATTGTCCTCCCAATATTTTCCTTACTACATATGCAAGATAACTTATAAATCAGCTCCTTGGACTTACAATGAATATTATGAATGACCTGTTATGTTAATGTGGAAGCCCCAGTTCAAGTGGCTCTCCGTCTGTTGCAAAACTACAACTCCAATCTGTCTGGGTTTGGGCATGATGGGAGTTGTAGTTTTGCTACGGCTGGAGAGCCATGTAGATTACATTCAGTTGATATCATGAAGTGATTAGTGTTGAGCGGCATTGGCCATATTCGAATTCGCGATATTTCCCGAATATATGGACGAATATTTGTCATATATTCGCTAAATTTTCATATTCGTAATATTTGCGTTTTATTTTCGCATATGCAAAATTAGCATATGCAAAAATTAGCACATGCAAAAATTAGCATATGCTAATTTCCGCATATGCGAAAATTCGCACGGCAGTCTCACACAGTAGTATTAGAGCCTTCTTTACACCACACAAGCTGGAAGCAGAGAGGGATGATCACTGTGATGTGTACTGTGAAAAAAAAACAAATATTCGTAATTACGAATATATAGTGCTATATTCGCGAATATGCGATATTCGCGAATAAAATTCGTATTGCGAATATTCGCGAGCAACACTAGAAGTGATCAGGAATTTATGATGTGGGACTTTTCAGTTTGGCACAAATGCGCTGAGGCGTAAATCTACACCAGCCCTGGTTTGGCTTACAAAACTGGTTGTGGACAGCATTATCAAACATGTCACACATTTTGTCGTACGGGTTGAAAAGTCGCACAAAAAGTGGCAGAGGAAACACCATCCAAAAGTGGAGTACTAAAGAAATGTGATAAACACCATATTAATCACATGCCATGCCATGTAAAAAATTTGGTGCAGGTACACAGTTTCCACCACATAAATTAATGGGATAAAAAGATGTGCACCACTCTTGATGAATTCCCTCCCATAATGTATCTAATTAAAGGGGTATTCTGCTGGAAAACATTTTTCTTTAAAGGGGTACTCAGGTGCTTAGACATCTTATCCCCTATCCAAAGGATAGGGGATAAGATGCCTGATCGCGGGAGTCCTGCCGCTGGGGACCCCTCAGCTATCAGCTATCACGCCCCCTCCCTTAGGCTTTCATTGAGAGGCGGAGCGTGACGTCACATGGGGGCGGAGGCGTGACGTCACACGCCACCGGCCGTGTGGTCGCGGTTATCAGACCCGGAGCGAACACACTATGGGGACTGATTACAAACGGGGTGCCGCGTGCAAGATCACAGGGGTCCCCAGCGGCGGGACTCCCGCGATCAGGCATCTTATCCCCTATCCTTTGGATAAGGGATAAGATGTCTGACCACCGGAGTACCCCTTTAAATCAACTGGTGCCAGAAAGTTAAACAGATTTGTAAATTACTTCTATTTAAAAATCTTAATCTTTCCAGTACTTATCATCTGCTGTATACTACAGAGGAAGTTCTTTTCTTTTTTAATTTCCTTTCTGTCTGACCACAGTGCTCTCTGCTGACACCTCTGTCCATTTTGAACTATCCAGAGTAGGAGAAAATCCCCATAGCAAACATATGCTGCTCTGGACAGTTCCTAAAATGGACAGAGATGTCAGCAGAGAGCACGGTGGTCAGATTGAAAGGAAGTCCAAAAAGAAAATAACTTCCTGTGGAGCAAATAGCAGGTCATAATTACCGGAAGGATTCTGATTTTTTTTTTAACAGAAGTAATTTACAAATTTGTTTAACTTTCTGGCACCAGTTGATTTAAAGAAATTTTTTTTCCAGTGGAGTACCCCTTTAACCCCTTCTATGTTTGACTAGGAGTTGGGAACATGGCTTCCTCTTCTCCTCACTCCCTATTAACTCTGCTGCTAATAGAAAGGCAGTATTCCACAACTAGTGTGCTTCCAGCTATTGCAAAACTACTACTCCCAGCATGCCCGGCAGTCTGAGTATGCTGGGAGTTTTTACAACAGTTGGAAGCACACTGGAACACTGATAAGAGGTATTGTTAGATGGCTGCATGTTTGGCATAGCTGGTCGCCTAGCAACAAGCCGACACAGCTTTCACATGCCGTTGGTGCCCCTCCCCTAGAACAGATGACCTAACAGGAAGTAGTATGGCAGTGTACTCCATGGACAGGAAGTATTATACAGGAAGCATTATGGCTGTGCATTCCATTGACAGGAAGCAGTATGGCTGTGTGTTCCATTGACAGGAAGTGGAGTAGTGTTGCGTAACATGTGGTCTGAGGCTCTGCTAGTGTTTATATAATCTCTAGCTGGATAGCAACTTGCTAATTTAGAGAGGGGTCTCATTGTCTGTTACTCCGTTTATGCTGCTCTTTTTCTGCTATGTGATTCTAACCGACCTTTTTGCTTACTGTACTTATTTAGCATATTACCCACAATGCCCTGTGAGCAGAAGGTGGAGGCTTGTTTGAAGATAAGTGGAGGATGAAGCGCAGTGCAACGACTGACAGGGAGAAGGAAGACAAGGTGTGTGCAATGGCTGAGGATAGGAGCAGAGCCACAGAGCTGCTTACCATGTCTTCTCTCATGGGGGCGCTATCCCAGCACAAACATGTATATAGAGCAGCTGGTATTGTAATAGAAAGGGAAGGATTCATTCACTTTATGGTTGTCCAGGCATGCTGGGAGTTGTAGTTTTGCAACAGCTGGAGGTCCTCCGTTTGTAGACCACGGTTATTTATTATCTTCTGCTTATAAGTCTCCTATTATCTGCTAATCGATTTCATATCTCTCCAGAGGCATAGAGTAGGGGGGGCGTGCACTCGCAGCTCTCTGCCCCTGTCTGGCTCACTCACTCTCTGTGCGAATCCGATCCGGGTCGCCGCCCACTGTAGAGGCAGTGACTGATTCCCCCCTGGGGAGCAATGGGGCAATTGTAGCCGCAACCCCCCCCCCCCCCCCCCCTGAGATTGTTGCCCCTCTTCCTGAACTATCGCATGGTGGAGCGGAAGCTGTCGGCTGTCCCGCTCCACCACCCCTTTCTCATGCCCGTCACCTTGCTGTCACCCGCCGCGGCTGCTCAATTCCTGCAGTCAGTGAGAGCCAATCACGGCAAGCCGGCGCAATGACATCACATCATCGCGCCGGAGATCACGTCCCCGCGGCTCTCACTGACTGCAGGAATGGAGCAGCCGCAGCATGGGAGAAAGGTGACGGGCGTGAGAGAGGGGAGGGGGGGAGCAAATTATAAGTGAGAGGGGCAAATGATGAGTAAGGGGCGCATGTCAGGGGGGCATTATATGTGGGGGCACATGACAGGACCCCCCCCCCTGTCATGTGCCCCTTATATATAATACCCCATGTCCTGTGCCCCTCACATATAATGCCCCCTCTGACGTGCCCTTCACATATAATGCCCCCCGTCCTGCCTCAGGGGGCATTATATGTGAGGGGCACATGTCAGGGGGCAATATATGTGTGGGCACATGACAGGGGCCCATATAATGCCCCCCTGACATTTGCCGCTTACTTATAATGCCCAAAGTCATGTGCCTTGGATCATCTCCAGGGTATGGTTCCATTTTGATGTTTAGTTTTTGTTCTTGATATTTTTTGTCGTTTATGATGGTTGTGAGACGACATATAATAGCATGGCCCATGCTAGGTTACTACATTTGTAGATTTGTATTCATAGACCTGCTGAAAATGTGGAGATTGTGTAATTCATGTTCGCACTCAATAAAGTGTTTGAAAATAAACTTGTATTTAGATGCATTTTACTTTGATTACATCAGTATTTTCATAACAAACAATACATGTGCTTAGGGGTTAAGGGATTCTTTAACTAATCTAGTGGAAGAGACTCGAGTGCTAAAATCCATGGTTTATGGGGGCGCAAATTACTTGCCTTTCCCCGGGTGCTGACAACCCAGGCTATGCCACTGTATCTCTCTATATCAGTGGTCTCCAACCTGCGGACCTGCAGATGTTGCAAAACTACAACTCCCAGCATACCTGGGAGTTGTAGTTTTGCAACATCTGGAGGTCTGCAGGTTGGAGACCACTGCTCTATATTATTTGCTCAGCAGTTTGACCTCTGGATGACACATGACGTATAGTTAAAATATCAGGGAACCAAGCTCTGATCACAAAGCTAGCAGTCATATAACTTCTTAAATGCTGCCACCTTAGCATTAAAGGTCCAAATCGTATGTGCCATGGGCTCCCGGTGACTAATCGCTACCCTCCAGCAATTTGGTCACAGGGTGATGATCAGTTAGTATGGCAAATGGAGGCCTTTATTAGGTATTTAGTGTTGCTGCATATGTAATTGTCTGAGCTATTAAAATATAATATGATTATGCACAGTGAATTGCATAAAGGAAATACTCAAACTCTAGAGTATTTTGTTTGTCACACCATATATGAGGAAAATAAATAAGTGAAAGTCACATCTAAACAAAATGGTACCAATAAACAATACAGATCACAACACAGAAAATGAGTTCTCACACAGTTCCGTAGACTTAAAAAAGAAACTAAAATAAGTAATCTGCACAGAATACTGTACATGTGAATAAAATAAAGTTACACCACCAAACAGTAATTTTTGTCTGCATCAACAAGTAAAGGGATGCTTTAGGGTCTATTCACACGTACATTATTCTGTGCAGATTTGACGCGCAGGATTTTCTGCTGCAGATTTCAATGTAAACTGAATGACTGAACACAGCTTGAAATCCTGCGCATCAAATCTGCGCAGAATACTGTACGTGTGAATAGACCCTTGAAGTGATACTCCGGTGGACAAAATTTTTTTTTCAAATCAACTGGTGCCAGAAAATTATACAGTTTTGTAAATTACTTAAAAATCTTTAGCCTTCCAGTACTTATCATCTGCTATATACTACAGAGGAAGTTGTGTAGTTCTTTCCAGTCTGCCCACAGTGCTCTCTGCTGCAACCTCTGTCCGTGTCAGGAACTGTCCAGAGGTGAAGAGAAACATCTGGCACGGAAATTTTGGCGTGTAAACAGTGGAGCAGAAGGCCAGAATCTCCCTATGGTGTTGGCAAACCCTTAGGCCGGTTTCACACTACGGAATTTTTGCACTTGGAATATTCTGTAGTGTTAAAGCTAAAGCTGCGGCCGGCGGCCGTGACGTCAGTGTGCCAGTTAGCGCCTCCTGTGCCAGTTAGCACTTCAATAGAATAGGGAAAAACGAAGATATCGGCAGAACGGGGGAGCAAGCTGCCAGCTTTCCTTTAAAGGGGTTCTCCGGTGCTTATACATTTTATCCCCTATCCAAAGGATAGGGGATAAGATGCTTGATCGTGGGAGTCCCGCCGCTGGGGACCCCCGTGATCCTGCACGCGGCACCCCGTTTTTAATCAGTCCTTGGTGCGTGTTCGCTCCGGGTCTGATGAGCGGCGACCACAGGGCCGACGGCGTGTGACGTCACGCCTCCGCCCCTCAATGCAAGCCTACGGGAGGGGGCGTAATAGCTGTGTGATGTCACGCGCCGCCAGCCCTGTGATCGACAGTAATCAGACCCGGAGCGAACACGCTTCGGGGACTGATTACAAACGGGGTGCCCCAGCAGCGGGACTCCCGCGATCAGGCATCTTATCCCCTATCCTTTGGATAGGGGATAAGATGTCTAAGCACCGGAGAACCCCTTTAAGCACATAAACCTAGGAGTCTAAGTAGTCCTTTCTATGCATCAGTAGGCCCCGTTCACAGGCCTACAGTGGGGGAATGCAAGTAAAAAGATGAAAATTACAGATTGGATGCAACATTATTTAACCTATTTATTAACTTGGTTCTCGGTGGGGGGTGATTGGTAAAAGTAACGTTTAAGGAAATGCCAACCTTTTTTCACAATTTCTTTACTTCAGTAAAAGGATATGTTTAAACTGGTTTAAAGGGGTTATCCAGAAATAGAAAAACAAAGCAGTTTTCTTCCAAAAACCGCATCACATCTGTCTACAGGTTGTTTGTGGTATGACAACTTGGCTCCATGCACTTCAATGGAACCTAGCTGTA
The DNA here is from genome assembly GCF_029499605.1 of Hyla sarda. NCBI lineage: Eukaryota > Metazoa > Chordata > Amphibia > Anura > Hylidae > Hyla > Hyla sarda. The sequence goes on along the minus strand of NC_079194.1, from coordinate 206,316,122 downwards.
TTACCATACACAACCTGAGGATGTGTGGTGCTGTTTTTGAAAGAAATTAGCTTTGCTTTTTTTCTTGAATAATCCCTATTAACTATGCTGTTTTTTATTTTAGTTTTTTTTATAACAATTATGTTTTGAACTGAGGACTGATATTTGTAATAGCATTGTTAAATGTGTCACTGCACGACAAATACATAGATGCTCTAGTGCAGACACAGTGCATAGCACATTGTTGTTAACTGCTGCTGCTGTTCTGGAACTGTCTCTGCTGGGGCATACTTATATTATTCATTACATGTACTGAAATGACGTGTGTGTGCTCGCCCCCGTCTGTATCAAGCGTACAGGAGTGTTCTTGCCCCCCAAGCGTACACGAGTGTGCCCACCCCTGCCTGCACATAGCATACACAGGTGTACCCTCCCCTGCCTGTACCGAGCGTCCACTAATGTACCTGCCAGTACCAAGTATACATGTGTGCCTGCCTCTGCCTGTACTGAGCGTGCACTAGGGTGCCCGCCCCTGCCTGTACCAAGCGTACATAAGTGTGTCCCCCCCTGCCTGTACCAAGCATACACTAGTGGGCCCGCTACTGCCAGTACCAAGTGTACATGTGTGCCTGCCTCTGCCTGTACTGAGCGTGCACTAGGGTGCCCGCCCCTGCCTGTACCAAGTGTACATGAGTGTGTCCCCCCCTGCCTGTACCAAGCATACACTAGTGGGCCCGCTACTGCCAGTACCAAGTGTACATGTGTGCCTGCCTCTGCCTGTACTGAGCGTGCACTAGGGTGCCCGCCCCTGCCTGTACCAAGCGTACATAAGTGTGTCCGCCTCTGCCTTTACTAAGCGTACACTAGTGGGCCCGCCACTGCCAGTACCATGTGTACATGAGTGTGCCCACCCCTGCCTGTACTGAGCATGCGCTAGGGTATCTGCCCCTGCCTGTACCAAGCGTATGCTAGTGTGCCTGCCACTGCCTATATCACGGCCGCCGGCCGCAGCTTTAGCTTTAACACTACAGAATATTCCAAGTGCCTGTACCTTACATGAGTGCGCCCTGAAATTACAAGTTGATTCCACAATTTTCTTCTTAAAGGGGTACTCCAGTGAAAAACAATTTATTTTAGATCAACTGATGTCAGAAAGTTAAACAGATATGTAAATTACTTCTATTAAAAAATCTTAATCCTTCCAGTACTTATCAGCTGCTGTTTACTACAGAGAAAGTTATTTTCTTTTTGAATCTCTTTTGTCTGTCCATAGTGCTCTCTGCTGACACCTCTGTCCATGTCAGAAACTTTCCAGAGGAGGAGAAAATCCCCATAGAAATCCTATCCTGCTCTGGACAGTTCCTGACATAAACAGAGGTGTCATCAGAGAGCACTGTGGAAAGACAGAAAATAAATGTAAAATGAAATCTGTTTAACTTTCTGTCACCATTTGATTTCAAATTGTTTTCCACCGGAGTACCCCTTTAAATACACCTATGGGGGAGTTTCATCAAAACCTTTCCAAAGGAACCAATGAGATTGATTCTTTTATTTTTAAAAAGGCCTCTGAAAAATGAAAGAAGCAATCTGATTGCTATGGGCAACGGGTCAACTTTTCCTCTGCACAGGTTTTGGGAAATCTCCCCAATACTCTTAATTTAAAAGGAAACCCCATTGGAGAGCTGTTAGGCAATAAAAAAACAAACTGTTCTTTTTCTGGAGCTGATTGGTGGTTGTCAAACTTGAAATCGCCCACACCTCACTACCTCTCCTTACTGATGTACAGAGCCCTGTAAATCAATCTAGGAGGGGCTTAGAAATTATGGCAAGCCAATAGGTGTGCCAAATAGTGGCCCCTTGACACTTGGCTAAGAAATAATAAGGTGATTTTTTAAGTTTGGCAACCACCATCAGCTCTTGGAAAGGTACAGTTTGCTTTTTATACCTTAACAAATAGAGCTGACAGATTCCTTAAATGGGCACTGTCATTAAAACTATTTTTTGCTATTGCACTCCTTATGGTAAATAAAAAATCGTTCTAATATACTTTGTTTGAAAAAAAAATGACGTTTTCTATGTTTTATGTGTTTAAAAAATCTTTTGCACAAACTTTGGACTCCTGCTGGCGGCTTGCGTCATCGCTCTGCTCCCTAAGCAGACAGAGCAGAGCGATGACGTGAGCGAACGGAGCTGGTGAGTGTAAGTCCTCGCCCAGGGGACTACTTGCCGGTTGGGGAATTTATAACTTAAAGGAGTACTCCAGAATAGGAAAATTGTCCTCCATACTGCCAGCAATAAAAAAATAAAGAGATACATACCTTCCTTCGCTCCCCCGGTGCCTCTGGTAACCCACTCCGGTCTCCGACGAGATCCTCTTCCTGGTTGCCGGTGGTCGTCGAGTCATACTGCACTGAGCCAATCACCGGCCACAGTGAAGTCCTTACTCGGCCGGCAATAAGCTGAGCGTCAGTGTGACGTTTTTGGCCCCGGCAGCAGGTGCCGGGGAGGAAAACGTCACAATGCCGCTCAGCCTATCCCCGGCTGAGTCGAGACTTTGCTGCAGCCAGTGATTGAGTGCAGTATAACTCGACAACCACCGGCAACCAGGAAGAGGATCTCGTCGGAGACCGGAGTGGGTTACCAGAGGCACCGGGGGAGCGAAGGAAGGTATGTATCTCTTTATTTTTTTATTGCTGGCAGTATGGAGGACAATTTTCCTATTCTGGAGTACTCCTTTAATATCTTCACCATCCCTTGTGGCACAAACATCCCCCGGGGATGGTGAGGATAAGGATTTTAACACATATAACGCGTTGTCTGTTACCCTCCCCCGCACGAGCACCCGAGATCCCGCTGTTTAAGCTTGAATAGCTATGCATCGTGATATCTTTGGATGCAATAAAGATTCCATTTCACGACCAGTGTGGTGAGTGCATTCTTATATTCTTTATGGACATTTCTATGTGTTAAAATCTGCTGATTGGTTCCCTTTAAATCAACTGGTGCCAGAAAGTTAAACAGATTTGTAAATTACTCTGATTTTAAAAATCTCAATCTTTCCAGTAATTATCAGCTCTTGTATACTACAGAGGAAATTATTTTCTTTTTGAATTTATTTTCTGTCTGACCACAGTGCTCTCTGCTGACACCTCTGTATGTGTCAGGAACTGTCCAGAGCAGGATAGGTTTGCTATGGGGATTTTTTCCTGCTCTGGACAGTTCATAACATGGACCGACGTGTCAGCAGAGAGTACTGTGGTCAGACAGATATATAATTAAAAAAGAAAAGAATTTCCTTTGTACTATACAGCAGCAGATAAGTACTGGAAAGATTAAGATTTTTAACCTCTTAAGGACTCAGGATTTTTCAGTTTTTTGCACTTTCGTTTTTTCCCCCCATAACTTCTAAAAATCATAACTCTTTCAGTTTTCCACCTACAGACCTATATGAGGGCCTGTTTTATGTGCTACCAATTTTACTTTGTAATGACATCCGTCATTTTACAACAAAATCTATGGCAAAAGCCAAAAAAATTTTTGTAGGAGGACAAAATTGGAAAACAAAATGCAGTGCACTTTTCGGTAAAATTGTCACCTTATATTTATTCTGTAGGTCCATATGGTTACAAGGATACCTAATTTATGTATGTTTAATTTTATTATACTACCTAAAAAAAATATATATATATATATATGTGTGTGTGTGTATATATATATATATATATATATATATATATATATATATATTTACATGCACCAATATTAGTATGTGTAAAATTGTCATCTTCTGACCCCTGTAACTTTTTTATTTTTCCGCATACAGGGCTCATTTTTGCGCCATGGTCCTTAGTTTTTATTGGTACCATTTTAATGGGACTTTTTGATCGCTTTTTAAAATTTTTTTTAAGGGTATACAAAAGGACCAAAAATATGCAATTTGGGAATTTTTTACGAATAAGCCATTGACCATGCGGTTTAATTAACATTATATTTTTATAATTCAGACATTTACGCATACGGCAATAAAACATGTTTGTTTATTTATGTATATATATATGTGTATATATATATATATATATATTTATTTATTTATTTTTTACTGGGAAAAGGGGGGGTGATTCAAACTTATTGGGGAAGGGGTCAAATCACATTTATAATTTTTTTTTTTTTTATTTATTTTTTAACCTATTTTTACACCATTTTTTAGTCCCCATAGTGGACTATTACATGCAATCTTCTGATTGCATACACTTTTCAATGCTATGCCATAGCATAGCATTGATCGGTGTTATTGGCGCTCTGCTGCTCCAGCCTGCTGAGCAGGCATGGAGCAGCAGATCGCCGGTCGCACGGAGATGGAGGCAGGTAGGGACCTTTCCCAGTCCTCTCAGCTGTGAGACCGCGTTATAGCGTACAGGTATGCCCTGCGTACTTAACAGGTTAAATTGAAGTAAATTACAAATCTGTTTAAGTTTCTGCCACCAGTTGATTTGAAAAAGAAAAATGTTTTTTTAGGGGTACTCCAAAGGGCAGCGTTTGGAACATTTAGTTGCCACGCCCCCCCCCCTCCCCCTGAGACGTCACACCACGCCTCCTCAATGCAAGTCTATGGGAGGGGGTATGATGGCAGCATGCACAGCGTTTGGAACTAAATGTTCTGAATGCTGCCAAGTGGAGTACCCCTTTAAGAATTATTATACCCCTTCAGTGTACACATCACAATAATGAGCTTTGCTGTGCGATGAGATGAATGGATGTTGCCCAATTAGGGGGTACTCTGTGCAGGGTGTTTGAATATTTTTGTGACGCCAGGGCACAGTTAGCCTACATGGTCCAAGGATAAAACTGCTTCTCCGGGGCTACAGGCATGATATTAAATACACCAATGCCAGGTTACGGATAACTGTCTTTCTGAGTCAGGAGTAGATGTTATATGTATATGTATAACCCTTGGGAGCTCTGTGGACTTGCTGTGACTTGTAGTATTGTACACCCACTTGGCTTTACTTGTTGCTGGCATGGGACTGTATACTTAATTCTGAGGCCTCCCACGCTGACTAGGGTTCTGATAGTGTCCGGTTAACGCTACACCGCCAGGGTATGCTCTTCCTGGATGGGGAACACTTGCAGAATGGCGCAGTCGCTTGCTTGAAGATTTTGTTCAGGCTTCCCTTGAATCACCTCACAGTCCTGCTGTCTCTTCATCACAATATAGCTCACCCTGAGCCTTGCCCCCCCCCCCCCCCCCCCACATACTATATATGGCCTAGTTAGGGGGCCTCCCATTGAGCATTCAGATGGGTACTCTGCATCATGCTTCCTAACAGATATCCTGGAAATTTCTTAAAGATACAGTGCAAAACAATATAAATTAACTGACAAAGACTACAATGAATATCAAAACATCACCTGAGCAGCAGGGCCTAGTGCAGGCACATGACAGGACGCACTTCGGTACTGGGACACCACATATGTAATGTTGCTATATAATAGAGCAGTTATCCCCGATCTGTGGCACTCCAGTTGTTATAAAATTACAGCTCCCAGCATAGCCTGTCAGGGCATGCTGAGAGTTGTAGCTTTCCAAGAGCTGGAGAGCCAAGGATTGGGTTTTACAGCAATAGAGCGTTGGTCGCACTGGTTTACTCTGACTAATGGATACAGTAGTGCATTAAAGCTTACTGAACTACTTCAATTAATATTGCTTGTAGATGCTGTATGTAAACAGGATGACTTTAGACATTGCTGAGTGATCAAGAAAAGCCCTAATAATAGCGTAAAAAGTCTATGGGATCAATATATGTAATAGTACATTATACATATTGGATTACTTTGATTAATAGTGCTTGTAGATGCTATAAGTAAATAAAACCTTATTAGACTAGTGCATAAACTAGCTGAGTAGCATATAAAGTACTCTGCGGGCTCACAACATGGCTCGAGGGAAAGAGCAACTGTAGGATTTTGGAGAGGGAATTTTGCTGTCATGGTTTTTGGGGGCCATGTTGCATTTAGGAAACCCTCATGGTGCCAGAACAGCAAAAAAAAAAACCCATCGTACACTATTTGGGAAAATACACCCCTCAAAGTACGTAACAAGGGGTATAGCACTACAATGCTCAGAAGAGAAGGAGCAAAATGGGGCTTTTTGAAAGAGAATTTTACTGAAATGGTTTTTGGGTGGCATGTTGCATTTAGAAAGCCCCCATGGTTCCAGAACAGCAAAAAAATAAAACACATGGCACACTGTTTGGGAAACTACACCCCTCAAGGGGTATAGTGAGCCTTAACACCTTACAGGTGTTTGACGACTTTGCATTGAAGTTGGATGTGAAAACGGAAAATTTGATTTTTAACACTAAAATTAGGGATGTCCCGATACGATACTGGTATCGCTATCGGGGCCGATACTAGCCATTTGCATGGTATCCGGGACTCGTTTAATGTCCCCGATACCATGCCCGATACCTGGTGCCGCTCTGCTGCCCCGTTCTTCCATCCTCCAGTCCGCATCATAGTGTTCCATGGAGGAGCATGTGACACACACGTCACTCCGCCTCCTCCGCTGCACCCAGTGTAACGCTACGCAGGAAGCAGAGTGATGTGTATGTCACATGCTACTCCATAGGACGACACGATGTGGACCGGAGGTCGGGAGAACGGGGCAGCAGAGCGGCAGCACCCGACCCGAGGAGGTGAGCTGCCTGCAAGGAGGGGGCTGCTACTAATGTCTAAATGGGGGGGGGGCCCTGCTGCTATCTTAATGGGGGGGGCCCTGCTGCTGTCTAAATGTGGGGGCCCTGCTGCTGTCTAAATGTGGGGGCCCTGATGCTTTCTAAAGGGGGGGGGCCTGATGCTTTCTAAAGGGGGTGGGGCTGCTGCTGTCTAAAGGGGGGGGGGGCTGCTGCTGTCTAAAGGGGGGCAGCTGTCTACAGAGCAGGCTGCTACTAATGACTGCCAGGGGGCTGCTGCTAATGTGTCTGCAAGGGGATACTACCTACTATTAAAGACAATCTTACGGCAGAGTCACCTGCACCAACTTGAATTTATAGGTAGAAAGTGCAGGTGACCTGGTTTCTACCGCTGCTCACCATTTGGTCATCGATTTCGCTGCCAATGCGAATTCCCTGTTCTGTCCAATAGAGAAGAGAGAAATTTTGGCTCATACTACAGCAGCTGCCTCCATTGTAAACAACATATCATACGGTAATCAGCGCCAGAGACCGCGTCACCCTGCTGTCAGATTCCCTTTAAAATATAAGTACTCGTACTTGGTATCGGCGAGTACTAGAATTAAAGTATCGGTACTCGTACTCGGTCTAGAAAAAATGGTTTTGGGACATCCCTAACTAAAATGCTGGGGTTACTCCAAATTTTTCATTTTCACATGGTGTAATAGGAGAAAATGGAACCCAAAATTTGAAGCCCAATTTCTCCCAATTAAAAAAACACCCCATATGTGGACGTAAAGTGCTCTGCGGGCGCACTACAGGTCTCAGAACAGAAGGAGTGCCCTTGGGCTTTTGGAGTGAAAAGTTTGTTGGAATTGAAGTCGAGGGCCATGTGCATTTACAAAGCCCCCATTGTGCAAGAACACCAGTAACCCCACACGTTACACCATATTAAAAACTACACCCCTCAAGGAACATAACAAGGGTTATAGTGAGTACTTACACCTCCCATGTTTTTTGGACAGTGGGCCGTAAAAGTGAAAGAATTGATTTTTAACACTGAAATGCTGGTATTAACGAAAAATGTTTTTGTTTCACAAGTAGTAAGTGAAAAAAGCTCCACAAAATTTGTAGCTCAATTGTTCTCCAGAATAAGCAAATACCTCATATAAGGCAGTAAAGCACTATGCGGGTGCAAAACAGGGCTTAGGAGTGAGACGGCACTGATGAGATTTGAGGCCTAAAGTGGTGATTCGCACTGCAATGGTTGAGGTTCTAACATAAAATCTAAAAAAAAACAAAAAAAAAACCCTGGCAAGTGACCACAGTTTTGAAACTACACCCCTCAAGGAAGGTAACAAGGGGTAAAGTGAGTACTTATACCTCACAGTTTTTTTTGAAAAGTTGGCCATAAATTAAAATGCTGGGATTACCCAATTTTTACAATTTTCGCAAGGGGTAATGGGAGAAATGGGGTTCCAAATTTTGGCGGGCTTTTTCCCCTGACTATGGAAATACATCCACAAATGGGGTAACATGCTGGGCGGGTGCACAACAAGGCTCAGAAGTCATAGAGGTCTGTAAGCATTTGAGGCCTATGGCATATCAGTAGCTGAGGGTTACATACATTCAGAGGAAAATGCAAAAATGAAACACCCACATGTTACACCATTATAGGAATGGGTATAGGGAGTAAAGAGGACATTTTGAACGCACGGATGTTTCCTAAATTTATTTTCCAGGAATAGATGAAGGATAGCTTTCGAAAATTGCAATTTTCAACCTATGCTCTGCTCCATCTTTCTGGGAAAATTATGTTTTCCAGCAGAGTACCAGTTTAGTGTATATTTCACTTCAGAATTTGCTTGAAAAGCAGGTTGATTCTGCTTTTTCCAATGTGGTTTGGAATCCACGTCACAGGAAAAATCGTAACCTGCAACTGTTTGTTGAATCATGCTGATTCCACATCAAAAAGCTCTGATATGGATGCACTTCTGAAAGCCCCTATGTCATCATTTACTACACCACAAACTCTGACATCATTAACCATTCTGGAGCTTTAAAATGAAACCATCATATTTTTTGAAGTTTTAAAGGGAACTTGCTGCCTGGTTCATGAGTCATCAGGGAGGTCCTCAGTGGCTTCTCCCTGGCCCACCAACCTTTTTTGAGAGATCTCTCTTTGGGTATAGGGAGATATTTATAAATCAAGAACAGCAGGGCAGACTGATACCACTTGGGATCAATGAACTGTGGGCATAATGAAATAACAGGGCACGCAATGCCAACATACTATGACACATTCAGGCATTTCAGAGAAATCATATATTTGAAATGCAGCCAAGAAGGGATAAGTAGTCATGGGAGGAAGACCCTGCTGCTGCTCCTCACTGTAAGGGCCCTGAGTGACAGGCCTCTCCCTATGCACACATAGGAAGAGACTCATTACTCCGGGCCATCAGGGTGGCTTCTGGCCTGTGTTTCTGCTGACAGGTTCTCTTTAAAAAAAAAAAAACGGGCAGCCTGTGGCCTAACACTAGTTGCGGAGTCGCTTGTCATGTAAGCGCTCAGTCGGCGCATGCGCTCTATGCAAAGAGTATAGAGACTACATAGGGGTTTAAAAATGCAATCTTTAGATTGCATACACTGAGCAATGCTATGCCAAAGGGTTATTGGTGCTCCATTGCTCTAGCCAGCCATGGCTGAAAGGAGCACAGATCGGACGGTGTGGAGGCTTGCGATAGTCCTGATCAGCTCCGCTGAGCTACAAGCAGTAGATTTTGGCATTTTAGATGCCGCAATCAACTATTATCATGGCATCTAAAGGGTTAAAAAAGTACTACCGTGCTGACAACTTATCCCCTAACTAAAGGATAGGGGCTAAGTTGCCTGATCGTGCGGGGTCCCGCCGCTGGGGACCCCCGCGATCTCGCACGCAGCACCACTCTCTCATCGGGCCCCGGAGTGAACATCCGCTCCGGATCTGATGACTGGGCTGGTGAAAGTGACGTCACAGCTCCGCCCCCTCAATGCAAGTCTATGGCAGGGGCAAGACAGCTGTCTCGCCAGCTGCCATAGACTTGCATTGAGGAGGCGGAGCCTGATGTCACATGGGGCGGAGCCGTGACGTCACAGTACTCCGGCTCCATGATCGGCAGTCATCAGACCCATAGCGATGTTTGCTTCGGGGCCTGATGAAAGCGGGGTGCTGCGTGCGAGATTGCGGGGGTCCCCAGCAGCGGGACCCCGCGTGATCAGGCAACTTATCCCCTATCCTTTAGATAGGGGATAAGTTGTCAGCACGGTAGTACTCCTTTAATGTCAAGCATTGGCCCGATTGCCGATGTCCGGCATTATCCATGGGTCCTGGCTCCTGATAGCAGCCCGGAAAGAACAAATATGAGCTCGCTGCACCATATATATACGACACCGGTCATTAAAGGAGTACTCTGGTGCAGAGTATTCCTGCTCCATCCTGCCCGGGCTGCAAAAAAATGAACCGATGTTCAGCCTCGGCCGGCGATAGGCTGAGCGCCATGTGACGCTTCGTTACACCCGTAAGTATGAAGAGGATGGACCGGAGGACCGATCAGCTGTAGTGGCGCTCCGCGGGAACCCAGGAAGGTGAGAGATGGTTCATTTTCATTTTTTTTGCAGCCCGGGCAGGACAGAGCAGGAATACTCTGCACCAGAGTACTCCTTTAAGGGGTTTAAGGTGACAGGCAATGTCACAGACCATGTCATGATAATGTTGTCAACCTTGTGGCATGAATAACCTTCCAACGTCAGCTCATGTACTGTTGTACTACATAGAAATGATCAGCCCATGTCTGTGACAATCTGATATCCTATAGTGATGTAGTGCTCACGTAAGCAGCCATGTCCCTGTGAGTATAGTGTATATTCAGTATATAGCACATATCATAGTTCGCCTCCTTGGGATTTTCATCTGGCTGAGTGGTTTTCTTGCTTATTCTTCCCTGCTTGTGTATGTGCTATGTACTAAGAAATATATTGCTTGCTGACACGTCCCTTTCTGCGGCTCTTGTCTTAATAACAGGGTCATAAATAAACACTAATAATATTGCTGCTTTAATGCATTTGTGAAGTAGATTTTGGTCACCTTTCCCCTCATCTAATCATGGTTGTTACCTAGAGGCGACCATTTATCTCCAGCCTCTATAATAAGTATTTGTTATTTGGAGCAGTAGAGGTATATTCTTCATATGTGCCGGAGCCTGGAACATTGAAACGAGGTATTGATCTCAGCCCCCATGTGATTTCTCCTTGGCTTGCTGTCAATAACATTTTGGAATCACATAGTACTGTGGTTGACCTCACTTTTTTATATACTTGTTATTCTTTGTGTTCTAAATTATGGGGAATAAAATCCTATATCTATAATTATTCTAAGCTATTTAATCAGAAGGTTTGGCCCACGTGACCTAGATTGCTTCCAATTGTAGTTTATTTGTATTTTAGTCCACATTAAGGACCAAGCCCATTTTCACCTTATCGGGGTATTCCATGAAAAAAACTGTTTTATATAGATCAACTGACTCCAGAAAGTTAAACAGATGTGTAAATTACTTCTATTAAAAAATCTTAATCCTTTCAGTACTTATGAGCTTCTGAAGTTAAGGTTGTTCTTTTCTGTCTAAGTCCTCTCTGATGACACCTGTCTCGGGAAACAGCCAGATTAGAAGCAAATCCCCATAAGTACTGAAAGGATTAAGATTTTTTTTAAAGTAATTTACAAATCTAACCAAAAAGAAATGATGATGGCACTCCCACGTACAGGTGGAAGCTGTGTTTATTCAGTAACCGGCAGGTTGCAGCATTGGGAAGAGGGACGCCAGGAGCATGTAAAAGCCTTTTCGTGCACCAGGTGGTCTGAAGAAGTTTGCCTGGTGCACGAAAAGGCTTTTATACGCTCCTGCCATCCCTCCTCCCCATGCTGCAACCTGCCGGTTACTGAATAAACACAGCTTCCACCTGTACGTGGTGAGTGCCATCATCATTTCTTTTTGGTTAGATTTACCTGCACTTCGGATTGGGCACCCAGCTATAGGTCCATTGACTGTGGGTCCGTGATCGTCATTATTTGGGCGTATGAGAGCTGTGCCGGGCCCTCTTTCTCTGTTTCTACATAATTTACAAATCCGTTTAACTTTCTGGAGCCAGTTGATATATAAAAAAGTTTTTTTTCCTGGATAACCCCTTTAAGGACCAGAGTATTTTTTGCCAATCTGACCACTGTCACTTTAAGCATGAATAACTCTGGAATGCTTTTACTTTCCTTTCTGATACCAAGAGAGTTTTTTCGTGACATAGTCAACTTTATGTTAGTGGTAAATTTTCGTCTATACTTGCATCATTTCTTGGTGAAAAATTCCCAAATTTTATGAAAATGTTTAATTTTTTTAACTTTGAAACTCTCTCCTTCTAAGAATATGTCTAGTTTGTGTTTGCATCATAAAGTTGACATGTTTTTTCTTTTGGAAGACATCAGAGGGCTTCAAAGTTAAGCAGAAATTTTCAAATTTTTCACAAAATTTTCGAAATCTGTGTTTTTCAGGGACCAGTTCAGTTTTAAGTGGATTTGCAGAGCCTTCATGTTATAACTACTAGGGATTAGGGATGTAAGAAAAAATTGATTCCCGCGATTATCGCGATTTTTCACTTGCCGATACTGAATCGATTCAGTATCGGCAAGTGAAAAATCGCTTTAGTGATGTGGAATTTGTATCTCCTGATGCACAGAAAGCATGTCCCGGGCATCAGGAGATACAAGTTCCACATTTTGTCAGCCGGATCTGACACGGCGGCGGCGCTCTGGATGTATGGAGCGGGCTCCGACTCGTGCCCGCTCCATACTCTGCGGCCCCCGGCTGATTTCAGTATCCGGGGGCCGCTGATGCATCACCGCCGCTAATATCCAGCATGCGGTGCTCTGCAGTACGTATGGAGCGGGCTCCGGACTCGTGCCCGCTCCATACTCTGCAGCCCCCGGCTGTTCTCAGTAGCCGGGGGCCGCCGCTAATAGCCAGCATGCGGCGATCCCCGCAGCTGGCTATTAACCCTTTAGATCGCCGCTGTCAAAGCTGACAGCGGCGTCTAAATGGAGATGTGTAGGCTCTCCGTGGCTCTGTCATTGATAGAGCCTGGCTGGACCAGGCTCTATCAATGGATCGCAGATAAATGGAGTTCAATAGAACTCTATTCATCTGTCTGAGGAATCTAATGATTCCTAAAAGACTAATAAAGTGTACAAAAAAATAAAATAAAAATAAAGTTTTAATAAAAGCGTAAAAGACATTGTTTTTTAAACATAATCGGGATATATCGCGATGTATCGTCACCTAGACGGTATCGCGATATATCGGTATATATCGAATCGCGAATCGCCAAATTCATGGCGATTCACACCCCTACTAGGGATCGACCGATATCTATTTTTTTAGGGCCGATACTCTGTGGAGGTTAGGCCGATAACTTATGCCGGAATATCGGTATAAGTTATCGGCTATTTATCCCCCCCACCGGCGACACCGCTGCAGATCATTGATTTAAAGCGGGTGCTTTAAATCAATGAACTGCGGTGGCAGAGACCGCCGACATCACCCGCTTCTCTCCTCCCTGCCTGTTCCTGGGGTCCTCCTGAGTCCTATCACCGCTACCGCCCCGGCCAGAGACCACCGCTGCCCCATTGCCTCCCCCATCCCCGGTTTTATAATTGCCTGTTCCCTGGGTCCGTGCTACATCTGGCTCCGGTGACGTCGCGTTGAGGACGTCACTCGTCATTGCGTAGCTCACAGCGTAACACAGGACGCCACAGGAGCCAGAAGTAGCCCGGGCCCCGGGAACAGGTAATTATAAAGCCGGGGATGGGGGAGGCAATGGGGCAGCGGCGGCGGTCTTGGTGCGGTGTGGGGGTGCGGCACGGTGCAGGGGTGGGGGCGGTGCGGAGGGCCGGGGCATTATCGGATTATCGGCAAGGTAATTGCTGAGACCAATAACGTCCGTAAATATCGGCCAATAATATTGGCTAAACCGATAATCGGTCGATCCCTAATAAATACCCCATAAATGACCTCATTATAAAAACTGCACCCCTCAAAGTATTCACAATGACATTTAGCAAGTGTGTTAACCCTTTAGGTGTTTCACAGGAATAGCAGCAAAATAAATGAGAACATTCAAAATCTTCATTTTTTACACTAGCATGTTCTTGTAGACCCAGTTTTTTGAATTTTTACAAGGGGTAAAAGGAGAGAAATCCCCCCAAAATGTGTAACCCAATTTGAGCAAGGATATACCTCATGTGAATGTAAAGTGTTCTGCGGGTGCAGTAGAGGGCTCAGAAGGAAAGGAGCAACAATGGGATTTTGGAGAGGGAATTTTGCTGAAATTGTTTTTTTGGGGGGCATGTCGCATTAAGGAAGCCCCTATGGTGCCAGAACAGCAAAAAAAAAAAACATGGCACACTATTAGGGAAGCAACACCCCTCGAGGAACGTAACCAGGGGTACAGTGAGCATTAACACCCCACAGGTGTTTGACAAATTTCCGCTAAAGTTGTACATGTAAATGAAAATATATATATATATTTTTTTCACTAAAATGCTGGTGTTAACCCAATTTTTTCATTTTCACAAGGTGTAATAGGAATAAAACCCTCCCAAAATTTGTAACACCATTTCTTCTGAGTATGGAAATACCCCATATGTGGACGTAAAGTGCTCTGGGGGCGAACTACAATGCTCAAAAGAGAAGTAGCGTCATTGAGCTTTTGGAGAGAGAATTTGTTTGGAATGGAAGTTGGGGGCCATGTGTGTTTACAAAGCCCCCCCATGGTGCCAGAACAGTGGAACACCCCCCCCCCCCCCCCCCCCCGTGACCCCATTTTGAAAACTACACCCCTCACAGAATGTAACTAGAGGTGCAGTGAGCATTTACAACCTACTGGCGTTTGACAGATCTTTGGAACAGTGGGCTGTGCAAATGAAAAATTAAATTTTTCATTTTTATGGACCACTGTTTCAAAAATCTGTCAGACACCTGTGTGGTGTAAATGCTCACTGCACCCCCTATTACATTCCGTGAGAGGTGTAGTTTCCAAAATGGGGTCACGTGGGGGGGGGGGATTTCCACTGTTCTCGCACCATGGGGGCTTTGTAAGCACACATGGCCTTCAATTCCGGACACATTCTCCCTCTAAAAGCCCAATGGTGCTCCTTCTCTTCTGAGCATTGTAGTTCTCCCGCAGAGCACTTTACATCCACATATGGGGTATTTCCATACTCAAAAGAATTGGGATTACACATTTTTGGGGGCTTTTTTTTTCCTTTTCTCCCTTGTGAAAATGAAAAATTTTGAGTAACACTTGCATTTTAGTGAAATTAAATTATATTTTAATTTTCACATCCAACTTTAACCCCTTAAGGACGCAGCCCTTTTTCACCTTAAGGACTGAGCCCTTTTTCACAATTATGACCACCGTCACTTTACAAATTAATAACGCGAAAACGCTTTTACCGAATATTCTGATTCTGAGAGAGTTTTTTCGTGACATATTCTACTTTATTTTGGTTGTAAATTTTCGGCGTTAATTGCATCCTTTTTTGGTGAAAAATCCCAAAATTTCATGAAAATTTTGCATTTTTCTAACTTTGAAGCTCTCTAATTGTAAGGAAAATGGATATTCCAAATAAATTTTAGTTTTCTTCACAAACACAATATGTCCACTTTATGTTGGCATCATAAAATGGACATATTTTTGCTTTTTGAAAAAAATTAGAGGGCTTCAAAGTAGAGCAGCAATTTTCAAAAATGTCATGAAAATTGCTAAATCTGAAGGGACAGATGTTACAGAACTACAACTCCCAGCATGCCTGGGCAGTCGAGGCATGCTGAGAGTTGTAGTTTGGCAACATCTGGAGGGCTACTGTTTAGGCACCACTGTAATAGTGGTCTCCAAACTGTGACCCTCCAGATGTTGCAAAATTACAACTCCCAGCATGCCCAGACAGCCTTTGGCTGTCTGGGCATGCTGGGAGTTGCAGTTTGGCCCCCCTAGTGGTTGCCACAGTAAAGATCGATTTACTTTCACTTTCAATTCCCCCCACTGTCGATTCCCTACCTGATCAGGATCCTGCAGGCTCCAGCGAAATTCCCAGGTCCCCAGGCATCTCCTGCAGGTACGGCCTCCATCTTCTTCCCAGAGCCCCTCGACATCCAGGGGTGGGAAGAACGGGGGTTGCCATGGCAACCCCCTGTCCTGCGCTGCCATTGGTCAGAACTCCGTTCTGAGTAATGGCAGGGGATAGGAGTAGATCGCAGCTTTGCGATCTCACTCCAATCCTTTAGGCTGATTGGGGCTGTTGCTGACAACTCCGATCAGCCCTATTTTCCGGGTGATCGGGTCACCAGAGACCCGATCAGCCCGGAATTGGAGAAAATCGCATGTCTGAATTGACATGCAATTTTCTCCGATCGCCGACATGGGACTCAGGACCCCCCTGGGCGATGTGCCAGGGTGCCTGCTGAATGATTTCGGCTAGCGGTGGGGACCGGATTTCCCATGGGCGTATGGATACGCCCTCGGTCCTTAAGGACTCGGAATGCAGGGCGTATCCATACGCCCTTTGTCCTGAAGAGGTTAATGAAAAATTTGTCAAACACCTGTGGGGTGTTAAGGCTCACTATACCCCTTATGTCCCATGAGCGGTGTAGTTTCCAAAATGAGGTCACATGTGGGTATTTAATTTTTTTGCGTTTATGTCGAAACTGCTGTAAAATCAACCACCCCTCTGCAAATCACCAATTTAGGTCTCAAATGTACATGGTGCTCTCACTCCTGAGCCCTGTTGTGCGCCCGCAGAGCATTTTGCATCAACATATGGGGGTCTTTTTTTTCCTTTTACCTCTTGTGAAAATTAAAAGTATGCGGCAACACCAGCGTGTTAGTGTAAAACAATACATTATTATTTTTTTTTTACATTAACATGCTGGTGTAGACCCCAACTTTACCCTTTCAAAAGGGGTAAAAGGAGAAAAAGCCCCTCTAAATTTGTAACGCAATTTCTCCCAAGTGCGAAAATACCCCATATGTGGCACTAAACTGTTGCCTTGAAATATGACAGGGCTTTAAAGTGAGTGAGCGCCGATACCAAAAAACCCTACAGCAGTGTTTCCTAAACAGGGTGCCTTCAGCTGTTGCAAAACTCCCAGCATGCCTGGATCTCCATTTTGGAAACAGTCTGTATGAGACGTTTTTCATTTTTGTTTGGGGGGGGGGGGGGTGTAACTGTGTAGGGGAGTGTATATATGTAGTGATTTACTTTTTATTTTGTGTTAGTGTACTGTTTTTAGGGTACATTCACATGGGCGGGGGTTCACAGAGAGTTTCCCGTTGGGAGTTTGAGCTGCGACTCACATTCACATTGGGGGGGGGGGGCAAACCTCCAGCTGTTCCAGAACTACAACTACAACTCATGCCCTTTGGCTGTCTGTGTATGCTGGGAGTTGTAGTTATGCAATGGCTGGAGGCACACTGGTTGCAAAACACTGAGTTTTTGCAGCCAGTGTGCCTCCAGCTGTTGCAATACTACAACTCCCAGCATGTACGGTCTGTCAGTGCATTCTGAGAATTGTAGTTTGCAACAGCTGGAGGCACACTGGTTTCGAAACACTGAGTTAGCTAACAAACGCTGTATTTCGCAACCAGTGTGTCTACTGCTTTTGCAAAACTACAACTCTCAGCATGCACTGACAGCCGAAGGACATGCTGGCAGTTGTAGTTATGCAACAGCTGGAGACACACTTTTTCATAGAAAAAAAATGTGCCTCCAGCTGTTGCATAACTATAACTCCCAGCATGCACAGACAGCCAAAGGGCATCCTGGGAGCTGTAGTTGTGCCTCCAGCTGTTGCAAAACTACAACTCCCAGCATGCCCTTTTTGCTGTGCATGCTAGGAGTTGTTGCTTAGCAACAGCAGGAGGCAAACAGGCCTTACCTCCTGCTGTATCCTGTAGGGATCGACTGATTATCGGTTTGGCCGATATTATCGGACGATATTCATGATTTTGGTATCGGCAATAAGCTTGCCGATAATCCGATAATGCCCGCTTTAATTCAATGATCTTCAGCTGCTTCTTCGGGGCCAGGGGGAGGGGGGGTGGAGAAATAGCAGATAGCTTATACCGATATCCCGGTATAAGTTATCGGCCTGAAAGGCCACAGATTATCGGTATTGGCCGTAAAAAAATCGATATCGGTCGATCCCTAGTATCCTGTCGCCGCTGCTCCTACTGCTGCCGTCCCGATCCTGCTGCTGCCTGAGGGGACCCCGCTGACCTCCGCCGAGGTAAATAAGGAAACAGCAGGACAGTGATTGGTCGGTGTTTCCGACCGATCACGTCACGTAATCGTGAGGTGGCACCCGTGCCACCTCACTCCTGCTGGTAAAGGGTGATAGGTGACGTCCAAAACTGCACCTATCGCCCTTCTTTTTTTTTCTGGGTTATCGGAGACCCGATTGACCCGGAATCGCCGCTAATCGCCGTTCTGAATTGACCATGGATTTGCACGGGGTTTCAGCAGGATCCCGGTCTGTTCCCCGCCTGTGGAGGGGACCGGAATTCCCACAGGCGTACAGGTACGCCCTTGGTCCTTAAGTACTAGGATTTCAGGGTGTACCTGTACGCCCTTGGTCCTAAAGGGGTTAATTAAAGGGGTTTGGAAACATCTTATCCCCTATCCAAAGGATAGGGGATAAGATGTTAGATCACGGGGGTCCCGCCATTTCTGGACTGGCAGTGGTGGCATCCAGAACACAGCAGCTTCTAGTACATAGCCGTCACACCTCCTCCCATAGAAGTAAATGGAGAGGGTGTGGTGGCGTGCATCGCTATTCATCGGGCACAGAGCGGAGTTCGCTCCATGCAAAAAATGATGGGGTGCCGTGGCGGAGATTGTGGGGGTCCCCAGCTGCGGGATTGGGGATAAGATGACCTCAACGAAGTACCCCTTTAATGCTATGGCTATCAAAAAATGGTATCAAGACACACAATGCATAGCAGCTTGCTGTATGGGGCTAAATAGTTGCATACTAGTCAGTGTGCCCATACTGAACCCTGTTCACCGCAAAAGTCACCTACAATGGGCACCAGAACATATTCCTGTTAGGGGACAATTGTAGCTTACTTTGTGACCTAAATTATTTAAACTACACAATACCCGCCATCCATATAACAAGGTTTTGGTTGTGCCCACCTAATCCCCTGCGGTCCCTTACCCATGTTACTTCTTTGCTCTTGGTAGGCTGATCCCAAGCCTCTGCTAGTGGTGAGCTGGGGTATGTATCTGCAGCAGTGCCTCCACCCAACAGAGCAGGGTGTGGATGTGGTATCGTGTTGGAAAGATCTCTGAGTGCTCTTAAAACTGACACAAAGCTAAATTTGTACTGGGTAAAGGAAAACAACCATGTGATACATAATATAGCAAACCGTGTGGTAAGAATAGCATAAAATCAGAGAAATGCAATCTTATAGGTCTTACTCACCCACATAAACACCTGCATTTGCTTCTGCAGTCTACTGAACACTTCATGTGATTGCAGGATAACAACAGAACAATAATCCCAGGGGGTTACATATCATTATCCATAGTTTCCTCCTGCAGGGTCCTACTGCTACCTTGTGTACTAGACTCCAATTCTTCCATTTGTATGAGCCTTGTTTTAACAAGTTTATTGGCCTATTGCAGTTTAGTGTCCCATTTTGTATATATATCCCCTACGCACGCCTACCTTTTGTTATACACTTCACACAAACTGGGTAGTTAGATCCTGCCTTCATGGGTTACTCCTGTTATTTGCCACTTTTGGCAGTTGAAGAGGGGCAGATTAAAAGGAATGACACAAGGCCTCATGGTTACTTCATACACACAAGTCTGCTTTAGGCTAAGTTTCCACTTGGTTTTTTTCTGGCAGTTTTTGGATATCTGCCACTGCAGTTTTTGAGCCAAAGCCAGAAGTGTATTCAAAAGGAATAGGACATATAAAGGAAGGACTTACACTTCTCCTCCCAAATAGATCCAGTGGCAGTTTTCCAGAAACTTAGTCTAAAGGGTTGAAATGCTGCTCCTATTTTTTTGTGAACACAGAACCACCCCTGTTCCTAGGCTCTGTGAAGTACTAAACCTCAGTCCCATTCACTTCAAATGAATTGAGCTGCAATACCAGACACAACCTGTGGACAGGAGTGGTGCTGTTTTGTTTCTATTAATAAATGTTTTTCAAATACCGGACAATTCTTTTAGGAGCTGACGACACAAAATTAAAGGTTTGTGTAATCAAGATTATTTAGCAGGTTTTGCGGCTTTGTAGCTATGATAGGAATGATTGCATAAGAGACCATCAATGTACTGAACATATCCTTGAATCAGCGCTCATCCAGCACAGTGCCTGTATTCCTCATTTTATTTATTGTTTTTATAGAGATTGTTTAAAAAATATAAATAAATAGATATAAACTAGATTAAAAAATATATGCATAGATAGAGTCAACATGTAATCTGGCCTTGACATAGGTCATAGCTTCATTATAGCAAACATTACTCCGAGCCACCTCAGGGCAAATAATTCTCATCTGTACTCCTCAAACACACTATATTTTCCACAAAGTTTACCCTCTGGATAAGGGTAAATGACTCATCTGCTGAACAAGGGAGAAGAGATGCCCTAGGCACATTCATTGACTGCCTGCTTCAGCAGCACAGGCACCAGTTAGGAGGCTTGTATGTTACCGTGTAAGGGCGACATGACATTTTTTGCTCCTGGACAGAAAGTAAAGTCCTCTATTGGAGATAACAGGGGATTAAGTCATTGCAAGGTTGTACTGTCACATATGAATCAATAGCTTTGTAAAATGGGAATCAAAGACTTTGAAGACAGCAAAGTCCTTTAGCCTTCCTGTATTAACCATTTCATCTTTACTGCGGGGCACATCATCTCAGATAATAGTGCTTGGGTATTTTCTGTGTGAAAAATAGAGGGTTCCATAGGTTCATAAATGTATGGATATATACAGCACTATAATTCTGGAGTGCCGTTTGCTTTCCAAGTGTAACACATAGGCCCTGTTCACACATTGCAGGTTTGGTTAGTATTTTAAAGCTCAAATCAGGAGCATGATGACTGCAATTATATTACCCGTCTTTAGGAATAACTCCTGTTTTTGGTTTACAAATACTGACCAAATCTGCATTGTGTGAATTGGGGTCTTAGTGGTCATCCAGGGAACAGAGAAATAACAATAAACTGTCAAGTTGTGATAATAAAAGTATAACTATTGCTACATTGTACCCCTGCTATGCAAATATATTCCCCCAGCTGCCCATTTATGTGCTGTGTAAACAATAGACAGCATTGATTTCTTTGTTCATACAATGTAAGATAGCAGCAGTCACATGATTTATTTAACATCACATTGAGGGGGAGATTTATCAAAGGATTTAGACTGGTTTTCCCATCTAAAATTGTTGCACAGAAAGTTGCAGACTTTTTTGCGACTTTTTCTTTAGAGGGTTTTTAGTTCATGATGCATTCCAGGCTATTTTAGATGGAAAAATGCATTGGTGCTGAATTTATCAATTCCAACTTTTTAGCGAAAATTCGCACCAGGCAAAAATACGTTGAAATGTCAGACCATGCTGGCGCAGGTTTAAATACAGTCTAAAGCGTAGATCCCAAAGTCCATGCGCAGAATTTATCAAGAGCCGTGCAACTTTTTATAAATTAGCCAGACAATAGCATAGCCTAACGCTCTGTAGTTTGGTCTATATTGATGCGGGATATAGACAGCTTTGATAAATCTCCCCAATGAGTCTATGTTCACACAGTGTATTTTGAGGCTTGAAATGGCAAGCAAAATAGTAAGCTTCTGTATTTCAAGCTTTCTTTTTTTTCTTTTCTTTTTGGAATGTACGTTGTTGTTTTACAAGGCTTTTTATGTTTTTATTTTTTACCGGGTGTTTTCTGGGTATTTTATGCTTCAAAATGGATGCTGAATTATGAAAGCTAGCAATTGCATAATTTGTTATCTTTCATATTGCCATATTGCGTCCAAAATAAGTGACATGCACTTCTTTTAGAGATGTATTAATGCTGATTGCAATGACCGTATGGTGTTCAGTCTATAAGAATGTAGACAATTCCAAAGTGTAAATGGCAAGAATGTAAGACGGCACTCACCAGGGTCGTAGCTGCATATCTTTTATTTTCATAGTTGCGGTAAACAGGATTGCGGTGTCAAGCAGGTATCATGGCGGAGATGCCGAGGACCTCAGCATGGAGGTCCTCGGCGTCTCCGCCATGATACCTGCTTGACACCGCATTCCTGTTTACCGCAACTATGAAAATAAAAGATATGAAGCTACGACCCAGATTTGTAAATTACTTCTATAAAAAATTCTTAATCCTTTCAGTACTTATTAGCGGCTGTATACTTTTCTTTTTAGATTTCTTTTCTTTCACGACCACAGTGCTCTCTGCTGACACCTCTGTCCATGTCAGGAACTGTCCAGAGCAGGAGAAAATCCCCATAGCAAACATATACGGCTCTGGACAGTTCATAAAATGGACAGAGAGTGTCAGCAGAGAGCACTGTGGTCATGACAGAAAAGAAATTAAAAAATAAAAGAGCTTCCTGTGGAGCATACAGCTAATATGTACTGGAAGGATTAATATATTTTTTTAATAGAAGTAATTTACAAATCTGTTTAACTTTCTGGCATCAGTTGATTTAAAAAAAAAAAAATTCCACCGGAGTACCCCTTTAAAAACATATCCCCTTTCTTCAAGTGTCTGATCGCATGGGTTCTGACCTCTGAGACCTTGTGCAATCTCGAGAATGGGGCTCGGCTCACTTGTTTGAGCACTCCAGCCCCCTCCTTCCAAAATGAAGTGGTCACATCAGAGATGACATGTTCAGCCAGTCACCAACTGAGGAGAATGAATCTACAGAATTTCTGGAAAGATTTTACATTGATTCAAATCTTACAACTATTTGTTTCATTCTGCAATATTCATGCAACTGTCAAAGACCTGCAATTGTATGTAAAATGTCAGGTTAAATACAGTCCTGGGAGATCTCAGAAATGCATACCTGGCTTTCCTTTGCATTAGTAGCACTTCGACAGCTAAATTAAACAAATGCTAGGAATATTTGTTAGATTCAGAATTGGTGAATATGCTGTTGATCCATTTATATTTAGGTGATAAACCTTTGGCACTCTACCCCATGAATCCTCACTCAGATTGAATGGTGGGGTGATCGTGCATGTGTGTGGCTCTCTATTAAAGTGTACCCGTCATTTGCAAAAACTTTATATATAATGTAGATAATATTATAAGTATATATCTGTATATACATTGTAATATACATTGGTTAATATTTATATATTTTTGAGTGAAAAAATGCTGTCTTTTTCCATACACCTATTGCCTGTGTGTCTCTGTATTGACAAAATACAAGAAGTGAGGGCAGGACAAGCAGCACTCTGTGCAGGCTCCTGACATGTCAATCATCCTACTGTGTGAGCCGGGGGCATGTCACAGAGCCTCACTGCACAGAGCCCTGCTTGTCCTACCATTTTCACCCAAAAATAAACACATTTTTTAACCAATGTATATTTCAAATATGCATATAATGTTATCTTTTTTTTTTTCCAACTGTAATTTTGATTAAAGAGTTTTTCATAGACATATATTCAAAAACAAAGAAAACAAGTAAGCAATGTCACAAGGGCTGAAGACCAATACTGTCGGCAAAATACGACGAGATCACAGGGGCCGGAGCCCAATTACAATTATTAGAACAGAGATTGTAGAAAATAAGCAAATAATAGGGTCCAAGCAGGCTATTAAAGTCACGGAAGAACTGGAGATGGCCTCAGGTACAAAACTGAGACTTCTAAAATCGTGATTGTGAACAGTAAGTGGCCCACATACGTGGGCTGCCACGCACCACCAACCACAGACATAAGCACAATAAGATCCACAGACAAGGGAGTGGGGGGGGGGGCGGTGAAGGGAGGACAAACAAGGGTACACAAAGACAAACACGGAACAGCCACAAAAGGTGAAAAACAGAAGAGGGGGAAAGAAATGGAAAGGAGAGGGAAGGGATAATGTTATCTACATTATATAGAATGTTTTTGCAAATGACCGTGCCTGTTTAAAGTCTATGGGAATTACAGAAAGGGCCATTAGCAGTACTAAGATAACTAATTACAAGGCTCCACAGATTACAAGTGTTAGTAACATGTTTCATACTAGAAGGTAAGGGTTGTATGGTTTTCTAAAACTGTCTGATGTACTAGAATATGTGATTATCCACCATCATGTCCTGGGAGTTTCTTCTTTACTGACGGCATTATGTAGGGTAGGTAGAAAGCCTATCATATTCTGCGTATTATTCATCTTTTTTCTTATATGGCCATGTTCCCATATCCCTACTGATCACCTTGTCTCTCTGAATAATCTGTGTATCAGATGGATGAGTAACGCACATAATAGACACAACAGCTGCTCGACAAAAGAAGGGTAGCTATAGTGAGTACATATACTGTGTGTGTGTGTGTATGTATGTATATATATATATATATATAATTTCTCTTCTTGTGACAACATCCTTATTCATTTTAAGTTACTTGAAAGCAGTAACCAGTGAGTTGTACGAACTGCGGAGAGTAAAACATCCTCACCAGTTTTTCCTTCCAAGCAGAATAAGTTGAATTGAGTGAAGGGGCTGTCAGGGATTTAGTATGAGCGCGGTTGTCAGATGCACAAGGACTGAGCACAGTAATAAGCTGCTGCTCCTGATCTGTCCAGACATCTGACACACTCCTCTGTCTCTTCTCAGTCTGCTGTCTTCCTGAGCATCATGACATACAAGGAATTGGATCAAATATCCTAGTGACACCCACTCGCATGCGTTGTCTACTAACAGAATCTTATAGAAGTCTTAACTTGAAGTAATGACATTTTGTAGCAGAAAAGATGAATTATTCAGACCTTGTCACTCTGCTTTGGCGGAGTACCCGTGATCCAAAAACACACAGACAATCAGTATGAAAATAAATTGATTCTATTGAGTCAATAAAACCGAATGTTTCAAGTTACTGTCTAGTAGGGTAGCATTCATTTGTAACAATACAAAGTCCTGTGCACTTGATGTGTGATGCATGGTTTTCAGTTCTCTGCAATATAAAACGGCACGTTGCGAGGATTGTGTTGTGCTGCTGGATGTTGTACACTGCACAGCGGCAAGGAAATATGTGCTACTGTTCAAGAAAGCAATTGAAGTATTAAAAAAGATGGAAATTTAAAAGAATTTTGTGTCAGATATGAAAAATCTGTTGGGAGCAAAAGTGTTTATTTTACATGGATTGGTTAAGGTTTAATATATATATATATATATATATATATATATATATATATATATTATTTTTTTTTTTTTAGTAAAGTTTATTAAAGTTTTACATAAAAACAAAGTCAAGGAAATTCAAAGTCAAAGGCCAGTAGTAAATGGCAAGGTCGAAAGACAGGATTGGTTGAGGTTTAGTAGGTTTATTTCTGAAAAGTGTGACTCATTTCACACTTCTTTACAAAGACGAGAGTCATATATATATATATATATATATATATATATATATATATATAATTAGTATTTTTTATTAACTATTTGAGAATTTGTAATGAAAAGATTGGAGTATTTACTCATTTGGAACCTTCATCTGTTAAAGTAGAGAACAGCTGCAAATACAGTCTTTTGCTGGAGGACCAGACATGTCCTGTGCATTACACAAATGACCCAGTTATTTCAGTAGTCTCTGTAATGCTTAAAGTGGATCTGTCGGAAGGAAAAGAAAGGTGTTAATAAGCATGTGGTTGGATGGAGCCAGTCATCAGGATTCTGAGTATACTTTTTTTTTATTTCAATAACCCTTTCTGGTGCTTAGATATAAGCCTTTTTGTTAGTATACTGATGAGGCTCAAGTGCCCAGGAGGTATTTCCCATCACGGCAAGATACCAGGTAAGTCCAGCCCATTTCCTTATTTTCTACTGGCTGTTAGTCGAACTAGGTAGATGGATGCTGGTGAGCAGTTAAAAAAGAGGACAGGGGCCAGACTTACCTGGGCTCTTGCCATGCTGTGGAACATCCCCTGGCAGCCACTTAAGCCTCATCTGCATAGATATATAAAAACACCTATGTAGCCATTTGGTTTATTTGCATCTTGACACATTCTCTTTAATTTCTCCTGTAGTGGCCTTGTTGGAAAACTGAACGTTTGTGGCCACCTGTGCTCCATCTTTTGGTTCTTGTTTCATCTTTGTACTTTACTTAGAGCACAGCATTGTGTACTGAATCTTTGAAGCCAAGAATCCCAAACCACAGAAGGGTAGAAATTATCAGCACTATACACATTTATGCTATATCAATAGAATCTGCCATAAAGGTATGTTTGGGGAGTGCCCAACTACTGGACTTATAAGGCACATGAAAACAAGAAAAAATAATTGTTTCATGGGCAGGATAGTTTGGAATGATGGGAGTAGTACTCCTATATAATAGGAGTTGTGCTTACCATATTATGGTGTGCTAGGAGCACAAATATATCCAAATACACTTTATAGATTTATCACAGGTTACCGCTGCCTGGGCTCCCCTGATCCTTAGAAGTGGATTCATCTAGGGGCCACAGAGGACATGAATACCACCTCAGAATGAAACACGGAACCTTTTCCAACTGTTGTAAGGGGCTCATTGTTTAATTTCAAGGTTACATCTATGTCCTTCTTGTATAGCACTCGGGCAGTTGCAACAGCCAGTGACCTTTCCCCCCTGTGTCTTGGAAGAGCTGACAGTAGGGTATGTGTCTTAGCTCCCTAATAAGGCAGAGCAACTACTTTCTACACAGCTGTCTTTCGACAAAAGCTTGTTCTGCAGGATGTGTCGGTGGAGGAGGCTGTCATTTCATAAGACCCCGTGGTCTGTGTACAGGGCAGGGACATGATTAATTGAGCACCAGAGAGGTTTTGCAGCTTTGCAAATGTGACAGCTCTGGCTCCTGCACTAGCCTATGAGCATTGACACGTGTAGGGTAAGCATACCTCAAAGGCTGTTCCTGCAGGACTCCTGTAGCGGGAATGGCATTCCTGGTCTGAAAAAAGTGCAGGAATATCATTCCCATGGCGAGTCCTGGAGATTTTTCAGTAGTGCAAAGTCCAGGAAGGGAGACTTTTGGACACTAGGATTCCATAAATTTACAACATGAACACTTTACTGAAAGTTCCATTAAAATCCAATACAACATGGTTTCTTTAGTGTAATACAGACAAACAGTACTGCAAGTACTCACAGTATCCCAAACAGACCTATGTTGTTTCCAGAAAGTCTTCTCACAGCCACATGACAACTTCTTAGCGATGGTAGTTAGAACACAGGTACTGGGACACTACACTGCTGGAACCGCTATGGGTCTCAGAAACTTAGCCCAAAGTCCTTTTTTATTTGGAATAATTTTAAAGCATATCTAGATATTGCTATTATATACTTGTTATAGGTCACCCTGCTGTTATTTTGATTCCCTTTCAGAACTTCAACCTAAAAGTTAGTTTGGGTCCTGAAATGGTTTAAACGGTTGCTAAAATGTTCCATATTTTGGTGTAAACATTACATAGAGCCTTCCTTACAGTATAACTGAGAGTCTAAACATTACATAAATGCTTAGTGAACCTGAAACCAGTCCACAAGTTAACCTTTCATAGCGCTAATTGGTACAGAGCTGAATAAATTTTAGTTCTATTAATAAATGTGTGATCTGGAGCTGCACCTTTTCTAGGTCATGATGTGGGGCCAGAAAATGCAGTATATTATGATTTAGATCTAATATTTATATATATATATATATATATATATATATATATATATTTTTTTATATTAAAAAAGGAGTTTGAATATATTCCTTGAAAAATTTAACCACCCAGTATTTAAAGGGGTACATTTTTTTTTTTTAATTAACTGGTGCCAGAAAGTTAAATAGATCTGTAAATAACTTCTATTTAAAAATCTTAATCCTTACTTCCAGTACTTATTAGCTGCTGTATGCTCCACAGGAAGTTCTTTATTTTATTTTTTTTATGTATTTTCCGTCCGACCACAGTGCTCTCTGCTGACACCTCTGTCCATGTTGGGAACCGTCCAGAGCAGGAGCAAATCCACATAGCAAATCTCTCCTGCTCTGGACAGTTCCTGACATGTACAGAGGTGTCATCAGAGTGCTTTGTGGTCAGACAGAAAAAAAATTCAAAAAGAAAAGAACTTCCTCTGGAGCATACAGCAGCTGATAAATACTGGAAGGATTAAGATTTTTAAATAGAAGTAATTTACAAATCTGTTTAAAAAGTACCTGTCACCAATGTTGTTTTTTTTTTTATTAAACTAACTCAGGATATGTTCCCTAACTACTCCTAACACTCCTCCCACCCAAAATTCAGAGCTTTAAAAAGCTGTGTATCATACCTTTTATTCTTGCTCCCAGCAGGAGAAATTGGGCATTTCCCAGCAGGCACAACATCACTGAAGCCTGGTGGGGGACCACTTCTGCCCTCACATTGTTGCAGTGCTGTGATGAATAGAAGACCTGTACAGCTTTCAGTGAGGCTCTTTGCAACTTTCAGTGCAGCTGTTAGGGTGCGTTCACACGGCCGTTTGCCCCATTCCGTTAAAATAAAAAAATGCATAGAAACGGCTGATCATTAACCAGCCACTTACAATTGCTGCTGTGTATGCCCCCAACCACAACCAGATTCCCTTCTTTCTGGGCACGCTTGAAGCTTTGAGAGCCTTTGCAACGGGACCGATCCTGTTATGTGGTGACTTCAATCTACCTCTTTTCCCTCAGGTAGATACATCTTCTGGTCATTCTACTCTATCATTCCGCAAACTCAGCGCTCTCAGAAAGAAATTGCACTCCTTGCAATTAGTCGATGCCTGGAGAGCCTTACATCCCCAGGATAGGGATTACACCTTTTATTCCCACCCAAGAAACACCTATAGTCGTATAGATTACATTTTCTTCCCACACCATCTCCTTCCTAATATCACACGTACTCGAATAGATGTCCAAACCCTGTCAGATCATGCCCCCGTGAGATGCTCATTTACGCTTCCCTCTTTAGCCAAACCCCACTCCTCATGGAGACTAAACGAATCTCTGCTCTTAGATACCCTGTGTATACAAGACCTCAAGAAATCAATTACTCACTTTCACTCTGACCATGTCTCAGACTCATCATCGCCTCTGATTAAATGGGAGGCGTTGAAATGTGTCTTGAGAGGAATACTTATGAGTCATGGGGCAAGGCTGAAGAGGGAAGCGTCCGCAAAGTTGGCTTCTCTATACCAGGAGCTTCAACACCTTGAATCCCTCCATAAGAAATCTCAGTTAGACTCCACTTACCGAGATCTCATAAAGATACGTACTGAGCTTCTATCTTACATAAATATTAAACACAGACACTATAAACAAATTACTGGACGCCTCTTCTATGAATGGGGCAATAAGTCGGGAAAGCTTTTGGCAACTGCCCTCAGGGAAAAGAGATCCTCACTTTACATAGCATCTATTAAATCCCACACGGGTCTGCCAACTTACCTAACCCCGGAAATACTTGAGGCGTTCCGGCAATACTACTCAGCTTTATACTGTCTGCCCAAACCAAAAAACCTAGTATCTCCGTCTCCTGACACCCCCTCTTTAATGCAATATATATCTGACACAGCTCTCCCCCAACTACCCAAACAGACGATACAGACACTGGAAGAGCCCTTTTCATCTGAGGAGCTGGACTTAGCCATCTCCTCCATGCCGGCGGGGAAAAGCCCTGGCCCGGACGGCTATACGGCAAAATTTTACAGATCACTTAGAGAGGAATTATCAGGTCCATTACTCAGTGCATTCAACAATATATCTGATTCCTCCCCCCCACCCAGTTCCTTTCTGCGAGCCTTTGTAACTGTAATCCCAAAAGAGGGTAAAGACCCGCTACTATGCCAAAGCTACCGACCTATATCTTTAATTAACACAGATGCAAAACTGTTTGCTAAACTGATTGCTAACAGATTGGCGACGCATATGCCGTCCCTAGTACACCCGGATCAAGTAGGCTTTGTGAGCGGCAGAGAGGCGAGGGATAATACACTCCGGACCTTTTCTGTAGTTTCTTACGCTAGACAAAATAAAGTCCCTCTATTTCTGCTGTCGTTAGATGCAGAAAAGGCTTTTGACCGGGTGGACTGGGACTTCTTATATGCATCGCTGGCTCAAATTGGTATAGGTTCCCGTATGCTGGCCCGTATACAGGCGTTATATTTCCACCCACAGGCTCAGATAAGAATAAATGGCCAATTGTCGACCCCATTCAATATTTGTAATGGCACCCGACAGGGATGCCCGTTATCCCCTTTATTATATGTCCTGTGTATGGAACATCTTCTGGTTGCCATTCGCAATAATGAGGACATTAAGGGTCTGAATGTCTCCCCGGGCCATTACAAATGTTCGGCCTTCGCAGATGATCTGCTGTTATTTCTTTCCTCCCCTTTAACTACCTTACCTTCCCTATTGTCCACAATACGCCAGTTCTCTAACTATAGCAATTACAAACTCAATACTTCCAAATGTGAAGCTTTAAACATCACACTCCCTGCCCACACCCTACAACAGTTGCAGGAATGTTATCCCTTCCGATGGCAGGCTAAATCAATTAAATACTTAGGTGTCCATGTTCCCGCTGACCCGTCTGAAACCTTTTGCATCAACTTCCCACCACTCTTACACTCTCTCAAATCCGACTTGTCCAGATGGGAGCGGAGAGACTTTTCTTGGCTGGGGAGGGTAAATATCCTGAAAATGAATATGCTACCTCGTCTCTTATATCTTTTCTCCTGTATTCCCTGCCTAATACCCAGATCCTATTTCAGGGAACTCTCTGCTCTCAGCTCTGGATTTGTATGGATGCACAAACCGTCTAGACTGGCCCGCACCATATTGATTAGAAGGAAAAGAGAGGGGGGTTTGGCGATGCCTGACCCTCTCTCATATTACCTGGCTGCAGTCCTCTCCCGCGTACTAGATTGCTTTCACCATTATACAGACAAACAATGGGTACAATTTGAGGGTACTATATTGAATCAAAACCCCAAATTCTTACTTTGGCTCCCGCAATACATCTCTTCCACTAAAGATGTGGCCAGTCTCCCGGCTGTCCTTAACTCAATCATTCGCACTCGCAATACATATCTTAGTCATCTTTCGCTCTTCTCCCCAGACGGCCCCCTTACCCCATTGTTTGACAACCCGGCTTTTCCCCCGGCCTTATCCACGAGCCCCTTCCTCACCTTCCAAAGGGGAGATGGCACTTGTTTTTCCAAATTAACATCTCAGACATCGTTGAAGAGCCTACCTGATCTCTTACAGGAGACCGAGGTGACTACCCACTTACTCTTTCAATACGCACAACTCAGTCACTTTTACCTGTCTAACAAAAGGAAGCTATCACTTCATCGTCCACTCACCAACTTTGAAAACCTCTGTGTTTCCTCGCATAAAATCAACCATAAAATCAGTGTCCTTTACTCTCTCCTCATACGTGAATTTACAACCGATCCGCTCCCATTCCGGTTAGGCTGGGAAAAAGAAATAGGACATCGGTTCGCGGAGGAGGACTGGACCAGGGCTCTGAATCGGTGCCACCACACCTCCATCTCTTGTAAAGCACAAGAAATCAACTATAAAGTTCTAACGAGATGGTACAGAGTGCCATCCTTACTCGCCAAATTCTATCCCGATTTTCCAGATACGTGCTGGAGATGTGGAAGTGTAGGTGGCACTATGCTTCATGTTTGGCTGACCTGCCCCCACTTATCTACATACTGGACTCAAGTTATAGATATAATACATCGTATCACATTGACCCAGCTCCCCCCCACGCCAGAAGTCATCCTACTCACCATCCTTCCTGCTCACATTCCCAAGCACACGGCCAAACTAATATCGTTTCTGTTGCTTGCGGCCAGAACGGTAATTCCAAGACTTTGGAAATCACAACTTCCCCCATCCATTACCTCTTGGCTCCAAGAATCCTCCCATCTACACAGGATGGAAGAATTGCTAGCCGACTCCAAAAATCAGATAGACAAATACAACACCGTCTGGCACCCTTGGACACATTTTACATCCTCTAGGGACTATACGTCCATGCATCTTTCACTCGGAAACATATGTCCCCCAAGCCCTACAGCACGCCCGGTTTCCGGTGCTCCCTCTACCTAAACAGCCCATTTTTCACAAATAGCCTCATTGCTTTGCCTCATTGCTTTGCCATGTTGTTCTGAAGCCCTCCTGACCCGCTGGGTAAGTCTAACAACCTCTTTCTTACGAACCTAGTAGTCTTCCTCGTTCCCATTCCCTTCTGTCCCTTTGGAACCCCTTCCTGTCTCTTCTTCCTCCTTCTTTCTGTCCTCTTCTTCCCATATGCTGCTTACACCAACCACATTGTTGTTGATTGTACCTACCCTGATCACATAGAAGCTTGGACCATGTACCTTGAGTTGACTAGTTGATGTTTGAATTGTCATGTCTTTAACTATTCACTTTAATGTATTCAACATCCTGTCTTGTTACT
The DNA here is from genome assembly GCF_029499605.1 of Hyla sarda. Classification (NCBI taxonomy): domain Eukaryota; kingdom Metazoa; phylum Chordata; class Amphibia; order Anura; family Hylidae; genus Hyla; species Hyla sarda. The sequence goes on along the minus strand of NC_079194.1, from coordinate 206,283,714 downwards.
GAATACCTGAATTTATATAGTGATGGTACGCATCATATGTGTGTACCCTATCGACAACCGCGTTTCCTACGATGCCTGTTTATTGATGGTGTTTTTGTAATTTACTTGGACTTTGTACTTTTAATAAAACGTTAATGTAAAAAAAAAAAAAAAAAAAAAAAAAAAAAAAAAAAAAGAAACGGCTGATCAAACGGGTATCCATTTTGAAGCGTTTGTAACCGTTTTTAATCCGTTTTTTTTTTAATGAAAAAATCAGCCACCTACAGACTCCTGCAGCCAGGACTAGTACTACTCCCATCATGGAACAGACTTGTTTCCATGGTGGGAGTAGTAGTTCCTGGCTGCAGGAGTCTGCCGGCGGTTGGGGAGGCTACATTAGTGCTTGTACTATTACCCCCATCATGATGGGGGTAGTAGTACAGGGGCTGAGGGATTGATCGCACCGGGTCTCACTTCTGAGACCCGATTCGATCAGAAGTTATTAAGCAGGGGAGCGGGCGGCATGGTCTGCAACCCTGCGATCACCGATGTACTGTATTTTACTTTCATTTCTAAATTCCCTGCGGGGAGCTCTGAATGGCCCATACCGAGTAGCCAATCAGGGCACCCTGCAGAGATTTTTATATATAGCGCTATATATCTTTCTTCCCACAGCGCTTTTAATATACATTGTCCATATTAAAAATCCCTGCAGGGAGCCCTGATTGGCTCCTCGGTATGGGCCATTCAGAGCTCCCCACGGGGAATTTAAAAATGAAAGTAAAATACAGTACATCGGTGATCGCAGGGTTGCGGACCATGCCGCCCGCTCCCCTGCTTAATAACTTCTGATCAGATCGGGTCTCAGAAGTGAGACCCAGTGCGATCAATCCCTCAGCCCCTGTACTACTATCCCCATCATGGAACGGAGTCTGATCCATGATGGGGGTTGTAGTACAAACACTAATGTAGTTCCCCCAGCCACCGGCAGACTCCCGCAGCCGGGGAATTACTACTCCCATCATGGAACAGACTTGTTTCCATGATGAGAGTAGTAGTAGTCCCACAACACTGTAGGAGTCTGCTGATGTCACTTCTTCTGAGCATGCTCAGATGTAATTACTGATATTTTAAACCCGGGTGCAAACGGATGGCATTAAAGGTTCATCCGTTTGCCATAGACTTCAATGTTAAAATTATGATGTCCGTGTTTTCTTCCGTTTTTTTCACAGAAGAAAAAATACTGCATGTGCCGTTTTTTTTCTTCCATGAAAAACGGAAATGAGTGCAAACGGGTGCACACGGGTGTAAACAGATTGTAAAAAAAATCCCATTGACATGAATGGGATTTTTTTTAAAACCGTTTTTAATCCTTTTACCATCTGCAAAAATGGAGCTGAAATGGATAAAAAAAACGGGGGCAAACGGCCGTGTGAACACACACTTAATCATGCTCAGTGCAGACAAGCGCTTCCTGAAATTGGTCTCCTACCATCCCGGGAAGAGACCAAATTCCCTGTATTAATTGTGGCAGGGAACAGAACAGAGACACCTAGTGGACGTTTTTTTCTATTACATTTTAAACATATTTATGTTGATAATTTTAAAAGCAAGTGAATGGGAAAGTGTCTGCTAATTACACAAGGAACACTAGATTACACGTTTTATTTGGTGACAGGTACTCTTTAACTTCCTGGCACCAGTTATTTTTTCCACCAGAGTACCCCTTTAAAGAGGTGCTGTTAGCTCTCCTGAAATATCCTATTGGTCTTAATGGGTTTCTTTTGCTCAGTGAAAACTGCAAAAGTGGAACTTCAATACAGATCTAGAATCTGCCGAAGAAACAAACATGTTTATTCGTTCAGAGGAATTTCAGTATTAAATGGGACTTTTATTTGCAGTAAAATTCAGTGCAAAATAAGTGCCTATTTCACGCAGCGTGGATTCTGCAAGGAAATGTCTTGCAGAATTTATGTAGTAAACATGTGCCCTTAGAGTATAAACCCTATATATATATATATATATATATATATATATATATATATATATATATATATATACTATAAAGATATGCCAGACCAGCTGACTGATCCTCTTTACGCACTGGTTAGGTATATCATTCGCAGTAAAGGAATGACTACATAATAACAATACTTAAGTCAGTCCACATTATCAGTATAATTCTTCTTTCCTATGAAATAATTGATTTGACAGTACAACACATTTGAATGGGAAATTCAACACCCCACCCACACACCGTGGTAAAAATGTACTGGGAAAGTCCAAGCATGATGTGGATTTTCAGATTCAGAGCTTGCTTATCCATGTGAAGAACAGACATGGAGTTCACTCTTTGGAATATATCAGGTGCAATTCATGTAAGGAATGTGGAGTCTGTACTAAGAATCACCATAGACTTGTTGTATGCTCAGTTACAGAATACAATGCATTTCGAAAATCTTCAGACCTTTTTTTCTCATTTTACCTTACGACTGTGTGATAAAATAAAAATAAAAAAATCCCCCCATCATTCAGAACTCTGCACCGCTATACCCCATAAAGGGAAAGTAAAAACTGCATTTTTGAAATGTTTACAAATTTATTAAAATGGAAAAACTAAGATGTCACATAGAAATAAGTATTTAGACCCTTTATTATGACACTTGAAATGAGTACCTCGCATTTCTCTTCATCATCTTTAAAGAAGTATTATGCAGCAAAACGTATTCTCTATCCAAAAGATATGGGAGACGTTTTCGATCCTAGGGGGTCCAACCGCTGAGATCCCTCGTGATCTCCTGCGTGAGTCCCCGACTCTACCTGGGAACAGGGTGTTTCGACCACCGCACAAACCGTAGGAGAGCTGGAGATACAGCCTTCGGCTATCTCTGCTCTCCCATATAGATACACGGAGGGGGAGTGTCGGACGCCACTTCATGCAGGGGTCGACATGCTCGAAATCGCAGGAGGTCAAAGTGGTTGCCCCCCCTCCCCCCAGCAATCTAAAACTTATCCCCTGTCCTTTGAATAGGGGTTATTTTTTCCGAAAGATACTTTTCCTTTGAGATGTTTCTACACCTTGATTGGAGTGACCTGTGGTAAATTCAGCTGATTGGACATGATTTGGAAAGACACAGCCCTGTCTATATAAGGTCTAATATTTGACAATGTATATCAGAGCAAAAAAACAAGCCATGAGGTAGAAAGAACTGCCTGTAGAGCTCAGAGAAAGGATTGTGTGGAGGCAAATATTTGGAGAAGGGGACAAAACAATTGCTGCCAAAGGTGATTCAACTAAGTACTCAGTAAAGGGTCTGATTACTCACGTTAATGCAATTTTTTAGTTTTAAAGGGGAAGTCCAGTTAAATGAATTTATCAGACATTTATCCTCTAAGTGTCTCATAGTGGGAAGAGGAGGGTCTGACCACTGGGACCCCTGCAATCTCCTGTTCGGGCCCCTGGCTACTTATGTGTCCTCGGCAGCTGAAATTAGACATTGCTGTGACCTGTGATTGGCTGAGCGGTCTGTCATTTGCTCCTGTCCAGGAAGGTGGGAGCTGGAGTGTGCTAAGGACGGGTAACTAGCCAAGCCATGTACAAGATATTGTGGACCCTCCCGTGATCAGACATCTATTTAAGGGGGGATTTTTGATTGTAAGCCAGCATAGTGCACTACACATTCGTCATGTTACTTGCACCCTGTATATTGCCTTAAAGTGGGGATCAAAAGTTTGGGCACCCCAGGTAAAAATTTGTATTAATGTGCATAAAGAAGCCAAGGAAAGATGGAAAAATCTCCAAAAGGCATCAAATTACAGATTAGGCATTCTTATAATATGTCAACAAAAGTTAGATTTTATTTCCATCATTTACACTTCCAAAATAACAGAAAACAAAAAAAAATGGTGTCTGCAAAAGTTTGGGCACCCTGCAGAGTTAATATCTTGTACTGCCCCCTTTGGCAAGTATCACAGCTTGTAAACTCTTTTTGTAGCCAGCCAAGAGTCTTTCAATTCTTGTTTGAGGTATCTTTACCCATTCTTCCTTACAAAAGTCTTCCAGTTCTTTGAGATTTCTGGGCTGTCTGTCATGCACTGCTCTTCTAAGGTCTATCCATAGATTTTCAATTATGTTGAGGTCAGGAGATTGTGAAGGCCATGGCAGAACATTCAGTTTACGCCTCTTGATGTAATCCCCCGTGGATTTTTAGGTGTGCTTAGGATCATTATCCATTTGTAGAAGCCATCTTCTCTTTAACTTCAGCTTTTTCACAGATGGCATCAAGTTAGCATCCAAAATTTGCTGAAATTTTATTGAATCAATTTTTCCTTCTACTCGTGAGATGTTCCCTGTGCCACTGGCTGCAATACAACCCCAAAGCATGATTGATCCACCCCCATGTTTAACAGTTGGACAGATGTTCTTTTCATTAAATTCTGTTCCCCTTCTTCTCCAAACGTACCTTTGCTCATTCCGGCCAAAAAGTTAAATTTTAACCTCATCGGTCCACAGAACTTGTTTCCAAAATGCATCAGGCTTGTCTATATGTTCATTTGCAAAGTTCAAACGCTGATTTTTGTGGTGAGGACATAGAAGAGATTTTCTTCTGATGACTCTTCCATGAAGACCATATTTGTACAAGTATCTCTTTATAGTGGAATAGTGTACCACAACTCCAGTGTCTGCCAGATCTTTCTGGAGGGATTGTGCAGTCAAAAGTGGGTTTTGAATTGTTTTTCTCACAATCCTGCGAGCTGTTCTGTCTGATATTTTCCTTGGTCTTCCAGATCTTGCTTTAACTTCCACTGTTCCTGATGACTGCCATTTCTTAATTACATTCCGAACAGAGGATATTGACATCTGAAAATGTTTTGCTATCTTCTTATAGCCTTCTCCAGCTTTGTGAGTCTCAACTATTTTCAGTTTCAGATTTCTAGACAACTGCTTAGAAGAACCCATGGTGCTGATTGTTGGGGCAAAGTTAGATGAGTCTGGGCATTTAAAACCTTTGAGATTGAAATCACCTGGTCTTCCCAGATGATGATTGAGAACAATCCTTGACACTGGCAGGTCTCAGCTTTGCAAAAGGGGCAGTGAATGCTGGAAATTCTGCAGGGTGCCCAAACTTTTGCAGACACCATTTTTTTGTTTTCTGTTCTTTTGAAAGTGCAAATGATGGAAATAAAATCTAACTTTTGTTGCATATTATAAGAATGTCTAATCTGTAATTTGATGCCTTTTGGAGATTTTTCCATCTTTCCTTGGCTTCTTTATGCACATTAATACAAATTTTTACCTGGGGTGCCCAAACTTTTGATCCCCACTTTATCTGTGTGCAACTATAATACTAAGCAACTACCTCCCTCATGAATAGGAGGCGTGTGAGTGATTGTTCATCAGTATTTTGCACTTGTCCGACCTCCCCTTATATAGCATTGTGGCTGAGCTGCATCATAATGGGAAAAGGTGCCTGGCCGGCCCTTGTATCAGTAACCAGTAAGTGTCTGTGATTTTTTTTGCTCCAATGTTTTGCAACTTTTCATTTGGGCTTTTCAACAACAACATACCAAATTGTGATTTTAGTTGATATCATGCAGTGGTCAGGAATTTATGATGTGTGACTTTTTAGTTTGGCACATCTTTTGGCGCAAATGTACACCAGCCCTGACTTGGCTTAGAAAACTGGCTGTGAACAACAATATTAAAAAGTCACACATTTTGTCGCACATGTTAAGAAGACTCACAAGAAGTCACAGAGGAGGCACCATACAAAGTGGAGTACTGAAGTAAGAAATGTGATCAGACCAGATTGATCACATGCCCTGCATCATGTCATAAATTAGGTGCAGGTACACAGTTTCCACCACACAAATTAAAGGGGTACTCCACCCCTAGACATCTTATCCCCTATCCAATGGATAGGGGATAAGATGTCTGATTGCTGGGGACCCCCGCAATATAGCATGTGGCACCCACCTGTTTCTTGTCTGGGTCGCGACCACGGGAACGGAAGTCCGTGACATCATGACTCTGCCCCCGTGTGACGTCACGCCCCGTCCCCTCAATGCAAATCTATGGGAGGGGGCGTGACGGACGTCACGCCCCCTCCCATAGACTTGCATTGAGGGGACGGGGCGTGATGTCACATGAGGGCGGAGTCATGACGTCACGGACTTCCGTTCCCGTGGTCGCGATCCAGACCCACCAGCGCTTCCGGACAAGAAACAGGTGGGTGCCACATGCTACATTGCGGGGGTCCCCAGCAATCAGACATCTTATCCCCTATCCTTTGGATAGGGAATAAGATGTCTAGGGCTGGAGTACCCCTTTAAAGGGGTAAAAATATGTTCACCTATAGCACTCTTGATGAATTCCCCCCTAAGTGTCTACAAAGTTCAGTTCCCTGGAGTACCCCTTTAACTTTTCAATAATTTAGTAAAAATTTCAAACATTCTGTTTTCACTTTGTCAATATGGGGTATTGAGTGCAGAATGATGGGGGAAAACTAGATTTTATATTTTAGCACAAGGCACAACGTAGCATAGTCTAAAGACTTTCTGAATCCATTGTAACTCGTGCATCTGTACTTATCCGTAGCATATGGATGAGGAGTTGTCCTTTTAATAAACTTTGTTGACAAAGAAGTGAAGAAATGATTGTTCGCCCACAGTCCAGAAACATAATGGATGGTTGCGCTGTCCTCTCAGCCCCTTGTGTGTCACTGCCTGAAGACAATCATTGCTAGAGCAGTTCTGCTTCTTCAGCCATTACACCCTGCTCTGCACCGAGGACAGCAAATAACCTAAAGTAACACATCAGTGACATCTCTATTGTGCGTGTAATCTTAAGAAAACCTCTAGGTGTCCTTACAGTCTTTAGAATGAGTCGCCTCCTCTACTCACCTATTTGTACTTTCCATGCTTCTCCGTAAGGAAGTTTTGTGTAATTGGGCAAAGGGTGGCAGCTAATGTATTCCCATCCATTGTGAGAAGCATTAGGGCCCAGCGCCATGCCCTTCTCACAGCCACAGGCCTGTTAATGGAGCTGATCTGATGTAATCATTAGCAGGAAGCCGCCACTAACTACAGTGCTTACAAACACCCAAGGTGTACAGGATCGTGACTAACTTCACATTCTGCGGGAAATAAAGCAGGGCAAAGGCCAGCAGCAGCATTGTGCTTTAACCCACTTACCAGACAGCTAGTTACCTAACCACTGCTTAATACATCCACGTCTTCAGTATAATGCCTCATTTCACACTATTTACTAGCACCAGAGGAGATGGACAAACGCTATCCTAATCCTAACTGTATCATATCTGTTAAATATACCTAAATCTATTAAAGGGGTACTCCGGTGGAAAACTTTTCTTTATTTTTTATCAACTGGTGCCAGTTAAACAGACTTGTAAATGACTTCTATTAAAAAATCTTAATCCTTCCAGTACTAAATAACTGCTGAATACTACTGAAGAAATTATTTTCATTTTGGAACACAGAGCTCTCTGCTGACATCTCTGTCCATTTTAGAAACTGACCAGAGCAGCATATGTTTGTTATGGGGATTTTTTCCTACTCTGGATTCAGCAGAGCTCTGTGCTTGTGATGTCAGCAGAGAGCTCTTCTGTAGTATTCAGCAGTATTTCTTCTGTAGTATTCAGCAGCTAATACGGTAAGTACTGGAAGGATTAAGATTTTTTAATAGAAGTAATTTACAAATCTGTTTAACTTTCTGGCACCAGTTGATTAAAAAAAAAAAAAAGTTTTCCACCGGAGTACCCCTTTTAATGCAATATTGTCTAGTTATCCTTATATAATATTCATTTTATCCTCCATCCATTCAAAACACTTCACTAAAATATCAATTTTTTATTACGTACTGTATATAAAAATTTGGACATTTCTTTGACTACGTTCTCTGCTTTCCATGTTACAGCAGTGCTGTGCCCATAATGGTAACCAATATTGCCCGACTACCTTCAGGTCTTTGGGCAAATGCTGCTCAGTATAAATAAGTGTCTGAGTTGCTAAGCCTCATCTGATGGAACATTGTACAAGGGGTAGAATAAGGAAAGGCATCACTAATATGAATACAATCCTATCTGTTGTAGTGCAATGTTTTAAGTGTGTCATGGTGCTTTGGTTTCCAGTTAAAAATGAGAGCACTACTGCTTTGTAGACTTGTCACTGAAGTCAGTGGTGAACATTTGCCACTAATCGGAAGGGGCACACTGTTTATTTTTTGCTATTCTGTGCTAAAGGTAATGGCTATAAATCTTTTAAGAGGCATGCTTTGTTGCCTCTGTGGCTACCCATGCAACAAATATGAGCTATGACTGTTTCCTGGCATGAATTAAAGTAAATGTTGGGGGGCAGGGAATCTGAGCCCCCTTGACACTGTCTTGCCAGCGTTCTAAATAATGTGGAGCGCTGTGATGGTACTGATCAGACCGATTGAGCTGCCTGGAAGCTTTCACTTTCATTTTAGATGCGGCAATCAACTTTGAACACCGCGTCTAAAGGGTTAATAGCATCCGGCACAACGATCCGTTCCGCACGCTATTAGTCCAGAGTCCCAGCTTTCATTAGCCGCCAGGACCGACCCTGTAGGACGTGGGGTCACGGCGTGACCCTGTGTTATATACCAGGACTGGGCGCAGGGCGTACCTGTCCTTTAAGAGCTTAAGGCGATTTGGCTCATGGAGCAACCCAAATGCTGGAATACTCTCTCCAACTGGTTGTTAGAAAATGCAATGACAGCAGTGGTGTCTCCAGCTGTTGCCAAATGGGAAATCTAATAAAGCATGACAATACTAGCTTGTCTGGCATGTCCAAATTGTATGTACTAACCTGTCCATATACATCGCTCTTCATAATAATGTATGGCTCTTTTTCAAAAAACAATTCTGTCGTATAACCCTTCTTGGTGCTTAGTTGTTAGCTAATTTGGATTACTCTATTCTAAATGAGGACTCCTTTCTAAATAAGTGGTTCCCCATGCTTGGAAGTCTTTTCTGATCTGGTCTACATTTGCGTTTTTTTTATTTTTATGTTTTAACAAAAATGTTGCACCTTTTTAACAAAGGCACAGTTAATAAATACTGTCCAATGCATGGGCAACTGCACAGCCCTGCAACCCACAGCCAGTTTTTCCAAAAACGTCTATTTCAAAAAGACGCAAAATAAAAAAATTGCGCAAAATTGCATCTTTTTTACAGCCAACAAAATGACAGGAACAGCTTGATAAATCTCCCACTATGAGTCTGGAAAAAGGAATACAACCACCCAGTTGAGGCAAAAGACAACTTTCCTAATTTTAGGAAGAAAAATGATTTCTCAACTTCGTATCTGACAGTCAACTAAATCCTTAGATCAACAACCCTTGTCCACAATCTAGTGACTATAACCTGTAATATTATTAGGCAGGGTTAAGAGTGAGAAATTCCCGAGAGTAATTTAGCTTAGAAATCACTCTTGGAAATTCCGGTGTAGGAGTATCCCATTACTGTCAATAGCATTCCCCAGCAAGTCCTCACTTCAGAATTTCAGAATTGGAGTTTCTGCTGCTGGAATTCCGCTACTGAAAGAATATTTTCTGTCATTCTTTCAGCTGCATTGCCATCCTAGCAGTCCTTACACCGTCTGGTTCATTTGGCACAGGGCTCCCTTGGATTCTCCATCTGGAAAGCCTCAAGTACCGTCTAGAAATGCATCCAGACCCTTCTTATACTCTTTTATTGAGTTCTTCATGACCACTTCCTCTGGCAGAGCATTCCATAGGCTTACTGCTCTTACAGTAAAGAATCCCTTTCTTTGCAGGTGTAGAAACTTTTTTTCTCTGGGGCGGTAACAGACAGCTGGATTTGTGTAGGGGTTGATAAGACAACTCCTATAAGATGGTGTGCTCAGTGGGAAGGTAACATTTCTTTCTAGATAGATTCAATATACTGTATTTTTCGCCATATAAGACGCACTTTTTCTTCCCCAAAACTGGGGGGGAAAAGTTGGTGCGTCTTATATGGCGAATACACACCTATCGGGTCGGTCCCTGCGGCCATCAACGGCCGGGACCCGCGGCTAATACAGGACATCACCGATTGCGGTGATGCCCTGTATTAACCCTTCAGACACGGCGATCAAAGCTGACCGCCGCATCTGAAGCGAAAATAACACTAACCCGGCTGCTCATTCGGGCTGTTCGGGACCGCCGCGGTGAAATCGCGGCGTTCCGAACAGCTTACAGGACACCGGGAGGGAACTTACCTGCCTCCTCGGTGTCTGCTCCGGGCCGGGATCCCCTGAATGGCCGGCGCTCTCCTTCGACGTGCACGCCGTCCCGTCATCCAATAGGAGCGGCGTGCGTAGCGACGCGATGACGGCGACGGAGAGCGTGGATCCCGGGGAAGAAGACGTCCCGAGCGTTGCGGACACCCCGGGGACAAGGCGACAGCGATGGAGCGACATCCAGGGCAGCGGTGAAGAGCGGTGATGGGTCCGGAGCGGCGGGGACACGTGAGTACTAGCTCCTATACCAGTGGTCTTCAACCTACGGACCTCCAGATGTTGCAAAACTACAACTCCCAGCATGCTGTCCGGGCATGCTGGGAGTTGTAGTTTTGCAACATCTGGAGGTCCGCAGGTTGAAGACCACTATTGGGTGCAGAATCTTTTTTTTCTAGATTTTGCACCTTTAAAATTGGGTGCGTCTTATATGCCGGTGCGTCCTATAGGGCTAAAAATACGGTAATGTAGTTCTCACAGTCCGCAAGCCTTTACATATGGGGTCTATGTAAACAGTTCTCTTCATGAAGCACTAAAGAAACGGAAAAACACAAATCCAGCACAGGGAATTCATAATGCATCTGGGAAATCATTGAAAATTGTGATCTTTTGAATAAGCTATGAATGGCCTAAGGAGATTACGGTATTTAAATATCAGTAACCAGAAGCATTAAATGCATCACAGATAAAATGTTATGGATTAGAAAGTTAAGAGATTTTTTATTTTTTTTATTTTTTAGAGCGAATAGTGTTTCTAGATATTAAAGATGGTAAAGTGCGCTTCAGGCAGGAAATAAACAAGCAGTTCTTTCATTGTCAGTGTATTTCAGAAGTGTGACTTAACACTTCCACTACCACACAGGGTCACTGCACGTGAAAACACATTACTTCTGCTCAGAGCCCAAAAGGTTAAATGTTCTTGTGCTTGAATGGACTCAATGATAGCTGTTAATTACTCTGTGCATATGCATGAGGGTGTGGGAACAGTGCTGCTGACTTGTTTATTTCAGGGAAGCAGCCTGGTGTGAACAGTTGCTTAGATGAGTTTGGTAATGAATGACCAAAGTTTATCTTATAATCTCCTTCATAATAAGTCTTAACCATTCTCATTGATTTACTGTCTAAACTTAGTCCCTTTAAGGGTATGTTCCCACTTGCCGTATTCTGCTGCGTATTTTCCTACCCATTAAATTCAATGGGAAACAAAATCAACTGCGTATTTTGCTACCCATTGACCTCAATGGGAAAGAAAATACACAGCAGCAAATACGGCAGGTGGGAATGTACCCAAAGACTATCAAAAGGCTGTAAAAAGTATTTACGATTTATATTGTATAATGTGTATTACATCTGGGTTTTGTATTATTGCCTCAGTGCTTTATTAGGCAAACATATGCCAAAAGGGGGTTCTTTTGAAATACATTTGGCCACTAAACCTCAGGTTCCTGCATGCCACCACTGTATTGATGCAGTCACCAAATATAGTTCACATTTAGAGTTAAAGTGTACCTGTTGCTTAAAAAAAACTTTCAACATATCCTAGAGAAGGGTCAAAGGTTTTGAGTGTTCAGATCCCAACCAAATGTTAGAACTAGCCGGGAGAAAAGTGTGTCTGACCAAAACAATCCCATAGACTTGCATTGTAAGTTTGTCTCGCTTAGCGTGCTCTTCTCCCAGCTAGTTTTAGCTATTGTTCATGGTCTGAACACTCAGATTTAAACCAATCTTCAACTTGTGAAAGTTTTTTTTTTTAAGTGACCATGTCCATTTAAAGGGGTTACTTGAGGGAAAGAAAAATGGATCCCCTATCCACAGGACCTCCTGTGATCATAAACTTCAGAGGGTACTCTGACTAAATTTTTTATTTATCCTGTTTTCATGGGCTGCCACCATTAAAATAATGAACTTTAACTTCTCTTCCACCACTCCCCCGGTGCCATCGATATCGGCTTTGAGTCCTCGAGTCCTAGTTTTCCTCCTGTTTTTTGGGTCGGACACGTAACACTGTGCTCAGCCAATCGCCGGCCGCAGCGATGTCCTGCCTGATGTAAAAGACCCGGACACCAAGTAGAAGGCCGGGCCCTGGTTCAGTACATCACACTGCCACTCAGCCCATCACTGACTGAGGCAGGACATCACTGTGGCTGGCGATTAGGTGAGTGGTAGTGTTATGCGTTGCGATCCAAACCCAGCAAGAAGGATGAAGGACAGGAGACCAATACCATTGCCTGAGGGTAAGTTAAAGTTTAATATTTTAATGGCGGAAGCCCAGGCATTTAGGATAAATAAAAAAATTTCCGAGATATTAAAGGCATCGGTTTATAAAGTACACGTTGTGGTGGTGGCCAATAGGACACACAATACTTCTTTATGCAGGTATTATAGACATGGAAGCACTGTTTTAATCACTTAGTTAGCCTGTAATATGGGGTAGCAAGTTTAAAGGCATTTTCCTGAATTAACCCCATGCATTAAAACAACAAACACCTGCATACTTACCTCGCCTGCTCCTTCGGTGCTGCAGCTGTCTTATCTACCGGTCTCTGCACCTGTGCTGTTCTTCCTTCTTCAGGTGACATCTTGCTTTCCACTCAGCCAGTTGCAGAGCGGGGGAGCAGGGCATCATCCGAAGAGGGAAGAACAACACGAGCAGGGAATGGAAGATATAACAGCTGCAGCATCAGGGAACCATGTGAAATTAGTATGCAGGAGGCATGGAGCTGACCATGGGGTTTTCCTGGAAAACCTTTTTAATGGGGTTTACATTTTTAAAGGTAAATTATGATAATAATTAAATGTTTTTGTTTTGATTTGCAACAGAATAAGTAAATTATTTTACATTTTTTTTTTATTATCAAGAAACGAAAACTTCTTCAGCAACTTGATGATGTACAGCTTCAATATCTTACACCAAAAGACGATGGCTTCCAACAATTGGTATGTAAGCCTGAGGATTTGCAAATAATGTCTTAGATGTATAAATCTTTTTTAAAATCTTTTATGCTGCCTGAACTACAAGACATCAGGGTGATCTTGTGGCTTCTGTCTTGCCCACCAGCCTTGAATGATACATATTTACCTGTTTGGTTAAGGCTGGTGGGGCAGCAGGAAGCCACAGAGGACCGCCCAATGATTTATGGTTCAGACTACATGGAAGTAATGACAGATTCCCTGTAAATTAATATATCACCTCTATCACCTAGTTTTTTTTTTGTTTTTTTTTGTTTTATCAATTTTTATTTTCAAGTTGATCATTTTTTATTTTTATGTAGAATATTATGGGCAGAGATGTTTTTAACAACATTTACATATAAACTTTACAGCAAGCCCCCATGGACATAAACACATTGGTCTGGAGAAGACCCTGTTCAATAGAATGAGTACGTTTTCTATGCATTCTCTGTGCCCTATGCAGAGGTCATTCTAGAGCTAGGAAAAAAGGCTGAGCTACAGCTGTTGTAAATGTTGTGTTATCTGTACACTCGTGTGACTTTTCACTATAAGGGTAAGGTATTACATAGTGTATTTCACACCGCCTAAAATATGCTGCATATTCTCCTATTAGCAGAGACACAGGGTTACCCGGCGCCAGCCCTGTGTGCGCAGTAAGGTTTGGAGACAGGCCTGTGCATCACAGTGACATCGGCGCGCTAGCTCTGCCTTCAAACCTCATTGCGCACACACGGCTGCTGCAGGTGGCGCTGTGTGTCTGCTCATAGGAGAATACACAGCGTATTTTCCACTGCAGCAGATTTTGCCCATCGTGAAATACACTGCTTATATGCTATCCTGTCTGTGATGATAAGGAGGACAGTGATAGAAAAGTGATATAAATACAAAACAGAAAGTTTCAGCTTATCATTAGGCTTATTGCTTGAAATGAAACATTTCAGGATTATTTTAAAATGTAGATAATAAAATGAAAAACGAAAGAGAAAAACTGAAAGAATTATTTAAAAAAAAAATGTTTAAAATGAAAACTTAATTTTAAGAATAGGTTAGGTTCATTCTCACGGTGTACAGTTTAAGGTAAAAATGACATATTTTCACTTTATTCTGCGGGTCAATACGATTTAAATGATGCCCATGCTTACTTTTCTATTATTGCACTGCTTTAAAAAAAAATCTAAAATTTTTTAAACAAAATTAGTATGTTTAAAATCACTCTATTTTGACAACCTATAACTTTCAAATTTTCCCGTATACAGGTATTTATGAGGGCTCATTTTTGGTGATGTTATCTGTAGTATTTATCTGCACCACTTTTGCGTATATGTGACGTTTTAAGCGCCATTTATTAATATTTGGGAATGGGATGTGACAAAAAAGCAGTAATTTTGGTCTCTTTTTAAAAAATTTTTAACGTTTACGCCATTAACCGTATGGGATCCTTAACATGATATTTTGATAGTTCGGACATTTACGCATGCGGTCATACCAAATATCTTTCTTAAAATTTGTTTACACTTTTTGTGATAGAATTGGAAAAATGCGCCATTTACATTTTTATTGGTGGAGGGGCTCTTGTCGTGTGCAGGACATAAATGTACGTCTTGGTGCGTTAAGTACCAGGATACCAGGATGTACATTTACGTCCTGTGTTGTTAAGGGATTAACCCCTTCCCGCTATAGGACGTATGCATACGTCCAATCGTCCGACATGTTCGCGCATTTGGACGTAGGCATACGTCTTAGCGATCTCCAGCACTGCTGTGTCTAAATCAATGAATATATTTTCAAGCTAAACCAATATATTGTTATTTCAGTGGAGCACAAAATATTTCAAGCTGGTTCTCCAGGAAGCGGATCAAGCTCCTGCAGAATTGCATCACCTTGTCCAAAAGGCATTTCTAACATTGCTTCATCATGGTTGCTTGTTTCAAGACCTTGTGCAGTTGAAAGGTAAAGATCTACTAACTCCAGTATCACGCATTCTGATTGGCCAGCCAGGAGTCACCTACAAGTATTTGAATACAAGGCTGTTTGCTGTGCCATGGCCAGAAGATGAACAAAATTTGAGTTACAGTTCAGAAGACATTTCCAATGCCTGCAAAGCCTTTTATGAGTTAAATAAATTTCTACATCTTCAGACAAAAAGTGAATTAAACAAACTAGCAAAAAGCAAGCACTGGACAGAGCACTCCAGTGACTCACATGAGCCGCTATCCTTAAGAGATAGTCAAGAATTTGGGCAAGAGGAAGTGAAATGTTTTAATGTGACTCTGATAAATTACATGAACCCGCAAACCATGTCCTACCTTAGAGAGGAACCATATTTTGGCATGGGGAAAATGGCAGTGAGCTGGCACCACGATGAGAACCTTGTGGAAGGATCTACAGTTGCTGTTTACAACTACAATTACCAAGGTCAGAGACATTTTTGTGATGTGGTACTTATGATGGACAGGGGCTGCTATGTTTTACGTCATATATATTTACTTATGATGGACAGGGGCTGCTATGTTTTACGTCACATACATTTACTTATGATGGACAGGGGCTGCTATGTTTTACGTCATATACATTTACTTATGATGGACAGGGGCTGCTATGTTTTACGTCACATACATTTACTTATAATGGACAGGGGCTGCTATGTTTTACGTCATATACATTTACTTATGATGGACAGGGGCTGCTATGTTTTACATCATATACATTTACTTATGATGGACAGGGGCTGCTATGTTTTACGTCATATACATTTACTTATGATGGACAGGGGCTGCTATGTTTTACGTCACATACATTTACTTATAATGGACAGGGGCTGCTATGTTTTACGTCATATACATTTACTTATGATGGACAGGGGCTGCTATGTTTTACATCATATACATTTACTTATGATGGACAGGGGCTGCTATGTTTTACGTCACATACATTTACTTATGATGGACAGGGGCTTCAATGTTTTACGTCATATACATTTACTTATGATGGACAGGAGCTTCAATGTTGTACGTCATATACATTTACTTATAATGGACAGGGGCTGCTAGGTTTTACGTCATATACATTTACTTATGATGGACAGGGGCTGCTATGTTTTACGTCATATACATTTACTTATGATGGACAGGGGCTGCTATGTTTTACGTCATATACATTTACTTATGATGGACAGGGGCTGCTATGTTTTACGTCATATACATTTACTTATGATGGACAGGGGCTGCTATGTTTTATGTCATATACATTTACTTATGATGGACAGGGGCTTCAATGTTTTACGTCATATACATTTACTTATGGTGGACAGAGGCGTCAATGTTTTACATCATATACATTTACTTAGGATGGACGGGCTGCTAGGTTTTACGTCATATACATTTACTTATGATGGACGGGCTGCTAGGTTTTACGTCATATACATTTACTTATGGGGGACAGGGGCTGCTATGTTTTACGTCATATACATTTACTTATGATGGACAGGGGCTGCTATGTTTTACGTCATATACATTTACTTATAATGGACAGGGGCTTCAATGTTTTACGTCATATACATTTACTTATGATGGACAGGGGCTGCTATGTTTTACGTCATATACATTTACTTATAATGGACAGGGGCTGCTAGGTTTTACGTCATATACATTTACTTATGGTGGACAGGGGCTGCTATGTTTTACGTCACATACATTTACTTATAATGGACAGGGGCTGCTATGTTTTACGTCATATACATTTACTTATGGTGCACAGGGTTCTCCAGTATATCTAACATGAAACATGGGATAGCTTTTGAAATAGTCAATTAAAAATCTATTGTTTTTTTTGTCTATGGTTTCTATTTAGCTCTATATGTTTTAAGGTAAAAGACCACAAACATTGGGTGATCTACATAAATTGATAGTTTTT
Source organism: Hyla sarda (assembly GCF_029499605.1). Taxonomy (NCBI): domain Eukaryota; kingdom Metazoa; phylum Chordata; class Amphibia; order Anura; family Hylidae; genus Hyla; species Hyla sarda. The sequence continues at coordinate 206,266,590 of NC_079194.1, read as the reverse complement.
GACACTGACTGTCTTTTCCCAAAACCTAATGGAAGCATTGGGCAGTCAATAAAAGTTAGCTTTTTGAGGTTGGATATTTAATCTTTAAGATTTAATCGTAAAGATTCATTTAGATTCTCAGCTTTCCTAGTAGGGTTTTCTTTGCCATAAGAATATGGTAAGGCACATGAATTGACATTGCCAACATTGGGTCCATTTACACAGGCAGACAGCTGCCTAATACAAGTGCCAGTTGAATGTACAAGACGATCTTTCCTGCCCAATTATTGGGAGTGACAGACCAATTTGTTTGTCCCCTATTGATCCAAAGTAAAATAAGGTATCCTTAAAGGGGTACTCTGGTTGAATTTTTTTCTTTCTTTTTCAAATCAACTGGTGCCAGAAAGTTAAACAGATTTGTAAGCGACTTCTATTTAAAAATCTTAATTCTTCTAGTACTTATCAGCTACTGTATACTACAGAGGAAGTTGAGTTTTTCTTTTCTGTCTGACACAGTGCTCTCTGCTGACATCTCTGTCGATGTCAGGAACAATCTGGAGCAGAAGAGATTTGCTATTGGGATTTGCTTGTACTCTGGACAGTTCCTGACATGGACAGAGGTGTCAGCAGAGAGCACTGTGGTCACACAGAAAAGAACAACTCCACTTCCTTTGTAGTATACAGCAGCTGCTAAGTACTGGAAGGATTAAGATTTTTTTAATAGAAGTCATCTACAAATCTGTTTAACTCTCTGGAGTCAGTTGATTTGAAAAAAAAAAAAAAAATGTTTCCTTTTTAAGGCATAAAATATTCTACCTTAAATGGCTGTGTTGTAAGTCCATTATTATGCTGCTGCTTTTTTTTTTGTGAAATGACTATTTCCTGTTGGAGCTCCCTCCCTCCAACGACAAGTCCCAGGATCCCTTGTTCGTAAGTGTGAGTTCACTTTTCTCCCTTCCACACATTAGTCACCCCACCCTTTGCAGCACACCTGAGCTACAATTCACTGCAGCACTGTGGAGATTGGTCTCCCTACCCTAACGGTCGCTCCACCCATTGAAGCAGACAGGCTCTTTTCAACACCTGACTAGTGATGAAATGTCTCGGGCTGCACTGCAACCTAGTAAAACCTGAGACAACACTTATTTTGTATCCTGTTAAAAATAAACATCGGGCCAAAAAACACATAGGAATAGTGAGACGCCCATCAAACACAGGTACGGATGCTATATTATAAACTACACTAATTATACAGCTTCTGTAACAGTAAAATAATCCTGGAATACCCTTTAAAAGAATAAAAAACAAACATTTCCCTCCTGATCACCATTCTAAACAATAACTTTATAAGTTTATGCAAGTATTAATGTTATTGTGTTCTTCATGTTGCGTGAAGGTTTGTACTCCACTTACTACAGTATTTAGGAAAGGTGGTATGTGTTTAAGTGACATCCAACACTGAGTGTCAGAAACCAATGTTTTCCAACAGGGCACTGCCAGTAGTGTCGGACTACCTCTGCCAACTTGCTTTTTCCCGTAGTGCATTCTGGTGCCAATCACCTGGCCAGCCACATGATGTTAAAAAGTGTGATTCATCAGATGAGGCCATCTTTTTGCATTGCTCCATGTTTCAGTTTGGATGCTCTTGTGCTCATTGTTGTTGCTTTTGGTGGTGAGCAGTGGTTTACATGGGAATTTTGACAGGTGTGTAGCTAAACAGCCCTATAAAAAAAGAACCTGTGATGCACTTTTTTGTATAGTCAGTGTTAACATTTTCAGCAATTTTTGTTACATTATCACTTATGTAATATTGACCAGACAGGCTAGCTCACCAAGTACATCAGTAAATCTTGGCTGCCTATGACTGCCTAGATTTATTATTTTTTTATTATTTTTATTGGAACAGTAAAAAAACACCGGTTTACAGTAGGGAGAGCATCAATACAGAGGTATTAAATACAGAGAAAATACAGTATACATCCCACGCATTGACGTATAAAGCTAATCTATCCAAGTGTATACTCGGAGAAAAATATATAGGATAGTCCGGCATCAACATATAAAAATAGAACATAAAAATAACTATCCTGGCAATGTGCAAAACATCTCCGTCTTACCCAATCCGTCAAAAACAGATTACATAGCATACCGGATGCCTGTGTCAAGACTACCTGTACAATAAAGGCATAGAGAAAGGGAAGGAACACATACTGAAGCTGGGGGAAGACATAGAGAAGGGGGAGTACATATATACAGGCGGAAGACCAAGGAGCTTACAATTACAGTATCAAGGAGTGTAAGTTACGCACCTCAGCAGGTGAACACTGTGTTAGAGGAGAGGAGCACCAATCACCCCACACCTTGTAGAACTTATCAGGACATTTTCTATTTTTATAGACAATATGCATAAACGGGAGAGTTCCGTTAACTAGTTTCTTCCATTTAGAACATGTGGGAGGTCTAGGATCCATCCAACGCAGGGCCACTGCTTTACATGCTAGAAACAGAGACTCCCTGAGAAGTATTCGGACATGATGTGGCCACACCTCCTCATCCAGGATACCAAATAGACAAAGGAGAGGGTCTCTAGGGGGTGTAGGTTGTACAAAAGTTGCTAAAAGCTAAAGGACCTCCATCAAAAACTGCAACACATAGGCGCAGTGCTAGACGAGATGCCAAAAGTCTGCCCTAGGCACATGACAATGATGACATGCTGCTGAGTCAGAACGACCCATAGCCAACAGTCTAACAGGGGTAATATAGCTGTAATATAGCTCAATGCAAGTCTATTGGAGGGGGCGTGGCGGCTGCCATTCCTCCTCCCATAGACTTGCATTGAGGGGACATGGCCGTGATGTCATGGGCCTCTGGCGCCGCAGCCAGCGTTGTAAACGAATGCTGGGTGCTGTAGGGAGATCGCGGGGGGTCCCAGCGGCGGGACCCCCGCGATCAGACATCTGATCCCCTATATGTTGGATAGGGGATAAGATGTCTAGGGACGGAGTACCCCTTTAATATTTAATATAAAACTTCAATATGAACTCCTGCATCATAAATTATGCCTAATGTTACTTTTTCTTTTGTTTCAGATGCAGTGGACACATGTGAAGAAGAAGCTAAGGCTTTATCAAAGTGGCATGTGGCTCTTAAGATAGCTTGGGACATAGAGACTCCAGGCCTTGCTGTACCTTTAAATCCTGGAGATTCATATTTTATGCTTGGTAATGTTAAGAAAATGGTTTATTAGCAAGTGTTTAGTTTCCTCTTTTTTTCTGTTTATGGGTCCTAATGCTATAGTAAGATTTCCATGAGTCCCTATAATGGTGACACAAGTCAGAAACATTAGTGGCAAAAAGTGACAAGCTCCGATGCTAAGGTTACTAATGAAGAGTGAGAAAAGCTGTACATAGGAGAGAGAAGCTCTGCTGTCAGCTCCACAACACCTGTAGATTTCCCTCATTGCACTCACTTATTTGCCTTCCTGCTTTATGCCTGTGTTGTGAATGAGCTTTAGTATCAAGTTTTATTTACATCTGCAAACCTTAAGGCAAGACACAAAATCTAGATTACATGGCAGATGCCCTACAAAGCTCGGTTATATCTCATGGCCAATAACTTTTCATATTTTATAGTTTTCCATGTCTGTTGGAATAGAGCTTAGATGAAATAAATACTATATTGATCGGTATCTATTTACCATGAATTTCAGTTTATGTAATATCCCCCTGGTAGGTATGAACCTTTTATAGGCACCAGTGCAGTCTTTTCTCCTATGTTTCTTTTCTTCATGCTTATTTTGATTTATAAAACTCTCTAATAATGTCCTGATCTATTCCAAATAAAGACAAGGGGCCCATAAACCCACCCTCAACTTCCTTGCTTCCTTGCATTGATATTCAATAGGTGCTCTCCAGTATTAGCCGGTGATGTTAACTCAGGACTCATAATGTGAGCATTCAGCAATATGTTCCCCTTATCCTCTGTAATGCCTCTGTTAACTCTTTGGGCACAAGGGCATTTCGCATTGCTGAAGGTACAATACTTTATCATGGAGAGGACAGTAAATATCTCCCATTATTAAAATATAAGCCTGATACTTGTTTTTGTTTGGTAATATTTTATCTTGTATTATCCGCAGTCCTTACAGGCTCATACTTTGTGTGAAGGTTCTATAGTTTTATTTTTTTCACATTATTTATTATGTTTTTTTTGTATTAAAAAGATGAAAAATGTGAATCTTTCCTCGGCTGCTGCACTTCACATATTTTTTGTTTCTTCTCTTTTCCTGACTTCTCTCCCTTCATCTTGTTTGTTGCTTTACCTTTCTTTGCTTTGCATACTAACATGGTTTAGGTATTTATTTATTTATTTTATTTATTATTTCTGTAAAAAAAACTATAAAAATAATCATAACATAAATAAATAAAAGCCTAATTTATATAAAATGTAATTTATCTCTTAGTTGTAATTTATGTCTTAGAAAATAAATCATAAATTGAATAAAATTTATATTTTTCATAAAATTTTCTTTTTTGATACCACATTTCCAATTTTTCTTAAATAGACATTTTTTGTTGTTGATATAATATGATGTTCTTTTTTTTTTTAAATATCTTGCTTAATTGAGATTCTGTCCCTGAGCTCTGACCCTAGGGACTTTGGCTGTAGAGATGGAGGGGGTATTAGTATATCATTCATTGTATATGTGTTTATATCCTGTCCATATAGATAGAATGTGTGTAAAAAGGCAGATAGATAGATAGATAGATAGATAGATAGATAGATTGATTTTTTTCGAGGAACAGCACAACTTTTGAACATGGGCTTTCTATGGTGCTGCAGCTGAACCCCATATACAGTTTGTATTTGTTTTTGTTTTTTAATATGAAATTTCAGACAACCGCTTTAAGTAAAGACAACTCTACTTATTTCAGTATAAACTATTCAATTGGGAAATTTGAAAAAGAAAAAAGTTACAATTGAATACAGTAAGGGAGGATATCATTTCCATTTGCTTTCTTCTTTCATTTACCTAACATATGGAAAAATCCTTTCATTAAAGCAACAGACCTTTCTAGTAGTATATCCTTATTAATCTCTCGTGCGTCTTCTTTATAGCATTTCACAGGATTCTTTCAGCTATTAATATATTAAATTTACAGGGAGGGGAGCTATGAAATTTTAGTGCTGTCAATTATAAAATAATGATATAATTTCCTGCCTTATATGACAGCATTAACTCTTTGATTTATACAGCGACTAGGGAAAATGTCCTGATCGAGCGCTGATCTGTTTTGCTCTTTGATTGACAGGCAAGTTGCCAGGGAAACACCTTTCATCTAGCACTCAGCGTTTAAACCAACTCACAAACATTTGGCCTACAGCCACTCATTTTAAGACGGCTTCTCCTATTTTGTCCCTGTGTCAAAAGTCACTTTGCAGGAATAAATAATGCCCTGCAGCCATTCTCACAAAGCCTTGTATATGCAGGGAGATAGATTGGTTCTCGCCAGCAAATAAAGTAAAGATAAATTGGCGCATGGTTTCACCTCTTTACCCTCACTTGGCCCTTGGACTGATTTCAGTCACTAAAGAGAGCGCTGAAGGGAACGTGTATACAGCTTTTCCAAAGCAATAATTTTGTGCTGGGAGGTCGTTTGTCTGTAAATAGTTACAACAGAAACTGATGGCAATAATAAAATAATATGGGGAGACAACCTACACCTTCATCTCCAGTGCTGTGTCACACTGATAGACAGCCATGTCTCCGGATTGTCACAAAACTATAGAATGGGAGCAGGCACTCTTGTGTAGCCATTGACTGATTAAAGAGGATGTGTCCGCTCTCCTGACATGTCTCTTTTAGGAAATATGTATATATTCTAGGAAATGAGCATTCTGGGGCATGTTTTCTTAGAACTCTTGCATTAAGCAGTTCCTCCGTTATTCCTCCTGGAAATATATGAATAAAATAGCCGGGGCATCTAAAGGCATAAACAAAGAATTTATGCCCCATGGAAAGTGATTGTAGGATGCCTGTGGGTTAAAATAGCAGCCTTTCTTAAAGGGGTACTCCAGGGGAGGAAAAAAAAATCTAATCAACTGGATGTCAGAAGGTTAAACAGATTTGTAAATTTCTTCTATCAAAAAATCTTAACCCTTCCAGTACTTATCAGCTGCTGTATGCTCCACAGGAAGTTGAGTTGATCTTTTCTGTCTGACCACGGTGCTCTCTGATGACACCTCTGTCCATGTCAGGAACTCTCCAGAGCAGGAAAGGTTTGCTATGTGGCTTTTGCTCCTACTCTGGACAGTTCCTGACATGGACAGAGGTGTCAGCAGAGAGCACTGTGGTCAAACTGAAAAAAACATCTCAGCTTCCTCTGGAGTATACAGCAGTTAATAAATACTGGAAGGATTAAGATTTTTTTTAATAGAAGCAATTTACAAATCTGTTTAACTTTTTGGCACGAGAGAACTGCATGCACCAGGGCCCTTTTTGAACTCTTCCAGGGAGGTCACTATGACCACTGTCTCTGCTATAGTCTCACTGCTCTTATAGTAAAGAATCCCACTCTGTACTGGTGTATAAACCCTTTTTCCTCTAGGCATACAGGATGCACCTTTTGTACAATCCTGGGTATAATAGATCACTGAAAAATACTTCTGTATTTACCCTTCTGAAGTTATATGGTCATGCTTTTGTCTACTTTTGATAATCTTTCTGGTACTGTAGTCCACCCATTACATTTATTTATTTTTTGGTTGCCTGTTTTTAAATACAATATTATATATACTAAAAAAAGCGCTATGGAGAAGTGCAAAAAAAATCTAAGTTATCGCTGTTGGAATTTTTTTGAGGCAAAGAAAAATTATTCTGTGTCTAATGAGGTAATTGGCTGTGTCCTTCAAGGGGTTGGTCACTAAAATAGATAGAATTTCTAAAAATATTGTGTTACTGTACATGATAAAGGATCTTGTGCATTACTGCAGGTCTGCAGGTGAAATCCTCTGCGGCCCATGGGTGAGATTTTGTTAAAATTCTTAATACAACATCCAGTGCATAAGCAGATACAAATAGCCAATACTCCTGTATCTGCTTTTGAGCTGAATGGGTTCAGCTGCTGTTTAGTTTCTGCACAGAAATGGATCCACCTGGTAAGCCAAGAAAGCAGACACATGGGTACATCACATGAACCCTGCCATCTTACTTCCTTTGAAATTTTAGAACTGCTTTCCATTGTTTACATATCCCATGGTCAGTTAGGGGCATTCAGCTGAAAATCTGGGGACTGCATTTATTGTTTTATATGACAATATGTAGCATAACAATGTGTGATGGGCTAACTCGCTCATTAGGTTCCTGGAGCACTCCTTTTAACTTTCTATGAAGTAATGGAATACTAAAGTGCAGTTTGTGGCAGTTCAGAGTAGAGTCCAGTGTTGCTCAGGTTTCCATAGTGTTTTGCTTTTTTTGGGGTGTCGTTTATTCCCGATAAAGTCACATCCAGTTGCTCATTATCTTATGACTGTTGTGTAATAATGATTCTTTTTATTTGATTTGTCTGACTAGAAGTCTAATTGATTTCCATGTTTTGCTTTCATATTGATGTTTCTACAGATAACCTCAACACAACGCATCAACACTGTGTGCTTGCAGGCTTTCAGCCTCGGTTCAGCTCCACACACAGAGTAGCTGAGGTGTGTATTCTCATTATTATTATTATTATTATTATTATTATTATACTTTTCTTTATGGGATAACTTTTAAGTGTACACAATTCAACGGTACTAGCAAAGATAAGAAAGTTTGTAATATACATTAACAGAAAAATGCCTTTCTCCATTTATCAGTCCTTCCCTCCTCTCCCTGTGTCTGTTAAATCGCTAACTAAAAATTCACAAAAATAATATTTACTGCAGTTAGGAGACTGATTCTTAGCTTCACTGAAAGATCAGTTTGTAGCTGCCTATAGAAGTCTATGGAGAGGAGCACGGGGTGGGAACTGCTGTAGATAAACACACAAGCTCTTTTTGGCTAAAGTGTTTTATTTTACTCCAGTGCTGGATATATGGCTACACCCCCCCTTCCCATATTTCTGTATGATTTCCTGTGTGTGATGAGTGTGTAAGAGAGATTAAATCAGGATTTCTTTTTCTTTTGTATTCCTTCTGTAGGAAACATCATATCAACTAGTCTCCTATTTCTGCTTTCTCCCCTCTCCCTAGATTTAGGCAGCTGTTAGTTGATCTCTTACTGAAGCTAAAAATCTACCTTCTCTCTGCTGTACATAGAAAACATTATAGAGTTGTAAAGAGCAGTGTAGCTATTACAGAATTGGGTTAAGACAGTAAAGAGACAATATCATCTCTGTCTATATCTCTTTATCTCTCACACTGTACTTTTTGTGACCATTATATAACATGTATATGGTATTTTTCACCATTTTTTTTGTATTTCTAAATTTCAGTTTTCCCTGATCTAGTGGGTGGAGACTAACTGCTTAGATGTCTTCTATACATTGTGCACACAGAAGAGGGAATCTTGCTCTCTTATAGCTCTATAGCTCATCCTTAGAAGCTGAAACAGCATAAAAGGATATTATAAAGCAGTAGTGGTTAGTGTAAACTGAATTAAACCGGGGTGAAACTGTAAGGAGACAAAAACACTTCTGTCAGTCTTTCTATCATTCTTACTGCACTTCCTTCTCCCTCCCCCCCTTTCTTTGCCATAGACTTCTTTGAGCAGCAAGTATCTGATCCCTTAGCAAACTGATAATCTGTCTCCCTCTCAAGATAGATTTAAAGGGGTACACCGGCCCTAAGACATCTTATCCCCTATCCAAAGGTTAGGGGATAAGATGTCTGGTAGCGAGGATCCCACCGCTGGGGACCCCCGCAATTTCTCATGCAACACCCACCAGTCTCGGCTGCACGGAGCAACGATAGCTCCGTGTCTGAAGACTCACGACCACGGAGCCAGAGTATTGTGACGTCATGACTCCGCCCCCTCCCATAGGCTTGCATTGAGGGGGTGTGGCATGACATCACAAGGGGGTGGAGTCATGACATCACGATATTCCGGCCCCGTGGTCGTGAGTCTTCAGACACGGAGCTATCGTCTATCGTCGCTCCAGGCAGCTGAGACAGGTGGGTGCTGCATGAGAGATTGCGGGGGTCCTTTGGATAGGGGATAAGATGTCTCAGGGCCGGAGTACCCCTTTAAGCAGTCAATTGTTCTTTTTTATATACAAAGTTAGAAATGTCAATGCACATTTTAAATACAAAGGTTTATGCAACAGCTATATATTTCCACCAGTCGAGAACAGAGGTCCCTTATCCCCATGTATGAATGGAGTGGTGTTCAAGCATGTGCTGTTTCACAATTCCAAGTTTATGGGACTTCCAAATATAGCAAAATACAGTGCTTGGCTACCTGCGGCAATCCTATAGAGTTTGACTGTAGTAGCAGTGCATGTATTCTACTGCCTCTCTCTTCATTGGGAGAGCAATAGGATCACCATTCTCAAGATTGGTTTGTGTCCAAGTAGTTGTACCCCCACCAGTTAGACCTATTTGTAAGTACTGTATTATAATACATTATACGGAGGTTCCACGCCTTTTTCTTAATGAAGTCTGCCATTCTTCGCACTATTAATTTGTAGTTTTTTAATCATTATTTTCCAGTGTGCCACTGGTACTTTCAGTTATATACAGACCCGATGTAAAAAGGCTCTGGAGAACCTGTGCATTATGCCCAATTCTGGAGAGATGAAGTTACAGTCTTTAGAGTTAGAAATTTTAAAAGAAGCAGAAGAGATCCATAATGAGGTACAGTTACCGTGGTAGATATACATGGTATAATTGTGAAATTTATGTGTGTTTATAAAGAATTTGGGAGGTAACACTCTCCGATCTATTTCTATTTCCTGTTACTCTGAGGGTTTGGTCGTGCTTTCCTCCAATGTCCCAAAAGTAATACATTCAGTATGGAAAAAGTGTAGTAGAGCTGGGCCACTATTATTATTGTTGTCATGTATGTGAATGATGCATTTAATGCATATGTCCGTCTTTATAATCACTGTGAGATGGTGTGCAATATGTTGCATGAATATCTTACCGTAATAAATGTTTCCATGGGTACCAGAGATAAAGAGCTTAGGACATTTTCATTGTTGTTCCGAGCTCTTTGATCTCCTGCACAATAAAAAGTCTCTTTCGGTGAATAATACTGTACTGAATTTTATTGTATTTATTTTATTTATTTTTATTTTACAACTACTGGAGCTTTCTATCCAATTTTCCTTTTAACACAAAGGCACATGTTAGGACTTATGTGTCATGAACCCAGCTTACCTTTTATGATTTTGGAGTCAGGAGGAAGCCAGAGTGGCCATAGTAAGCAAATATGGACACAAGTAAAATATATAGTTAAAGGGTAGCTCCCACCATCACTTTTTTTCTTTTTTCTGTCCCTGCCTATTACCCATCTATCCCTAACCCCCCTCCCTGCCTTTAATTTTTATTTTTTTTTACATATTAATAATGCCTTTTGTCTGCCTGGTAGTGTGCTCGCGTCGCTCAACTCCCTCCCCCCCCCCCCCCCTTAGTTCACCTATTCAGTGTCCCTCCAGCTGTTTCCCCACTACAACTCCCAGCTTGCCCTGACATCTATTGACTGTCAGGGCATGCTGGGAGTTGTAGTGGGGAAACAACTGGAGGCATACTGTATAGCCCGCAACCCCCCTGGCCCTGCTGCGCCGCTCAACCCACTACCCCATCCCCTCCCCCCGCAAAAGCATAAGCATTGAAAACAGTCACATTGAGAATTTTACCTGTCGCCGGGGCCGGCGCGCGAGGCCAGGGAGCCTGTGCGCGTCCTCTTCCTTCAAAGCGCTCGCTCCCGCTTGCCTGGAGGGAGCACCGCAGTGAATGAATGCCGACTCGTTGCCAGGCTTCAACAAATCCAAATTCATTAGTGACGTCACTGCCGAATGCATTCGGCCACTAGGAGGGTGACCCCTAGTGGCCGAATTTAAAAGTGATTTTAAACTGTTTTAAAATCACTTTTTTAAATTAAAGTATATTAGAGATATGTTGTAGTACTTAAGTACTACAACATATACATTTTTTTATTTCATGACAGTGCCCATTTAATGCAGAAGTAGCGAATGATCCCCAGAATTTCTGGTTTATTAATATTTCATCTTATCTTCAGAAAAATCCCCTTCTTTAGTATTATGAGTTTACTCACTTTGTTGAAGATTATGGCTTATGACTGTATCCAGAAGTATAACTGGCTAACAAACAACGTCTGTGTCTATCCAGGTAGAATTTGACTGGCTCCGTCAATTCTGGTTTCAAGGAAAACGTTACAGTAAATGCAGCGACTATTGGTTGTTAGCGATGGCCAAGCTGGAAGAACAGTGGAGGCAAATGGAAACTATGGTAAGCTCCAAAAATACTTTTGATACTTTCTACTTGGAACTGAATTGTTTGTTTTAAAGGGGTTATCCAGGAATAGAAAAACAGAGGTTAAGTGTAGTTCTTCAGCTCAGTTCCATTGAAGTGAATGGAGCCGAGTTGTAAAACCACACACAACCTGGGAACAGACATGGGGCTGTGTTTTTCCATTCCTGGATAACCCCTTTCAAATATTGTTGTATTTTATTTAACAAGATAAGGTTTCTTGCTCATGATATATTACAGCTCCTTTTTCTATGGAGCAAAATTAAAGGGGTACTCCGGTGAAAACTGTCAAGAGCAGGATAGATTTTCTATGGGGATTTGCTCCTGCTCTTGACAGTTCCTGAGACAGATAGAGGTGTCACCAGAGAGCACTATGGTCAGACAGAAAAGAAATGTAAAAAGAAAGAACTTCCTGTGGAGCATACAGCAGCTAAGTCCTGGAAGGGTTAAGATTTTTAAATATAAGTAATTTACAAATATGTTTAACGTTGTGGCACCAGTTGATTTAAGGAATTAAGTTTTTTTCACCGGAGTACCCCTTTAAGACTCCAAATCTAGCGCATGGAGCGTTTAACTTTCATATGCTTCAGACTTTAATAGAGGCATTTTGTGTTGGAGTTCATAGAAATAACTTTTTAGATACTACTGTATGGCAGCACACTAGGCCATTTCTCTCTTCTAGAATGCTCCACAGCCTCTGCACTGCCATTCAGGCTCTGTGCACATGGTTCTGCCATGTGTATGGTCTGTCTGAAATATCCTCTTCTTGAGTTGCTATGTACTTATGTCCAGCTGAATCAAAGCATTTGCTATTGCTTTGCCAATATTATGTTAGTGATATCATATGCTTTCTTTTATGTTCCATCTGATATTTTGGATGACTCTCTGGTATAAATTACTTTCTCTATCGTGTGCCTTAAAGGAGTATTCCGGGCAAAAACATTGTATCTCCTATCCAAAGGATAGGGGATAAGATATCTTATAACGGGGGGTCCGCCTGCTGCGTCTCCAGTTTTGGAAATCTCCAGGTTTCCGGAATGGGGACGTGACGTCATGCCATGCCCCCTCCATTCATATCTATGGGAGGGGCGTGACGGCCATCACCCCCCCTCCCATAGACATGAATGGAGGGGGCGTGGCGTGACGTCACGTCCCCAGTCTCGGAAATCCCGCATAGAATAAGGGTGCTGCAGGGAGATCGCGGGGGGTCCCAGCGGCGGGCCCCCTGCGATCAGACATCTTAAAATGTTTTTGCCCGGAATACCCCTTTTAAATAAGAAAGTTCCCAAGCTTTAGCTTATCATTCAGTAGATTAAATTTGTATCTGGGTTCACAGCTTTATGGCCAAGACAGAAGATTTCTGCTTTGCTGATGCTGTACTGCTCTGACTCGGCACACATCTATCCCTGTTAATTAAAGTTCCGCTGAAAGATGGATGTGATGATTAATGAAGCTTAGCTTTCTTATTAGTTTGGAGGGGTAGACTCTGCATCTACTCTTTTGTAGTAATGGTTTTTTATTTGCACAATTTATTTTATGCACTATTTTTATGATTTTGGTAAGTGAGACATATTGTAAGTAATTAATGTAAGCATTCTGTTTCTCCTTAATAAATATATATATATATATATATATATATATATATATATATACACACACACACATACATACAGAGTAGACACTGTAGCTGTCACTATTCTGGGTTTTGTGCACATTGAAGGTTTTGAATATTGTAGAAAATTATCCAAAATATACAATTTTTTTGTTGCATAGAAGGCACAGCTAAGGCACCATTCACCTGCCAGAGGCCAAAAGGAAGGAAGTCTCAATGTATACCCTCAACTATAGTCTTTGATGTCGTGGGCACAGAGCCTAAACATTTTTTACCTATCTGAAAGTTCCCACAATCGTTATTTTTTTTCTGTACTGTGTAGGAGTGCTCTAGAAAAGATGCTAGGCAGGACAAGTACAGCTTCTGCAAAGTCCACAATCATATATAGGCCATTTATTCAAGATCGCAGCACCCAATGGATCTGTGTTTATGATTAACTTTAAAAGGATTTTACCATGTAGATAACTAGATCTAAACTGATGCATTACGTGAAATAAAACATATTTACCAATACAAGTAATTATCAGAAATTAATAGTTTTTTAAATATAGACTGGATGCTCTCTTATTTTCTGCTTGTTGTCATGGGACACATCCTATGCTCAGTTGCTTAGTTCGCCTCACACACAGTGAATATATGAGAGAATCTGGCTAAATATTCACTGGCCAGAACAAGGTAAATATACATGATATACTGCTATACCTTCTATATTACAGTCTCTAACACTAAAGGGAGTGGTGAAAGAATATTATTCACTATAATAACACTGTATGCTGAGTGAGGAGTTGGATACATTTTCCAGTATTAAGATTAGATATTTGATGCAGCGATGAGCATCTACACTAATGACTTCTGGGAAATGAAATTTAAAGTGTATCTGTCGTCAACAAAAACTTTTTATGTATTGTAGATAATACTAATATATGTATATTTGTAATATACATTGGTTAAAAATTGTGTATATTTTTGGGTGAAAAAATTCTGTCCCTGCAACTATTGCATATGTGTCTCTATGAGGAGTGTGAGTCGGGAGAGTCTCAGTGTACAAAGTACAGCTTGTCAACCCACACTTCCTGTATTTGGACAGATTTTCATATGAAAAGTGGAAAGGATAAAAAGTAGGCAGAGACAAGGAAATAAGGTTATGTCTGCATTATTTTTCAGGCAGTCATTTAATTTCATTCAACCTGCCAAAATATTTTCTGTGGAAAATTGATGATGTTAAAACCCATTTAAGGGTGCAGTCCCACATACATTACACAATGTATTTCCCACTGCGCAACATAAGCTGCGCAACGGTAAATACACTCCGTATTCTCTGATCAGCATACACACAGGGCTACCCAGCAGCAGTCCTATGTGTTCAGTGAGGTTTGGGGGAGGGGCTGCGCACTTGCGTGACTGTGTTGAGTGGCCCCTCCCCCAAGCCTCACTGAACACTCAGGGCTGCCACCGGGTAGCCCTGTGTGTATGCTCATTGCAGAATATGCAGCGTATTTCCCACTGTGCAGCTCATTTTGCGCAACGTGAAGTACGCTGCATTAGTGCTACGTGCGTATTTTCTGCTGCATATTTTCTATAGCTGATTTAGCTAATCATTGAAGTAAATGGGCAGCAAAATCTGCAGTAGCAAATCTGCAGCAGATCTGCTGCAAAAATATGCACATGTGAACGTAATAATTATAATAAATTTATAATAATTTTATTTATATAGCACCAATAGTTTCTGCAGCGCTTAGGGTACTTTCACATATTTTCCCCAGCAGACCCCAATGAAGTGAATGTTATCTGCTGCAGATTTTATGCTGTGGACAATCAGCTTAAACCTGCTAGGAGGCTAAGTTCAGCAAATTCCATTAAAAAGTACCTGTCAACAAATAAACTTTTCTAAATGTACCCAGGCTATAGTCCCTAACTACTCCTACTGTTTCAGTGAGGCTCTTTGCAGCTTTCAGTGAGGCTCTGTGATTCTTTCAGTGATTCTCTGTGCAGCTTTCAGTGAGGCTCTGTGCAGCTGTCAATCAAGCTCAATGCAGAGAAGCACTTCCTGAGTTTGGTCTCCTGCCAGGCCAGGAGGAGACCAAACTCACTGAATTAATTGTGGCAGGGAACAGAACAGAGCCACCTAGTGGCTGTTTTTTCTATTACATATTAAGCATATTTATGCTGATAATTTTAAAAGCAAGTGAATTAAAAAGTGTCTGCTAATTACACAAGGAACTCTATATTAAAAGTTTTATTTGGTGACAGGTACTCTTTAAGCAAGATTAAATGGAGCCATCTCATTGCCTGCACTCCAGACACCAATGGAGCCCAATTCTGTTGGGTGTCTGTAATTTCAATGTATTTTAACCTGACAAAAAAAATCAGTTTCTACATATTATTACCATATATATTTATTTATTATTTTGGAGTACTGTTGTTTCTAGTAAAAACTAAAAATTAAAGGCGTTGTCTAGTGTGGGGGTTGAATGATTAGTATGCACATTCATTTTTTTTTCATTTTCTGAGCTTCTTGTGTTCTAAGACTGGGTCACATGCCGCTCTGCCTGTGATTCCTTTATTTCCTGTGATGTCACGTTCACTCTGACTTCATATTCCTTCTAGCGGTGGCAGGGGGCAGGCATTTCTCCCATTGGCTGGCTAAGATTTCACATGGATTTAGTCCCGCCCCAGAAAGGGGGCCAACATCAGAGCACAGTGGAAGCTGCAGCATTAAGAACAGCATAGTATGGAGGTGATAGTAGTTAATCCTCCCTTGCCTTGCAGCGCGAGAGTCCTGGGATTAAATCCTGCTGAGGACAATATCTGTAAGGACTCTGTATGTTCTCCCCATGCATGGGTTTTGTGGAAACAACTAAGAGAAAGAAATTGCAAATGATAATCTATTCCAATAAGAAGGAGGGTCAGACAACACCTTTTTTTTTTTTTTTTAATGTAAGTTGTGTGGCTTGAACAACAGAAAACCTCCTGACCTTTCTTTTATTTATTTTAAGTGTTGTCCAGAATTAAAGATTTCTATTGCAGGTGAACATTTTAAAGGTGATTAAAACCTACAAAGTGGAAAACATGGTGTAGTCTGTATATTAACTTGTCACTCTTGGCAACCATTGTGCCAATGCATAAATGATCTGCTCTTTTGTCTGCGAGATGCCAGTGTTCCATTGACCTGCAAGAGCTGTAAACCATTAGCTCCTTCATCCATATAAACTCTAGAAGTGTTGTGATTTTTTTTTGTTCCTTTTTAACCATCTGATCACATTGGGCCTTAGTTACAAAGCTGCTCCCAGGAGAACAGCACTTTCCAAGATCAAATAGAGTAAAGTATTAGGGGTGCAAGCAGGCATGGGGACCCTGGGACCCTGGTCACAAGTTCACCATCAGACAGTAAAAGAATCACCGCAGCACACCAAAGCCGGAGTGTAGCAATGGTCTTTAGCATTTAATCACATTGCTATTTAATGTTAACCTGTATATTTAAATGTGTATTAAGAATTAAAAAATTAAAATAATTCTTACTATCATCAGCATCTTACGAATGTTAGATGGTCCATACGCTAGGACTCCTGATGGTATGAAAAGGGGTTCAGGGAGTGTTGTATGATATTAAACTCTATATAATCTATACATTTAATAGCAGCTAGAACTAATATACTAGTATAGTATTATTACTAGGATACTTTATTAATCTTCAGTAAATATGATGATGCTTATCCTAGCCCTAAGCTCATTTTGTTGGACTGCAGGAATCAGCAATGATTTCTTAAATTATTCAGTCTACATTTCTTGTTTTTCCATGATAAATTGCAGGTTTTGGTGGCAACTTAACCTGCACGTAACATAACATAGGAATTTATTTTTAAGTGGAGTTATGCATTAGAAAGCTAAATAACCAGGTTCGCTGTTATTAATAGGAGTGTTTGTACATTAAAAAAATATGTATTTTGTATATTGTATTTTGAATGTATGGTCATTCTGCTGTGTGATATCACATTACTGCCCACATACAAATGTCATAATCATCACTACCTGCTCAATGTCTCATTCGGATAGAAGAATGGATCCCTTATATCTATGGTTCTCTGAAAAAGTAATTCAAACTTTAGCTTGTACAGAGAAAACTCCACGGCAACTTGTGGAAATGAAATTTCTTTATTGCTCTTTAGCTGATACAATAGGAGACAATGTTCTGACGTTTCACATGATGTGATGCTTTGTCAAGGAATCATTACATTACTGCCTGTCCACATACAATGGATAGGCAGCCTGCTATAGCATATATTGTATGTTAAAGCAGGCCCCAGCACTGGATACACCTGAGGCTATTTCTTAGGCCTTTGTCTGCCAGTGTATAATCATTGTTGCTGCTGGAGACTAGCTATTAATTTAAAGGGGTACTCCGCCCCTAGACAATAAGATGTCTGATAGCGGGGGTCCCGTAGCTGGGACCCCCGTGATCTCTGTGCAGCACCCAGCGTAGTTCGTTTAGAACACTGGGTGTCAGCGGCGTGGGTCGTGACATCACTGCCACGCCCCTCATTAAGTCATCCCACGCCCCCTCAATGCAAGTCTATGGGAGGGGGCGTGGCGGCTGGCTTAAGAAAAAAACGCTCATGGTTTTCTAATCCTGGACATGCCCTTTAAGGGGCCCTTCTATTCTTTGGGCCCAAGGATAAATGATCAACTATTTATCCTGGATCATTACATTTTTTAAAATCTGTTTAAGCTTTGATAATCAATATAAATAGTTTTTTTTCTAACATTAGACTGATTCATATTAAGCCTCTACTTTATTTTATTTATTTATGTCACCTTTTACTGTTTTTTATTCCTATTGAAAGCTTTTCTACTTGAATATCCAGCAGAGGGCGTCCTTACCCTGCTGTATATATTTAGAAAGGTCTCCTTTCCATTTGGATCCAGCACTGCATTAAAATGTAACATTAACTGCAGGGAATTATCTCTGTTGCTTTCAATTGGATTGTATAACACAGAAAATCAATTGTGGGTTAACAAATTCAATATCAATAGAACATAAAGCAACACTGCTTTTACTGAGCACTCCTGCTTACAAAGTGGTCAGCTTGGGGGCTGGGGCATCTCTTGATCTCTGTAGCAATAACCTGAAATAACTTGACCTTAAGCCATATCTTTTGATTCCAAAAAGACCTCTTATATGGGATAAAGCGAGGGTTAATTATAATTGAAGAATAAGATAGAATATTTATTGTATATCTGGAGAGCTCCTGAAGACTTTATTAATTAAAAAATCATTGCAGGTTAAAAGGGAAAGTGCTTGTTGAGAATTAAGAACTATCACACATTACAAATGCTTCTCAGAAGTGGAAATAAATCAGCGGCAACTACAGAGTATTATCGTATAATCGAGTCTTGTTTACTTATCAACGAAGTGTATGGAAATGGTTATTATTAAAGCAATAGAAAAGGCTAAATTCACCCCAGTGTTTAAACACCTCTGCTAATCATAAAGCCATAAACTATATATATATATATATATATATATATATATATATATATATATATATATATAGAAAAATTAAATAAACAGTGGCACACCAGGTGTCAGCAAAAAATAAAATGTGATTTATTCCAGAGACGTGTAGGCAACGTTTCAGCTGGCTCACCCAGCCATTTTCAAGCCTATATATATATATCTAGCGAGAGAGAGGGAGAGATTGAAACAAAAACGACAGACACATATTTTATGTGCAGTATACAGTGTATACAGTCTGTGTGTTGTTTATACAGTTGTATTAAAAGATGCAGTTGACACCATTTATTTTTATACATTTGGGGTTGCTGGTTCCAAGTGTATGATAGTGAAACATATGCAAAAAGACAACCTTTTCACATATATTTGTACAGTCAAGTCTATGTGCAGTGGGATATTTTCTTGCCGTATATGCTGAAAGTAAAGTAAGTGGTTGCTCAATAAACTTGCAGCTACAGTTGTGCCAAAAAGTTTGCATATTCTTGAAGAAAGGGTAATATATTTTCCATGAGTCTGCAGGCAAAACACATTTTTTGGGGATTTATATTCAACGGTATGTTATACAGACTGGTACAATACTAAAACAAAACATGACAATATGACAATAAATGAAACACTTTTTTTTAAAGGGGCACTGCCAGAAAAACTGTTTATATGTTGTACATCTTGGCAAAACATTAACCTTTCTAATATACTTCATAAAAAAAATGTATTTCCTTTTTATAGAAATATTGGCTTCTAAAATCATGGCTTTGTCCAAGCTGAGCTACAGGCATGGACAAAGTCCAGTAAGTGAGGGTGGGCTAGTACTACTCTCTAACTTCTCCTGACTGATAGTACTCCTCTGTGCTCTCTCCTGTCTGATAGTACTCCTCTGTGCTCTCTCCTGTCTGATAGTACTCCTCTGTGCTCTCTCCTGTCTAATAGCACTCCTCTGTGCTCTCTCCTGTCTAATAGCACTCCTCTGTGCTCTCTCCTGTCTGATAGGACTCCTCTGTGCTCCCTCCTGTCTGATAGTACTCATCTGTGCTCCCTCCTGTCTGATAGCACTCATCTGTGCTCCCTCCTGTCTGATAGTACTCCTCTGTGCTCTCTCCTGTCTGATAGTACTCCTCTGTGCTCTCTCCTTTCTGATAGCACATCTCTGTGCTCTCTCCTGTCTGATAGAACTCCTCTGTGCTCTCTCCTGTCTGATAGGACTCCTCTGTGCTCTCTCCTGTCTGATAGTACTCCTCTGTGTCCTATCCTGTCTGATAGTACTCCTCTGTGCTCTCTCCTGTCTGATAGCACTCCTCTGTGCTCTCTCATGTCTGATAATACTCCTATGTGCTCTCTCCTATCCTATCAGACAGAGGAGTACTTGCCCACCCTCACTTACTGGACTTGCCTGTGCTTCAGCTTGGACAAAGCCATGATTTTTTTTAAGCCATGATTTCTTTTAAAAGGAAATAACATTTTCTTATGAAGTATATTAGAAAGGTTAATGTTTAGCCAAGATGTTCAATATATAAACAGTTTTTGGATCTGACAGTGCCCATTTAATGTGTTTAGAACAACAACCAAAAAATTGGAGCTCAAAGATTAAATGGACATAGAAACTGTTGCTATCAATATATAACTTTATTAAAACAATACTCTCATACCATATTACAGTCTTGTGCCTCACACCACAAGGGCCCTGTGGTGTGAGACACAAGACTGTTATATGTTATGAGCATATTGTTTTAATAAATTTATATTTTGGTAGCACCATTTTCTATGTTCATTTAATCCTTAAATTGGCACTGTCAGATACAAAAACTTTTGATATGTTGTAAAGCATGCAGAACCAATAGGTTTTGCAATTGCTTTCATTAGAACATTTTCAGTATTTCATTCTGAAAAAGACAGTCAAACAACTTCCCCCCCCCCCCTGCCTGCTTGGACACATACTTGTCCTGCTGTGTCCATGCATCATGGACACACTTCCTTGATTGACAGCTGTGAGCGCAGGGCTCACAGATGGAGGAAAAATCTTCCCACTGTCAACTTGTGTCCCGCTACTGTCATTGAGGACAAGCTGGGAGTTGTAGTTATGCTAATGCTAGGGGAGATGTGAGCAGACAGCATACTGAGGGATGGGGTGAAGACCTGCACAGTGTGTCCACACACCCTCCCTTTGAGAGGAATTCAGATAAGTGAGCTAAATGAAAAGCATAATAAAAAAAAAATAATAAAGGTGCTAGACACATAAAAATTAGTAATAGACAAACCAAAGGGACAGACAGGCATCCTGCACTCACTGCATAAGATCTGGTCATTCAGCTCCCACCTCAAGACCGGATGAAGCGCATTCCTAAACGTGAAACAGCCGGCAGTCGCCTCTGAGGGCTCCACGTTGTCTTTGAAGTCCCTACCAGAGAAGTCTTGCCCGAGATGGGAGCTGAATGACCAGATCTTATGCGGTGAGTGCAGGACGCCTGTCCGTCCCTTTGGTTTGTCTATTACTGTTTTCTACGTTATATTGTCCTAGCACTGCCGCCGCTGGATTTATGACTGTCTGACCTGGTGTGGTTGTAGTCCATCTCATAGAGCTGCTGCTAATTAAAGGTACCGGTGCCACTTTATTTTTCTTACACATTTGATTCACATAAAAATTAGATGTACATGGTCAGGATTAGGTACTGAGAGATATATTTAAAAAAAAATTTGTTGGATCTGACGGGTATGCTTTCAGCCCAAATTTTTTGGTTGTTTTACTACATAAATTTTTTTCACCGGGGTATAGGTGAACTATTGGTGAGCTCGGATTGTAGGTGGTTATAACTGGAGTGAGCCTTTGTCTATTTTTTATATTGGAAAAAATAAATGATTGCACACCCTTAGTTCTTAATGCTGTATGGTCTTTTTTATTGTAATTCTCTATGAAGCCCCAAATTTTTCCAAATGGCATATTTGCCCATTCATTTTAGCAACATGCCTCTAGGTCTTTGGTCCTCTTGGATGAACTGCACATTTGAGATCTCCATAGAGTGGCTAGATAATATTAAAGGGGTTCTGGTGGAATTTATTATTTTACAATTGTCCCCAGCCTGCCTAATGAAAAAAAAAAAAAACATTTTCCTCATCTTCATTTGCTCCCCCTGTAGCCTCCGATATTATGGAACTCCATCTCCGGCCAGGTCCCAGCTGACAATCTGCTTCATGGAGCTGGCCAGAGCTGTAAACCTGGTCCTGCAGCACCGCTGGCCGCAGAAGTGTCCCACCTCGGCCAGTTAGTCAGTTGTGTCAGTTGTGGCTGAACTCTTTCTTGGTCTACCTGACCTTGGCTTGGTATTAAGAGATCCCTGAATTTTTCATTTCTTAAGTGATGGTACAGTTCTGACTGGCATTTTCAAGGCTTATGATATCCGTCTATGTCCTTTTTCAGCTTTATAACATTACATTAGCTTATTAACCAGGTATTTTGACATTTCTTTTCTGCTCCCAATGGCACAGTATCTAGACTACTCACTGCATTGGCATAAGAGCTGAAAAAAAAATAAACTTAGGAAATTAACCTTTAATTCCATTTTTATCTGTGTCTGTAACAAGGCCGTAGGGGTATGTAAACTTTTTTTTTTTTTTTTTTATTCATGGCTATTTGGGTGTTTTCTGTTGGTATTAGGATTATAATAAAAAAATGATCACAATCCTTAAATACTTTTTTTTTCGCATGATTACATATATTTTGTAAATCAATGGCAAAATGAATTCTTGGTAAAGCCTTTTTGAATTCAAATTTTCTATTTTACGAAGCCTTAAAACTGACTGACATGTCCTGTTTTGTAGTGAAAATGTTTCATGATTACCATCAGGATTGCAATGAAAGAAGACACAAGTACATAGACTAGACTGGATCAGGCTTTAACAATAGGTGATGGTGAGAGCTCTCAACCCTAAACTGCAAACCAAACCCCCACAATGCTCAGTAACCTCTGTGCAGATTGCAGAGAATGCCTAAAAAAAACTCTCCTATAGAATGTAATGGGGCCCCTTTAGCCTATTTTTCCTATGTCACTTGTCGAAAATTTTTCTTAAAAGTACCTCTTACAGAATGCAATACACTACTTACATTCATTTGAATATACTCAGTATGACCTCTGTAGGCAAAATGTTTGACCAAATGTGACATCCCGCAGTGATAACAGCTGTTTTCCAGGTCTTAGATAAGCCGGCCTGTTTAAAAGAGGGTTATTTTCATGATACTCTCTTTAAATCCATTGCAAAGTACCTGATGTAATGTATTTATAAAGATAATCAGCATTTTATATTAATTGCCTCCATATATAAACTGTAAAACCGGTTTCAAAGGTGCATATTCACTTTAAACATGGTTCTGGAGAAAGTTTTCTGGGGCTTTACTAGGTGTCATAATATAACATTTCCATCTTAAACTACGCTTGACTGCTCACTATACTTCTTGGAATTTGTGGCTTAATATAATGCCAGGTCTCTTGCATTTGAAAGATGATAAAAGACACAAAAACTAACATCAACCTCAACTTTATAGTGCGAACATTAACTCCATAATGCCTGAAAGACCCTAAGTTTTACAGTGTAGATCTACATTTTATGGAGCATGTTTATGAACAGTCCATTTAACCTCAGAAAAGTTTCATGGCAGCTCTACACTGTATATATACATTTACCCTTAGGAGCTATTGTCAAAATTCCTAGTTAAGTTGTAAGTTTCAGTGCAGATGAAATGACCAATTCTACTATGGTTTAGGCAATGTGTGGTTGCAGACAGATTATTTGAAAGGTGGATTAATATGGTTTGAAGGGCTGGTCAGACTGCTGTCCGAATATATCAAGAAGATGGACTTTTATCTTGATGCTCAGCTATATCTGATGTATCAATAGGAACTCACTACATCTATGTAACTCCTTTAAAAAATGTAATGTGCTTGTCCAACCCCCAGACCATCAGCTGTGTTTCTGTATATATTTCCTTTTGTGTATATGTAGCAAATCAGTAGATGCTAAAACACACAAACAATTGCACTGTTCATGTTTTTATTGAGCCAGTTGAGTAAACATCCACAATGATGCCGGAAAAAGTAGGTAAACCTCTGTGCTACGAAGGAGATATTTGGCAACAAAAATTTTTGTTAGGCCACTTACTTTTTCTTGGTGCACTGTGGATTAACTCATTGTACTCAATAAAAAAAAATAAACAGAACAACTGTTTGTGTGTTATGAGTTTACTTAATTGTGCTTGTCTATAACTTGTGCCTTGTATAATCCTACATTTTATTAGTGATTAATGGAGAAATTCATGTGACGTCAAAGAGTTTACCTACTCTTTCTTGCAAATGTAAGACCTCAAAGCAAGCAAGACATAATCTACATGGGTATAGATCTTTCAGATAGACCAAGCCTTTTCTCTTCAAGTACAACTTCTTAGGCCGGGTTCACACTCGCGAAGCTTGGACGGAATAATCCATCTGAGCTTCTGAGTGCAGCCATCGCCGACTGAGCCAGTCAGCGCTAGGACCACGTGGACATTGTCACCCCTATAGAGCGGAATCCATCTGAAATTCCATAGTGTGCACTGTGCAGCGGAATCCCATTGACAGCAACGAGATTCTGCTGCACTGGAATTTCCCAACAAAATGTCTAAGAGGAATTCAGGTCTGAAATTCTGTAGTGTGAACCCAGCCTTACTGCTTTTTTTTCTTTTCTTTCAGTGCTGAGATTTCTGCCTCCTGTCCTACTAAATTATAACTCCTTCATTTAAACTGATTTGAGATATTTTTTTTTCTTTTAAAGCGGTACTCCGGCCCAAAGACATCTTCTCCCCTATCCAAAGGATAGTGGATAAGATGTCTGACCGTGGGGGGCCCGCCACTGGGGTCCCCCCCCAAAAGTTGTATTCGGCACCACCTCTTTGAGCTGCACGCCGCTCTGCCAGCTCACAAACTGCCGGGTGCCGACCACGGGGCCGGAGTATCGGGATGTCACGACTCCGCCACCCCCGTGTGACATCACGCCCCACCCTAGCTATGAAAGACTATGGGCGGGGGTGATGTCACACGGGGCGGAGTCATGATGTCACGATAGTCCGACCCCGTGGTCGGCACCCAGCAGTTTGTGAGCTGGCAGCGTGGCATGCAGCTCAAAGTGGTGGGTGCCAAATGCAAGATTGTGAGGGTCCCCAGCGGCGGGACCCCCGCCCTCAGACATCTTATCCCCTATCCTTTGGATAAGGGGATAAGATGTCTTAGGGCCGGAGTACCCCTTTAACCCCTTAATGACGAAGGACGTATATTTGCGTCCTCTGCCGGCTCCCGCAATATGCCGCGGGGTAACGCGGTGTCCTCGCGTCATATCGGGTCGGTCCCGGTGGCTATCAACGGCCGGGACCTGCGGCTAATACAGGACATCACCGATCGCGGTGATGCCCTGTATTAACCATTCAGACGCGGCGATCAAAGCTGACCGCCGCGTCTGAAGTGAAAGTATCCTGGCTGCTCAGTCGTGCTGTTCGGGACCGCCGCGGTGAAATCGTGGCATCCCGAACAGCTTACAGGACACCGGGAGGGCCCTTACCTGCCTCCTTGGTGTCCGATCGACAAATGACTGCTCCGTGCCTGAGATCCAGGCAGGAGCAGTCAAGCGCCGATAACACTGATCACAGGCGTGTTAATACACGCCAGTGATCTGTGTAAAAGATCAGTGTGTGCAGTGTTATAGGTCCCTATGGGACCTATAACACTGCAAAAAAAAGTTTTAAAAAAGTGTTAATAAAGGTCATTTAACCCCTTCCCTAATAAAAGTTTGAATCACCCCCTTTTTCCCATAAAAAAAATTAAAGTGTAAATAAAAATAAACATGTGGTATCACCGCGTGCGTAAATGTCCGAACTATAAAAAATATATTGTTAATTAAACCGCATGGTCAATGGCGTACACGTAAAAAAAAATTCCAAAGTCCAAAAAAGCATATTTTTGGTCACTTTTTATACCATTAAAAAATGAATAAAAAGTGATCAAAAAGTCAGATCAAAACAAAAATTGTACCGATAAAAACTTCAGATCACTGCGCAAAAAATGAGCCCTCATACCGCCCTGTACGTTGAAAAATAAAAAAAAGTTGTAGGCGTCAGAAGAGGACATTTTTAAACGTATAAATTTTCCGGCATGTAGTTATGATTTTTTCCAGAAGTGATACAAAATCAAACCTATATAAGTAGGGTATCATTTTAACCGTATGGACCTACAGAATAATGATAAGGTGTCATTTTTACCGAAATATGCACTGCGTAGAAACGGAAGCCCCCAAAAGTTACAAAATGGTGTTTTTTCTTTGATTTTGTCACACAATGATTTTTCTTTCCATTTCGCCATGAATTTTTGGGTAAAATGACTAATGTCACTGCAAAGTAGAATTGGTGATGCAAAAAATAAGCCATAATATGGATTTTTAGGTGGAAAATTGAAAGGGTTATGAAAAAACGAAAGTGCAAAAACTGAAAAACCCTGCGTCCTTAAGGGGTAAAATATCCAACTCCTAAAGATTTCTGGACCATTTGAGCTCAGATTGCAGCTTACTTTGTAGCACTTGCTCCCTTGTTAGTTACAACATACATGCCTTCATTTGACATCATTGGGGGAGATGTATCAAAACCTGTGCAGAGGAAAAGTTGATGTGTTGCCCATAGCAACCAATCAGATTTCTTCTTTCATTTTTCACAAGGCCTCTGCAAAATGAAAGTAACGATCTGATTGGTTGCTATGGGCAACACAGCAACGTTTCCTCTGCACAGATTTTGATAAATCTCCCCCATTGTTTTTAGGCCCCAGAGAGAAAAAAGTTCATGTTTTAAACACATACATTTTTTTTTAGAAAAATTGTATGTGTGATTATCCTGCAGGTTCAGTCAAGAGGCTTTTGTTGACTATGCTATATACTTCCATAATACAGCTTAAAGAGATATTCCAGGATTTTTTTTATTCAGTCTTTGAGCCCATGATGCCAAGTTATGCTACTGTGTAATATGCTTCTATTAACTCCTGCACCACTTTCTCACGTTTTTGACCCACACACAAAAGTGCTGTACTGTGAGTTTTTTTTTAAAACTATTTTACTATTGTCTTTGACCTATCCCTGTATTCCATGTAGTCAGAGACAATATGTCTCCTAGTATCCAGGGGAGAGTGGCTATGCTGCAGTGGGTGGGTGGATAACAGTTTACTTTTTATCCTGCCATCCACCCACCCACCTCCCATGAAGACTTTGTGACTTATGACATAATGGGCCTCATTTACTAAGAGTGTTGGGTTTTTACTAGTGTGAAATGTTGTATTAGACTTGTAGGATTCCTCTCTATTTACTATTGGGATCACAGATTTACAAGTCGGGAACATTTTAGGTGGAAATTTCCAGCCATTTATTCACAGGTTTTTCTGTTAATTCAATAGAAAATAGGTCGGGTTGTTAAAACACGCCCCTTTTGGGATTGGCCATGCCCCTTTTGGCTCTTCACAAGGCAATGTTGGGTTAGTTGGATTTTCCTGGTACACACTGTCGCACACTGTCTGAGACATAGCTCAAACAGTCTCAGACACTATGCACCAAAATAACTTAGAAAAACCCGACAAAAATTAGTGGATTTTAGCTTAGTCAATGAGGGCCAAAAAGTAAAAAAAAAAATAATACAAAAGGGGCATTTTCCTGACAAAAGGGGCGTGTTCCCGAAAAAAGAGAAAAAACCCTCAGAGTGTGAAGAAAACTAACAGGAAAACCTGTGAGTTTTGCTTCACAGAAACCCGACAGCTCTGAGCTGTCGGGAAATTACTCAAAACAGAGTGAATCCTGCTACCCCCAGCATGGAACAGGGTCTGTTCCATGTTGGGGGTAGTAGTACAGGGGCTGAGGGATTGATCGCACCGGGTCTCACTTCTGAGACCCGATCTGATCCGATCAAAAGTTATTAAGCAGGGGAGCAGGTGGCATGTTCTGATCCCCTGCAATGTACTGTAAACTTTCATTTTTAAATTCCCCACCAGAAGCCCTGAATGGCCGGGGCCGAGGAGCCAATCAAGGCTCCTGGCAGGTTTTTAATATAGAAGCGCTGTGGTGGGCAAAGATGTATAGAATCGCTGGGGGGGGGGGGGTATGTTTCTGGCCCCTCTAGCGTTTCTATATATATTTCCCCCTGCTGCTCTATATCAAACTTAGTGTCCGCTGCACTTGAATAAATGTACTGCCCCCCCCATTGCTATTATATATCTTTACTGACCCCTGCTGCGCATATTTATATATATATATACTGCCCCCCCCCAAGCTGCGCATATTAATCTTCATCTTCTCCCTCCCCTGGCTGCCAATGAATGAAAACTCTATTAGCGGGGGAGCGGAGGGCTGCTGCCCGCTCTCGCTGCTAAGAGTTTGTCATTCATAGCGGGCAGCAATTGCATATCATGCTGTGGAGGTCAGACATATGGATATATGTCTGACTCTCACAGCATACATATACAAATGCCGGCTCACCGCTATGAATGACAAGTAAGCTATTGGCAGCAGCAGCGCGAGCCTCCCTGCACTGCTTTACTTGTCATTCATAGCGGTGAGCCGGCACCTGTATATATAGATGCGCGGTAGGGGTCAGACATATGGATATATGTCTGACCCTCACAGCATCTATATATTAGGGGTGTGAATCGCCAAGAATTTGGCGATTCGATTTGAATCGCGATACCAGTGTGGCGATTCAATATATCCCGATATATCGCAATACCGTCTAGGTGACGATACATCGCGATATATCCCGATTCGGTCTAAAAAAAACAATGTCTTTTACACTTTTATTAAAACTTTATTTTAATTTTATTTTTTTTATACACTTTATTAGTCTTTTAGGAATCATTAGATTCCTCAGACAGATGAATAGAGTTCTATTGAACTCCATTTATCTGCGATCCATTGATAGAGCCTGGTCCAGCCAGGCTCTATCAATGACAGAGCCGGGACAGCAGGGAAGCAGAGGTAAGCCCTCCGGCTACCTCCACAGTGGATCGCCCGCCCGCGATCGCGCTGCGGGGGGGGCGATCTAGCCCACTAGGGAGCATACACATGTCCCTTTAGACGCCGCTGTCAGCTTTGACAGCGGCGATCTAAAGGGTTAATAGCCAGCCGCGGCGATCGCCGCATGCTGGCTATTAGCGGTGGCCCCCGGTTACTGAGAACAGCCGGGGGCTGCAGAGTATGGAGCGGGCACGAGTCGGAGCCCGCTCCGTACACCCAGAGCGCCTGCCGCGTCAGATCCGGCTGACAAAATGTGGAACTTGTATCTCCTGATGCCTGGGACAAGCTGTTCCGGGGATCAGGAGATACAAATTCCACATCACTAAAAGAATCGATTCAAAATTATTTTGAATCGATTCAGTATCGGCAAGTGAAAAATCGCGATAATCGCGGGAATCGATTTTTTTCTTACATCCCTACTATATATACAGGTGCCAGCTCACCGCTATGAATGACAAGTAAAGCAGTGCAGGGAGCGGAGGCTCGCGCTGCTGCTGCCAATAGCTTACTTGTCATTCATAGCGGTGAGCTATGAGATATATAAATGATATAAATGATATCTATATTATATATAGATATCATTTAGTACTTACACGTCACACTTGTATAGTACTTATTTATTAAAAATGTCTAGAAACCCCCTTTTATATTGCAGCCATCTTTTCCACACATTATTTATGGATACTTTTATCAGCCTGCTTATTTCTTCTTTGTCTGTCCCTTGAGGTAAGATTTTGCCAGAAGTCCCCCTTGTAATGTAAATGTTAAACCTTTTCATTTAAAAGACATTTTGATGAAAGAAATGAATACAATTTTTATTTCTATCAATATGATTCTCCAGCACATCTAAGTCTACCTCATTTACTCTACCACTCCCTATTGAAAAGAATAAAAAACCTATTAAAATGTATGTATTTTGTTTTAAAAAGTCCATGATTTGTGGGCCTTTCAGGGTTTTAGATCAAGATAAAGTACATTCAAAGAGTGTTCATTTAGTATCTAACCAATCAGGTTTATTGTGGCAAGATGATAGCAAAACAGTGTGACAAAAGTGCTGGGACGCAGCCCAGAGCAAAATATGGATAAGAAGTATGTAATAACAGTGAAACAACAACAGGTCAGGCATACAGCATATGTCACCAATGCCAGGGTAGTTTTAGGGCAGCCAACCAGTAAATAAAAAATAAAAAAACTGAGGTGAGGTCAATATATGGAAAGTAAGTAACGAATATCAGGACAGTTGGACGATGTTAGCCATGGATCCCAGACCACAGTAAATCGCTTCATAGAGTCCTCTCTCATTGCATTAAGCCTTTTAGAAAGCATGATCAGGTTAACCAGGCTATCACTCTGTCTATGGACAGTGAATTCTGCTTCCAGTTAGTAGCAATATGAATTCGGGCAGCCAATAACACAAAGTGAACCAGTTTGCCCTTACTAAGAGTTTTGCAACACTCTTGCCACTGTATGGGGGAAAGAGTGATGCGGAAATCAGATTCCCACTGTAACATAAAAGGTAACTTGCAATCAGGTGGTGGGGAATTAAGGTAGCAATAAAGAATGGAGAGAAGGCCCTGGCGCTCTGGGGAATATAGAGCCAAGGACTCATAATGGGACAGGGAGATTTTCTGGGTAGGAGAGGTTAAGGAGGACAAGAAGGAAACACCTGGCATGTTCTCAGACGTTCTGAGCCCAGAGGAGCGAAACGTTGTGAGAAAGCCTCCACTGTCAACAACTACTTGTTAGAAACAAAATCATAAAGTCTATACAATTTGTGTGACTGCCACCAAGAGGAAAGGTGGTAGTTCAGTCCAGGGAGAAATACAGTACAGCGGGGTGAGAGGGAAAGCTCTTGACTGAAGGGAAATATTGAACCGGATCCTTCGCCATAAATAATATTTAGAGAAGTTGGGGACTTAGAGGCCACCTAGGCGTTTGTGTATATGCATGATTCTACGGGGAATGCGGGTAGGTTTATGTCTCCAGTTAAATTGGAAGACCTCTCGCTTTAGGGACTTAAAGGGGTTATCCACCATATGGTGATTTTTGTATGTACCTGGCAGGCAGTAATAGACATGCTTAGGAAGGATCTGTGCTTGTCTTGGGGCAAATTTGGCAGGGAAACCAGAGGTTTCATCAAGGTTAACAGCAGGTCGTCAGCAAATAGGCTAAGATTATATTCAATCTGACTGATGAGAGGACCTGTAACATCCGGACAGTTCCGGAGGAGAGATAACGGGGGCTCCATTGCTAAAGCAAAGAGAGCTGGTAAAAGGGGACATCCCTGGTGAGTCCCCCGGGATATACGGATTGGTAGTGGATTATCAAAAGGGAGATTCAGGTATGCCGAGGGCTGAGAGTACAACAAGCGAAGCAGATGGACGAAAGGGCCAGAAAAAACCATGATAGATAGGACATCAAAGCGATAAGACCAAGAAACACTGTTCAAAGCCTTTTCTATATCAAGGGGGAGGGGGGTGGTGGAGGTGGTACACCATTGCATAACATACAGCACTTTCCATACATTGTCCGCTGCTTGACAACAAGGAAAAAAAAACAGCAAGATTGTCATCATCTGAGGCCTGTTTTGAATGAGAAGGAGACGCAGACGCCATCTTGGAGGCTGGGGAGGCCCGAAAGAACTCTGGGATAGACTGCGACAGAGCATGGGTAAGTTTCTGCTTGGACTTCTCGGAGGAACGCGACTTCTTTAGGAAGCAGTGGGTGCAATTCCTATGCTCTTGGAGCCCGAAGGGCTCTAGAAGGAGCCGGTTAACTTGCAGCTGGCAGAGAGCTCACATCACCTGCGACCATCCTGATGAGCTGCACGCATGAGCCCCCAAAGAGTGTTCATTTAAAAGTCATGATTCAACCATGGGCTTCGGGGTAGAGATGCAGATAAAAAGCTTATATCTCTAGTGATATGAAGCACTTGTGTGCTGTCTGATTATCCAATCCAGACAAAGACCGATTAAGTCTGCTATGCAGACAGACACCTTATTTTACCTAGATATGTTTTTTAGCATTGGTCACACCACATCCCGGTGCAGCCTGGACCCTTCATTATATACCACCATTTCACATTTTATGTTGTCAAAGTATCAAAGTGATACTTAGTAATTAAGACTATGATCTGGGAGACATTGCTAATTTCATTCAAATGTATACTTACCTTAAAAAAAAAAAAAAAGGCCCATTGCCCTTAGATGCTCAAGTGCCTTACCTACACTGCTCAAAAAAAATAAAGGGAACTTTAAGGAAACACATCCTAGATCTGAATGAATAAACTAATCAATGGAAATCAAATTCATATCTACCCATGGAGGTCTGGATATGGAGTCACACTGAAAATTAAAATGGAAAACCACACTACAGGCTGATCCAACTTTGATGTAATGTCCTTAAAACAAGTCAAAATGAGGCTTAGTAGTGTGTGTGGCTTCCACGTGCCCGTATGACCTCCATACAATGCCTGGGCACCTGATGAGGTGGCAGATACCGCCCTATATATGGAAAAATGAAAAAGTTATAGATGGTCAAAATAGGGCGATTTTAGATTACGAATTTTGTACAAAAAGTTTTAGATTTTTCTTTAGCTGTACAAAAATATAAAAGTATCTAGCCATGGATATAATTTTAATCGTATTGACCCACAGAATAAATAACACGTCATTTTTACCGTAAAGTGTATAGTGGGAAAACAGAACCCTCCAAAATACGCAAAATTGTGTTTTTCATTTAAATTTCCTCCGTAAATTTTTTTTTTGGGTTCGACGTACATTTTATGGTAAAATGAGGTTTCATTACAGAGTACAATTGGTCACGCAAAAAACAAGCCCTTATATGGGTCTGTAGATGGAAATATAAAGGAGTTATGGATTTTAGAAGGCGAGGAGGAAAGAACGAAAACGCAAAAATAAAATTGGCCTGGTCCTTAAGGTGAAAATGGGCTTGGTCCTTAAGGGGTTAATAAAGTGTGTATGTGTTTCACTTTTTTCTCTGTTTTAACTTTTTTTAATGAAGTACTACTACTCCCAGTATGGAACAGACTGTTCCATGAAGGGAGCTGTAGTACCTGTACTAATAGACAGGTCGCCCCGGGCGTCACTCAAGGCACTCAATGCGATTGTCCTATCTATTGCAGAGATGGAGCGGCTTTCTCCTGCACTCGCATCACAACACTATACTCCAGCCAGCCAGTGATGTGAATCGAATTCACATCACTTATTCATATTTCCAGCAGAAAGCTGTGATTGGCCAGATGGTTCCAGCCAATCACAGTTCTCTGTGGGAAATATGAATAATAGGTATATATATGGCATATACTCATACTACAGTGGGACCAGAGAACAGCGTCCGGCCGCCCTCATCTATACATTATACAGGACGATCGCATCGGGTGTCATAAGTGACATGTGACATCCGCTGTGAACTCTCTATTAATGCAGGTACTGCAGCTCCCAGCAGGGAGCAGAGTGTGCTCCATGTTGGGAGCAGTAGTACCTGCAGTTAAGGACAGATCACAGCAGGTGTCAGTCCTGACACCGGCTGTGATCGGCAGAGATGCGGGCGCAGGAGAAAGGCGCTGGCATCTATACATTCTACAGGATGATCACTGGGGTGTCGCTAATGAAGAAATTAGTTATTTTGAATCGACTCAAAGTTCGGATTCGGTCCGAATCAAATTTATCATGAAATTCTGAATGAATTTGACTTCTTCCAATTCGATTCGCTAATCTCTAGCTACAAACTTGAAAGCTGTTGTGTTTTATGAAACATAAGTTTTCTTGCTGTGCTGCATCTCTCTTTGATCTCACCCGGTTCCTCAAGAGACTTGTACATTTACCATGAACATTACCAGACACTTTGTAAAATATATTGTGTGTGTGTGAAAATAATAATATGCATGGGAATATAGAGTACAGGGCATCAATAATTTTTTCATATAAGAGCTGGGAGTTATTGGCCCTTTGCAACCCTCTGTGACATTTTTGTAGCCTTCTCTGTGTTTTAGGAAACTTTTATATGCTGGTATTTTTCTGCTCATAGGTTTTCATCTGCTTGTTAAGCCTGAACTGGACTATTTAATATTATCTTAAAGACACTTGTGTTTATAACAAAAGTAATATTTCTTACCCATTATCAATGGGAATTTATTTAAACAAAATTAGGAAATAATATATAATTTATTATGATTCTTGCATGCTTATCATTTTTTTTTTTTTGTTTTTTTTTTGATGTACCAAATCTTTGAAATAGGCAAAATGAGGATGTTCCCATAAAAAACTATACAGTAAGAAAATAAATGCTTCCTTCCCACGTAAACACAAACATAAATCCTACTTGTCAAGTGCTAACTAGAGATGTCTTCCCTGTCTATGCAGGTGTCTTACTACCAACCACCCAACACAACAGTCAACAAATGTGTTACACAGGTAACAATGTTCCCCTTTCAGGCTGCAAACATCCAAATTCAAACTTTCATCAACAGGTTCCACGCAGCATTTTTTGCAGACTGATTTTCACCTAGTTTAAAGCCCAGTGAAGAGCTGTCTTCAGCACCTATGCTGATGTAGCCTAGTCTGAAAACCTCGAGTGGCCCAGAAAGGGGATGAATAGCCCCACTGTAAACCTGCCTTTCATGCCATAAAAATCCGGGCCTGATAACAGAACTTAACAAAGTCCTTAGCAAGCTAAGTATTTTCCAGGAATTAAATTATTTCTGGATTTTCCATTTCTTACCCAGCTTTTCCTAGGTGAGATATGCTTCCTAAAACTTTGTAGCCACAAATGGCAAGTACCTTTGGGTAATATAGCTATCCCTGAAACCATTGTTGTCACTGTCCCAAGATAAATATAGTACATGGACTGTCTCAGTGAACATCCTTCAGAGGAGCACACTGACAGGTTTTTTACTAGTCTCTATCTTTCTAAGCTAGTTTATGGAGGACCTTTATTCTAGTATAAATCAGCTTAGAAGTTTATTCAGAAGAGGAAAGATCAGGTTAAAAACCAACCTGTCAAGATACTTTACTGATGGAACTTCACTGTAAATGAGAACAGCCTGCACTAGATCTAGATCAAGGATGCCTGTAGAAAAGAAACTAAGCAACATTTTTAATAAAGACTTATGGATAACATGTTTTTGCACCATAGTAAGGACAAAACAAGAATAGAAAACAATTGCTTTTAAAAGTGTCCATAGCCTCCAAATCTTTAGTATATTGGAAAGGGAGAAGACCAGTTTGAAAAGAGTTTCAATTAAAAAAACTAAATGACATTAATCAGAACAAGTCTAAATGTTTTGGCTGATTCAGCAGTAAAACACACAAAACACACAAACTCATACAATACAGTAAAACACAAATAGAGATGAGCGAATTTTGGAAAATTTGATTCGGCCGATTCGCACAATTTATCAGAAAAAATAGTTTGGTCCAAATTTATTTGCGTCGAATGGCTATTAAAAATGGGCTAGACTACAGAGAGCATCAATAGGGGTGTAAAACTCTTTGCCTTGTCGTAACACTCATAGGGAGTGTGCTCGGTTAGTGAAATAATACTGTTATTCAGTATGACATGCAGATTACAGGCGTCACTATTAGAATCACTGTTGCAGAGCGGCACAATGACAGATACTGTAGGTGGCATCAGTATGAGGAGACAATATGGTGGCAGCATGAGGAGACCATATAGTGGCTGAATGACACAGCCTGGAGGTGGTGGTAGCATAAGGAGACCATATAGTGGCTGAATGACACAGCATGGAGGTGGCGGCAGCATGAGGAAAACATATAGTGGCTGAATGACTGAGCCTGGAGGTGGCAACAGCCTGACAAGACCATAAGGCATCATAATTGGTCTTTATTGAAGACTTCAAATAGATGAACTTGAAAAGTTGTATTTAATGTGCCAGTAGCATGCGGAGACCTCATGGTGGCACAGTGACACAGCCTGGAAGTGGCAGCAGCATGATGAGACCATAATCTGGCAGAATGACACAGCCTGGAGTTGGCGGCAGCAAGAGGAGAACATATAGTGGCTGAATGACACGGCCTGGAGGTGGTGGCAGCATGATGAGACTTATAGTGGCTGAATGACTCAGCCTGGAGGTGGCGGCAGCATGAGGAGACCATATAGTGGCTGAATGACACAGCCTGGAGGTGGCGTAATCATGAGGAGAACATATGGTGGTAGAATGAGACAGCCTGGAGCTGGCATCAGCATGAGGAGAACATGTGGCAGAATGAGACAGCCTGGAGTTGGCATCAGCAGCATCAGGAGTCCCGAAATTGACGGGTGACAGAGTGGAGCGGTGGGTGAAAGGAGACGTTTCTGAAGACAGGAACTCCGGTGTATGTGGATCCGCTGGACCTGTGTGGCAGATGACTCGGACCGTGCCAGGGAGGGGAGTCTAAGGTGCCTCTGGTCTGCACCAGAGCCCGCCGCAAAGCTGGATGGGCTTGCAGCTGCAGGAGACACCCAGGTCGCTACCCCCGGCACGGCTCGACCACACAGGCGGCTGAGGAGATGTGAAGCACAGAAAGGATGAGACAACTCATAGTCAGGATAGCTGTAGGTCAGGGCAGGCGGCACAGTAGCTTAGTCGGGACGTAGCAGAAGTACAGTAGGCAGGCAGCAGAGAAGCAAGGTCGAGGTCACAAGAGCAGGAGATCTGGTACAAGGCAATACTATGGAACGCTTTCACTAGGCACAAGGCAACAAAGATCCGGCAGAGAACTAAGGAGGGTGGAGGAATTTATCAACAAGACACAGGTGGTTACACTAATGAGCGTACTGGCCCTTTAAATCATAAAGCTCTGGCGCGTGCGCGCCCTAAGGGACGCGGACACGCGCGCCGGAGCAGAGAGGCAGAAGCAGAGGCAGGGGAAACACCCGGAGAGTGACAGACTGGGGCTTGCATGCGGGTGCGTCCCGCAATGCGAGTCCCAGCCCCGTCGGCAGCAGAAGGTAAGGGGACCATGCGCTCGCGGCCAGCGTGTGAGGCCGGAGCGCATAGTGTAACAGGCATCAGATGTGTGGCATCAGGTGGGTGGCAGGATCAGAATAGTAGTTGAGGCAGGTAGGCAGATGAAAACAGTCTCTTATGGCAAAGTGTTAATGTGCACAAGTAAATATTGAGGATATGCATTAGCTAAAACTTAACTTTTCTTAGGATAAAATATATGGACCCACATTTTTTTTCAAATCTATCACAAGGAAAGGTGTGCAAAAAACACAATGTGCCACCTACACCACCAAATATTGATGCGATTCAAAGACCTCTAAAAGGTGGAAGGGAACAACGTATGGTCCATTGTAACAGGTGGGGGTAAAAACTTCCCCTGTAAGACCCTACCCGTGCACTATTTATTCCCTTCTTGGCAAGTGTTACTTGCCCTAAAAAGGGAGGGCCCACACAGGAACCTCTCCCTATTTTTATCTAAAAACACTGCTATTTCCCAGAGCTTTTAGTTGGAAATATGGAGAGGTTCCTGTGTGGGTCCATCCTTTTTAGTGGTGGCTGACTAAATACTTTTTTCTCCACTGTAGGTGTACATAAAGTTCACAACTATGAGAGCTGAACAATACGCTCAGCTTAAAACTGTATAAGGCTACAGAAACAAGGATGCAGCTTTGGCTGGCCTTTCACAGTAACTAGGCCAAAATTAGTTTTTCATGAAGAAAAAAAACGTACACCACCTATGTACTCACAAGTTACACTTATGAGAGGACAATAAGCTCCACTACGCAACCTGTATTAGGCACTGTAATCAGGTGACTATGGATTTTCGTGCTCACCCTAAGTGGCCCCTGTTAGCTTTACAGTTGTTGTACAACCAACTGCAGCAGTACAGAATAGCTGTGTAGTAGAGCTCAATTCAGTATTATTAGGCACTAATAGCAGGTAACAATGGCTTTCAGTGCTCTGCCTGACTGGCCCCTTTGAGCTTTAGATTTGCTGTACATCCTACTGCAGCAGTGGAGTCGCTGGGTATTACACCCAAAAGTATCCTCTCTCTCACTCACTCTCTCACTTTCACTCTCTCTCTGTCAGTGCTTTTATGCAGTGATTTTGGCTTGTCAAGCTGTTTTTCTGTGCAACACACACAATGTTCTATCTCTCCCTGCAATGAAATGCTCTGTCAGAAATAAAATGCTGAAGTGACTGGCCGCAAGATGGCTGCCGATTATATAGGGCTGTGACATCATAGGGGTGACTGGCTGCTGATAGGCTGCTTGCCACCTTCCCAGAGTTTCTTGTCCCATGTCTTCACATGTGTATCTGCCATTTTAGATGCCCTGGAGCCTGGACCGCACTAAATGGAGTTTGATGAAGCAATTCGTGCGATCCTATCGCGGCGATATTCAGATTCGTTACTAAGCTAATTTTTCCTGAAATTTGTAACTAATTTGGATTCGTCAGATTTGATTAGCTCATCCCTACACACAATGTCTAAAGTGATTCTCTTAATTTTATAAACGTGTATAGACTTTTTGTGCTTACACACACATACACACACACACACACGTAATAGTTGCTGAAGGGTTAATGACTTCTAGTTGTCCCATTGCTTCCAGATGTGTGTTCAAGTACTTAAGTTAACTTCATTAGTTCCCTGTTAACACCACCCTGTTAATAATTATGCTGCAAAGCTCCAGGGCTTCAATTCAGAATCATTTTGCAAGATCATGGATATTGCACCTGCCATGTAAACTTTAATACATAGTAGTTTAGCCACTGTCCAGATGAATGGAATGTAAATATATACAGGGCCGGCACTGACACTCAAATCCCAACAGCCCATATACAACATAGTCCCTGCCATATCATAAAAAAAAGTGTTGCAAATGCCTGCTGTAATGAATTTTACCTAAAACGGTCCCATCTGTCATTGTTAACTTACATTTGTTAATTGCACTATAAACACAACAATAAAAATAAAATAGGAACAGAGAATCACCCAATCACATGATCAGGCATACACTTCCAATATTCAAGCTCTAATTTAACTAATAATACAGCTATACAGTGGTCAGATACCATGTGTACATAGGCTCTGCAGACTACTATCGCATTGGGGACTATGCAAGAGAATACAGCACTAATCAGTCACAGGCAGAATGCGCAGCCATTAGATTTCCCATGAAATACCAAATTTTGGAACATGTTTTCATACAACTCTGTTTGTCCTTCTGAAAATGTATAGACAAAGAGAAGGGTAAGGTCCAAAGTCAGTAAGATTAGGGACAAACAGAGACTTTGTTGGTTCACATAGGCCCAAATTTATCAAACTGTGTGAGAGAAAAAATTGTGATTTTCCCACAACAACCAATCGCAGCTCAGCTAATGAGCTCTGGTAAAGTGAAAGCTGAGCTGTGATTGGTTGTTGTAGGAAAATCACTCTCACACAACACATTACAATCATTTTTTCTTTCACACAGTTTGATAAATCTGAGCCATAGTGTTTATGCTGTCTGCCACATTTGGTGATAAAGGAATGCCAATAAATACTGGGGTGTACAGTCGCAGGTGTCATTCATTTCAATGGTCCGATTGGAGTCACTAGGCTTTCTGCCCTAATTTAACAGGACCCTATAGCACAGCCGACCACACTATGGAATCCAGTTAAATTAAATATACCAGTGGAAAGCCTAGTGACTCCATTCTGGTCATTATACCCCATAGTATATAGTGTTGGCATCATGTTTACAGCAGAATCCCCTCCCACAGGATAGTAGTGTGCCATCCAAGTGGAAACAAGGGGCAAATCATGGTAAATTAGGGTTCTTGCCCACATGGAACAACAGCAACATGCGAGCCTAGTCTTAGGGTACGTTCACACGTGCGGAATTTTGCAGCATATTTAGCTGCGGATCCGCTGGTGAAGGCCCCGCTCTATGCTGGCTTTACATGTGCCTGCTGGTAGCGGCAATACGCCGCTACCAGCAGACAGTGCAGTAATGTGCACTGTGTACTAGCACATCGCAGCCACTCTCCCTGCTCTGAGCTAGGCAGAGAGCTCCCGCGTTGTTTGAGTATACTGCGACTCGCACATCGCTGCAGTGTGTCTGCTGGTAGCGGCGTATTGCCACTACGAGCAGGCTCATGTAAAGCCAGCATAGAGCGAGCCTTCACCAGCGGATTTGCAGCATAAAATACGCTGTAAATCCGCGCGTTTGAACGTACCCTTAGGCTGATTTCACATGAGCATCTTACAGACACATTTTTGTCTCTTTAATAGGGTTAAAAAGTCTTGGCCTGACCATTGTTCTGATGACCTGGAGTGACTCCTGTCGGTTCTTGCTATCAGACCTGTGGTCATATGTTCATGTGAACAACTTTACATTCAGTAGCAAACCAATTTAAGGCTGGGTTCACATAACATTTCCTACATACAGAAACCGGATCCGGCTGTGAGATGGGAAAATCGGGCGCTCCAGTTTCCCAGCTGGACCTGGTCCCCATCTGATTCATTTGAATGAGCCGACCGGAGTCAATTAGTGACTCCGGTCGGCTCATTTTTGCTCCTTATCTGGTTTTGTGTCCGGACTTAAAACCGTAGTATACTACAGTTTTAAGTCCAGTCACAAAACCGGATATGTGGCAAAAATGAGCCGACCGAAGTCACTATCTGACTCCAGTCAGCTTACTAAAATGAATCAGATGGGGCTGGGGCGGCTGCGATACGGGAGCACCAGTTTTCCCATCTTCCAGCTAGATCCGGTACCTGTATGTAAGAAACGTTATGTGAACCCAACCTAAGACATATGAGAATGTTGAAAATGGTAAGTTTTGGCAGAAAAGAAGTTTTAAATGTCTGATTGGAAAATCTATTTATTAAAAAGCCATCCCTCAGCTGTAATAGTGTCATGTTGTCTATCCAAAATACACATGTTCTGACTGCTTATCCTGCTGAAAAATACCAGTTGGAAGCCATGCCATGAAAGGCAACACATGTAGCAGCAGGATGTCCTACACATATTGCTTAACAATCAGTGTTGCTTGTATCCCCTAATCATTACACCAGCTGATGGGGCAGTATGTTTCTCAATAACAAAAGATGTATCAAGGCTCTCATCATGAGGCCTCCATACTTGAACCTGATCATTTTTGGATCCCTGAATCTTGTAACTGAATTCATGCTTAAGATGATACAGATTCAGTCTTCTTATTTACAATATCACTGTAAATGAAGGAGACTGAATGCCATTGGCAATACACATAATGGGCACCGACACCAAATTTCTTTCTACTAAGCGACTGGAAATGTTTCGGACAGAGACATGGGTATATAGTGAAGGAGCCAGCTGTGTCCGGATGGTGGACAAGGGAACTAGGCTAAGTGTGCATGCCCTCACGTAACCATGGCAATTCATCGAAATGAACATCCTGATTCTCACAGTCCAATGAGGCACCCCCTATCAAAGTCTGTCAACTGGAAAAAATGTTTTCTAGACATGCCTTTATGACACGAAGTCAACAATCTCTCAACAAGAGGTACGCTACCCAAAAGTAGCCTCTGAGAAGGTTTTTATATAAGTCAGAGGGGGGGAGGAGCAATATTACACCCTCTTGTGGAAAAACCCGGTATCTAATCATAGACATTACTGCATGCTGAGTTTTTCAGCAATCCTACTTTTTTTTTTTTTGGGGGGGGGGGGGGGGGGGGGGGTTCAATGATTATTATTATCATTTTTATTTTGCAGTCGGGCGCCTATAATAAGTAGTTATAGCAGTAAGTAACCTAAGTACCTAACTTTACATTTTACAAATTTTATCTGACTTTGAACTGACCCCATTGCCAACCTGTTGAGGTCTTTCTACAATATGTTATACTCACCCTTAGTTTTCAGAGTCGAACATCAGTGTGTGATCATCAAACACTTAGAATTATTTTCCACCTGCAAGATTATCAATAATAAAAAAATGCTACATATAGAACATCACATGCCCTTAGTTATCACTTTCTGTAGACTTGCTGTCTATCAGTCTTGTACCTCTGTGACTGTACTCATTTAGTTTATTGTCTTTGGTCTGTGTCATCTCTATTTTCATGTCAGGCATCTCATTTTATGAATTTCTGGGCACCTAACAAAACAAAAATCCTCTATTGATAAAATATCACCTGGATCAGCACTGACTTCACATATGATAGGTTGCAATAAATGGCTGTAATAGACTAGTGGCCACTATATTTATTGTTGAAGATTATTCATTCTGTCAAGAGCATGTACTATTCTGTGAATAGAAGTTTCTCCCCCATTGATGTAGCACGTATGACATGTAACCCTTTGGCAGTTAAGGTTTTCTTCATTTGCTATAGATTCCTTCCATTCTAAATATTAGTAAGAACATGCATATTTAACTAAATGATTCTGACTGGAATTATTGCCAGTTGCTAAAAGGTGATTACATAAAGCAATTGTTTTTAGTTGGCAGCATTATAATCGGCTGAATGACTTTGCTGTTGGAAAGTTGTCCCTTTAAAAGTAATTGTGTGAATGTTGCCACACACCTAAGATTTAAAGGCTACCTGTCGTTCCAGGTGACATTTATCAGAATAAGATGTCCTGTGTGTATACAAGAGGAGCAGCACTATTTCGGTCCATTATATAACAAATATATGATATTTTTCATCAGGTTTCTGCTCTGCATGGTTTATCTGTAATTTACAGTTCTCTCAGGGCTGATGAGCGGAGCCTAATCTCCATACACTGTGCACACAGGGGAAGGTAGCCTACAATTCTATGTATCCATCTCTTACTTACAGAGCTGGCTGTGTTCTCTCTCTCTCTATGGTGCTGCCGTTCTTAAATGCACTTCTCCCTTCCAAGAGAGAGGTTTATCTATTTCCAGTTCTGTTTTTTATTTTATAGCTGACCACCCCCCTTGACTTTATCAATATACAGATACAAAGAGTTTTGTAAAATGTTAGCCAGAAAATTCCATGTGGGTCTTACACCTTAAGGACCGCTCCAGCTGTATGAAGCATTCTCAGGAGCTGAGCATGCTTCACACCCGGTGGGTCCTGGTTGCTATTAGCAACATAGACCTGCGATTAAAGCCGGACATTGCCTATTAAGTCATTGTCTGACAGAAACCCTTTATTTGCGGAATCTAAAATGGGAAAAGTCACTTGCCGGTAGCTCAGTGGAGCTTATCGGGAGACCTGCGTCTAAGTAGAGGATTATATAATTGACTGCAAAGTCAATGGCATAAATGTAAAAAAAAAAATTATAATAAAAAGATCAAAAGTCCCTTCATAACAAAAACAGTACTGATAAAAACTAAAGATCACGGCACAAAAATCTGAGCCCTCAAACATCCCCATATATGGGAAAAATGAATAAACTTTTAGGACTCAGAAGAGGACAATTTTAAGCATACTAAGCATAAAATATAGCATAAGTATAATATAAGTTGGATATCATTTTAATTGTATGGACCTACAGAATGAAGATAATGGCCCTGATTTAAGAGTGGAGTGTAGTTTTCTTTGTGGGTTTTGATTCCCTAAAATTCTTTTCGACAGTATTTACTAAGGTTTCCGTACATTTAGCACTTTTCTCTACATTTTGCTTTTGTTTTTTTTGTTTTTTGTTTTTTTTAATACACATGCTCTGATCTGTCAGGTTTTCCTAAAGGTCAAATCCACCACTTTTTCTGTGGAAACCTTAGTAAAAATGTTGTTTTTTTTTGTGAAAATGTCAGGGTCATTCCCCCTTTTCCCAACGGTCATGCCCTTTTTTCGGGGTTTCAAAGTAAAACGGAGAGTTGATCAGGCTTTTTTCAATTCTGGCGCACAATTCGACAAAACATGTTGAGTTTACAATAGTAAATCAGGGCCAATGGGTTTGTTTGTTTTTTTTCAATCTTGCCCCACAATATATATATATATATATATATATATATATATATATATATATATATATATATATATATATATAATTTTTTTTCCATAGGTTTGGTGGTAAAATTTGTGACATCTTTAGAAAAATCAATTGGTGGCGCATTAAACGAGCCCTCATATGGGTTTGTAGGGGGAAAATAAAAAGCGTTATGATTATTAGAAGGCGAGAAGGAAGAAACAAGGAGTTATGCATCTGTGGTGTCCCGGTACCGTATTACATACGTTACCTTGTGGTGAGGTCCCCAAAGTCAGAGTTCCTAGGAACAGCGGGGGTCCTCTTCCTTAGTTAACCCCTCGTCACCCCTCTGTTAGCTAGACTTTATGTAAATATAAATGTAAAGATGTATATTTAATATTACTACCTTGTTCGCGTTGCAGGACCTGCAGGTCATGTGACCGGTTTACAGAACTCTGGTTTTTGCTGAAAGACCTTTGGTGGTTCTAGTCAGGTGATCACCCACAATCCATTGTAACGTTGAGTGAAAGCTGATATGGACCAATCCAAAATGGCCAGCCCC
The DNA here is from genome assembly GCF_029499605.1 of Hyla sarda. NCBI lineage: Eukaryota > Metazoa > Chordata > Amphibia > Anura > Hylidae > Hyla > Hyla sarda. Next base: position 206,222,535 of record NC_079194.1, on the reverse strand, counting down.
TGCCCATATAAGGGAGCTGCGCCATTTTATGGCTCTTGTTCCTGCGCTGCCAAGCAAGCAGCATCATTGCTCTTGGGTTGCTGACTCTGGACGAGGTAGGACCTCCGCAGCTTACAAGACTTTTACTAGGCCAAAGCCAAGCGGCCTAGGCCTGCGCTAGAGACGGATCGTTCTTACAAATCCCCACTATCTCCGCAAGACCTCTGGACCTAATCTAACCCCTAAATCAAGCGGATCTATGCAAGTAAAATCCTCCTAATCTTAAGAGAACTTTCCGGTCCTAAGCAACTGTCAGTCACTTCTGTGCTGTCTATATAGACTCTGTTATCTGGACTGTTACCGATACTTCATGTACAGAAAATCTTCAGTAAAGTTCCTGCAAGTTTTAAGTTCAGCACTGCTGTGGACAATCCATTTATTTTACACTCACCTATCGCTCTTGGGAAGGGTGGCGATAGGCCCAGCATCACTACAGAGTTTTAACCCTCACCCTGGCGTCACGAGTGACAAGGGTTAACAGTGCCCTTTATTATACAGTACCGCAACACCCCAATTACCCTACATCACCCCACAAGGCTTTCCACACCGTGCTTCAACACACACCTTTGTGTAAAAAAGGACCAATTATTAGGAGTTATATCTTTATTGGCCAGCCAACAAAAATATATATTTGCAAGCTTTTGAGGGACAAAAAATTTACAAATTAAAGTATTTCCCACTATATGGTTAAAATAAACTTTGCTCCAAATTATGAAATGGGTAGTAAATTAATTTTTGGGTTGTAAATATCAGACTTAGGAGGTGGGAGCTCCGTTGATGCCGCCTCAGCCTCACATTCACATCCCCTGTGCCTAACATTCACACCCACTTGACTATTCAGGAAAAAGTGCAGGTTGTCAATAAATAATGAAATCTCTGTATTAAAGGCAAATATTTAAAGGGGTTTTCTGCAGGAGGGACTTTTGGCCATTGCACAGTATATAAAAAAACAAACAAACAAACCTTTACCTACCCCCCAGCAGGTAACCTGCGTACTTACCTATGTTGAAGGTAAGTAAATGTTTTCCTGCTGGAAAACCCCTTACATTTTTTGATAAATGACAACAGATTTTACCATATGCATTGCAAAAATCTGAACCAATTTCACATATAGGGGATCAGTACTGAGCAAAAGAAAGGTGGCTGCGTTTAGTTTTATGTGCCACTTTAAACAAAACCCCACCTATTTTTTTGTGTAAGCAGATTTTATCCGCAACGCTATTGGTGACTCTTATCAATTTTTGCTGATGACTGAACACAGTAGTTTGGCTTTGATCAAGTATGGAAGTGAATATATTTTTTTATGCTTATTTTTGTTATTATTCTTTGCTTTTTTTCAAGTTCAAGTTAGGATTCGCATGTAAGGATGTTTATAATGCTGGGCTTAAAAATAAAGAAGGACACAATAAGAAAGAGAGCTTACACAAAGACAAACAGAAACTGAATCTCTCCGAGGGAAAGCTCTTCAGTCTCAGCAGCGCCTTTTTGCACATCAAAGACTGATGACTGTAACTATTAAAACATGTTTTTAATCTTCCGTTCTGATGAGCAGGACATTCACAGTGGTATTTATTATAAGATCCTGCTGGCCATGCCTCTTTCCTTTTGTCCTGTTTATATGGCACTTCCCATGCACTGCTATAGGAAGTATCACTTTCACAAAGCATGCTGCTTATGTCCATTTGTTTGGGGCCTACTCCTGAAAACCCCATATGGCATAGACAATCTGATCCTTTCTTGTACTTGGGTGCTTATGTAGCTTCTGACTTGCCGCTCGCTCAAATCAAAGGGTTTTCTAGCTGGTCAGGAACAGGAAATTTATGTAGAAAAGGAATGTGGTCCAAGACATTGTCTAGGCTATAAAAAAGCCCTGTATAATATCAGTGTAAATATGTTAGGAATAAAGGGCAGTTAGATTTATAAAAGCACAGCCTTTTTTCTTGCTGTATTGTCCTTTCCTTACCATGAAGGAATTGACGTTGGAATTTACATTTTTTTTTACCATTTAAAATGCATACTTGCAGATAGAAGTTAATTTTTACAATAAAAATGCATACTTTCCTTTTTTTTTACCTGACCCTATAACCCTTCACCTCCCTCTCCAACCACAATTCCAGTTCTCAAAACAAATGTATCTAACAGACATTTCCTGTAAGGACCCCATTATCACCTCTATTTTCCCTTCTGTAAATATTTTCTAGAAACATCTAGCCCATCTTTTCCAAAGACTTTTTCAAGTTTTTACTTTAAGGGTAGGTTCAGACAGAACATACAAGCAGAGTATTTCACGCTGCACAAAATCTACTGCACGGATTTGCTGTGTGTGACCCTGCCCTAAGTCGCAAAGCCACAAGTTCACAAGGTTTGATTTATTTAAATTTTTTTTGCCTATTAAGGGTATGGTCACACATTGTGTATATACAACATATTTCATGTTTGCTAAATCCGCTGCACAGCAGGAAATACGCTGCATATTCTCCTATCAGCAAACACACAGGGCTTTCCCACGGCAGCCCTGTGTGTGCAGTGAGGTTTGGAGGCGGGCCTTCACGTCACAGTCACATGGATGTGATGGCCCCGCCTCCAAACCTCACTGCTCACACAGGCCCGGTGAGAAAGCCCTGTGTTTTTGCTCATAGGAGAATACGCAGCATTTTTCCCACAGCATAGCGGATTTAGGGTATCATTTTAATCGTATGGACCTACAAAATAAAGAGAAGGGGTAAATTTTACCGAAAAATGTACTGCGTAGAAACTGAAGCCCCCAAAAGTTACAAAATTGTGTTTTTTCTTTAATTTTGTCGCTAAGTAAAATGACTGATGTTATTACAAAGAAGAATTGGTGGTGCAAAAAATAAGCCATGATATGGATTTTTAGGTGCAAAATTGAAAGGGTTATGATTTTTGAAATGTAAGGAGGAAAACACGAGAGTGGAAAAACGCTCGGTTCTAAGGGGTAAAATTAAAGGGTTAAAATTAAAGGGACAAAGGTTTAAAAGTAATATCAGGAAGTATTACTTTACTGAGAGAGTAGTGGATGCATGGAATAGCCTTCCTGCAGAGATGGTCGCTGCAAATACAGTGAAGGAGTTTAAACATGCATGGGATAAGCATAAGGCAGTCCTCCATATAAGATAGGGCCAGGGACAACTCATATTATTCAGATTATTGGGCAGACTAGATGGACCAAATGGTTCTTATCTGCCGACACATTCTATGTTTAAATACATTTAGAAAATGTGCCTGCTTTTCCTGATATTCCTGCTCCTTTCCTCCCCTTGTTGACCTCTTGTTGCCTAGGTTTCCATTTTAAACATAACGTGCCCTACATGTTTAACTACAATTATGGAGATGGGAATACCCCTTTAAAGGGGTACTCTGCCTTTAGACATCTTTAGATGACTAATTGTGGGGGTCTGGCCGCTGGGACCCCCCTTGATCTCCGTGCACGCACCCTGTGTTCTAAATATTATGTTCAGAACGCTGAGTTTGGGCGGCCATGGTCGTTATCATGCCACGCCCCCTCTATTCATTTCTATGGGAGGGGGTGTGAGAGAGAGAAGTATGTGGCAGGCTCAGGTCTAGGGGTGGCAGAGTACATTTGTGTTTGAGGGACAGGTAACAGGTCATAATGGGGCAGTACAGGCTCAGTAATTCATGTCAAGGCAAGCTCAATCACCGATATTCAGCAGGATAGAAGGCAGAGACTGGGTCATCAAACAAGCTGAGGTCATACTCTGTAATAGAATGGAATGTACCGGAGCACCTGTGCAGAAATTAGATTGCTAGAAACCTCTTTGCCCAGGCAGGTTGGTAACTGCCATATATACTAACGGGAACCTTTTGGGTAGGGTTTATCACAGCAGCAGGAGGAAGCACAGACTGGACTGCATGTAGAGAAAGTAGCCTGGTGGGAGTGCCTGCCAGAATGAGCAGACAAAAGTGGACTGGCTAGAGTGGACCATCGGACACCCTGGAACCCGATGGGTCCAAAAGATCAGAAGGAGACCTGTACTATTGTTCTTGAAATGCAAAAGTCAGAATGTTGCATCATTTTCAATGTAAAAAAAAAGAAATCTTTTTTTTAAGGGTATTCCCATCAAATAAGTTCATGACATATAGGGTTAATGAATGAGCCAAACATGGAACTCTGATCCTCCTAGAGGACCTTATCATACTGTGCTTATACAACTATAAAAGGTTAGTTATCTGGAGCTACTATGATAAAAGCTAGGATAAAATAAAATGGTAATTCTGAAGGTAATTCTTCTTTAAATTAAAGTGGTCTTCAGTCTTCAAATCTAGTCTAGTGTCCAGCAGTCTGGAAATTGTGATACCCTGCACTGGATTTCAATAAAGTCTGACATTTTATATGATCAGAAACGGGACTGAGCAGACGTCACATAACCATCACATCACCCTAACATTTGTTAGGTCACATATCCAATATGGACAGCTTTTAACCAACCCTTTCACTGGGAAAATAATGATAAAATGAATGTATGTACAGAATAAAGGGTCAAACCAGTGACTGGTGTGGTTCTTTGTATTATAATGGTGTCAGGAGGATGATATATTTACTAACAGCTGGTCATAATGTTATCGGACTTCTTTTACATTGATTCCTAATAGTGATGGTCTCCAGGACATAAACAAGGTCATAAACTGCGAACACAAAGTAGAACATTTCTCAAGAAATTGAATGGGATCAGAAATGTTCTAACTCCCAGCGCGCCAAAGTGCAACCACTTCTTGAGGTCTGAAGGAACCTCCAACAGCTGTTCAACAAGCGCTCGGCATTGTCCTTAATTGTCTGTGCTCTTTTATAACAGCAGTAATTCTTGTTTATATTGTCAAGAACTTTTCCGAGCTTCACAAGTACGGCAGTCTTAGGGGTCACATGTCTAACCCCTGCACATGGTTACAATGCAAATGTCCTTCCATTGTTTTCCTTAATGTGCACTCAAATACAATGAAAAGAAGCCATGCAGGGACCAAGCTCTTACAGGTCCAGATATCTCATTGTCACCTAGTCGCAAAAAAAGAGCACATTTCTATTTCAGTGTTTTTGGTTCAACTTAAACAGAAAAGTCTCATATTCATCTATCAGTTAAAAGTCCTGTTTTTTGCTTCTCTTCTGACCTTCTTTACAGCTGTATACATCTGCATTTATTTATTTTTTCTGGCAGACAAGGTTACTAATAATTATTAAAAAAAATTTAACATTTTAGACCCTTTTCTGTGAACTTGGAATAATCTACAACATTTGTTTGGTACCTAAAACTTCCTATAAATGGCAGAATAAGGAAATGTCAGTGTGTATATGTAATATGATAATGTCACTTATATAATAAGATCACATACATAGAGTAATATATAGCATATGAAATAGATATTAGATAGATGAATGTATATGAGATAGATATTAGATATATACATATTGGATGGATAAATAGATACTGTATGATATACATAGGTAGATATGAGATAGATAGAGAGAGATATCGGTTAGGTAGATATGAGAGAGATAGATGGATAGATATTGAATAGAGGATAGATAGATAGATAGATAGATAGATAGATAGAAAAAATAGATAAATATAGATAGATAATATATAAAAAAAATGAGTTATGAATAGATAGATGATAGATAGATAGATAGATACTGTATGATATACATTGATATGAGATAAATTGATATTAGATAGATAGATACAGTAGATATATAGATAGATATGAGCTAGGTAAGTATGAGACAACTAGATAGATGGGAGATAGATCGATAGATAGATAGACATGGGATGGATGGATAGATAGATAGATACAGTGGGGCAAAAAAGTATTTAGTCAGCCACCAATTGTGCAAGTTCTCCCACTTAAAAAGATTAGAGAGGCCTGTAATTCTGTAATGTGAATAAAAAAATCCATAAAATCACATTGTCTGCTTTTTAAAGAATTTATTTGCAAATTATGTTGGAAAATAAGTATTTGGTCAATAACAAAAGTTCATCTCAATACTTTGTTATATACCCTTTGTTGGCAATGACAGAGGTCAAACATTTTCTGTAAGTCTTCACAAGGTTTTCACACACTGTTGCTGGTATTTTGGCCCATTCCTTCATGCAGATCTCCTCTAGAGCAGTGAATGCCCTTGCTGATGGAATAAGGTTTTCACTCAAAATTTCACGATACCCGGCCCCATTCATTCTTTACTTTAGACGGATCAGTTGTCCTGGTCCATTAGCAGAAAAACAGCCCCAAAGTATGATGTTTCCACCCCCATGCTTCACAGTAGGTATGGTGTTCTTTGAATGCAACTCAGCATTCTTTCTCCTCCAAACACAAGTTGAGTTTTTACCAAAAAGTTCTACTGGCCATATGACATTCTCCTAATACTCTTCTGGCTCATCCAAATGCTCTCTAGCAAACTTCAGACAGGCCCGGACATGTACTGGCTTAAGCAGGGGGACATGTCTGGCACTGCATGATTTGAGCCCCTGGCGGCGTAGTTTGTTACTGATGGTAGCCTTCGTTACTTTGCTCCCAGCTCTCTGCAGGTCATTCACTAGGTCCCCCTGTGTGGCTCTGGGATTTTTGCTCACCGTTCTTGTGATTATTTTGACACCATGGGGTGAGATCTTGTGTGGAGCCCAAGATTGAGGGAGATTATCAGTGGTCTTATATGTCTTCCATTTTCTAATAATTGCTCCCACAGTTGATTTCTTCACACCAAGCTGCTTACCTATTGCAGATACAGTCTTCCCAGCCTAGTGCAGGCCTACAATTTTGTTTCTGGTGTCCTTCGACAGCTCTTTGGTCTTGGCCATAGTGAAGTTTGGAGTGTGACTGTTTGAGGTTTTGGACAGGTGTCTTTTATACTGATAACAAGTTAAAACAGGTGCCATTAATACAGGTAACGAGTGGAGGACAGAGGAGACTCTTAAAGGGGTACTCCGGTGAAAACCTTTTTTCTTTTAAATCAACTGGTGGCAGAAAGTTAAACATATTCGTAAATTACTTCTATTAAAAAATCTTAATCCTTCCAGTACTTATTAGCTGCTGAATGCTACAAAGCAAATTCTTTTCTTTTTGGAACACTGATGACATCACTAGCACAGTGCTCTCTGCTGACATTTTTGTCCATTTTAGCAACCATGCATAGCAGATGCTTTCTAAGGGCAGCATGGTGGCTCAGTGGTTAGCACTGCTGCCTTGCAGTGCTAGGGACTTGGGTTCAAATCCCACTAAGGACAACAATAAATAAAGCGTTATTATTATTATAATAACGTCAGCAGAGAGAACTCTGCTCGTGATGTCATCAGAGAGCATTCCAAAAAGAAAAGAATTTCCTCTGTAGTATTCAGCAGCTAATAAGTACAGGAAGGATTGAGATTTTTTCATAGAAGTAATTTACAATATGTTTAACTTTCTGCCACCAGTTGATTTAAAAGAAAAAAGGTTTTCACCGGAGTACCCCTTTAAAGAAGAAGTTACAGTTCTGTGAGAGCCAGAAATCTTGCTTGTTTGTAGGTGATCAAATACTTATTTTCCACCATAATTTGCTAATAAATTTGCAAATAAATTCTTTAATCAGACAATGTGATTGTATGGATTTTGTTTGCTCATTATGTCTCTCATAGTTGAGGTATACCTATGATTACAGGCCTCTCTAATCTTTTTAAGTGGAAGAACTTGCACAATTGGTGGCTGACTAAATACTTTTTTTGCCCCACTGTAGATATGAGATGGATATATGGATTAGTCTTAATTTTGAAGCCTCTTCAATTCAGTTGCATAGTTTATTTCAAATACATAGTTTAAATGGAGCAGATTATCATTAATCATAATATTTGTATAGCACCAACAAATTCTGAGGGTACAAATAAAGACAAGTATGAGACATTCCAATCTTACAACTAAATATTCAGACGAGGAGTGAGCGCCCTGCTTGCGAGGAATGGGGTGTACAGCAAATGTGCTTTATGAATATAATGGCTCAGCCATGTATTATAAATATGGTAGGTTACATAAAGGTGGGTGAACCAGTCACTAGCTAATCTACGAATGTCTAAAGTGCACAGATTTTGTTCATCTTGACGCATTAGCAGTTTTATTAGATCTATACTTATGATTGACTTTAATGACTGATCAAGTTTTTATAGACATTTTATGTGAACCCCCAGTTTTAGCTGATCTACAATATGTAAATTATTTGTGTCTGATTATTTATTTATTTTTTAACAGTCAAATATTTGTAAGTAATCTTATAAGATTTATTCTTGTCTGTTCTCCTGAAAAGTTAAACATTATACAGAATAACTCTGGTTAGTGAAACCAAGCTTGTCTTAAATAACCATTGTTTTTTTTTTCCTTTTCACTAATTAAGAAGCACAAATGCTGTGAACCATAATTGTATACACTAACTCAGCCGCCCCCATCAATAGTAATTCCCCACTGATGCATGGGATACCATATCAGCTCTTCAGAATTTAAGTGTCTGCTACAAAGTTGTGTTTAGAGCCGACCTAAACATGGACAAGGGCAAGAGGGATCCACAAAAGAATGAATAACAAAGAGCACTTTCTGCTCCACTTCTTGTTCAGAAAACATATGTTCACCCAAGCAGGCAGCCGCTGGGATAAAGACAGGCTGTAGGGCAGCAAACAAAAGCCATGTTCCCTCCTCGCCTTTACTGTGTTTCCAAACATATTCACAACCCGGGCACCATCCTGTCATCTGGCTTCTCTTGCTAGCCGATTTATTTTTCGTTTTCCCATTCCAGCCTTTCCCTCTTCCATATTTTTTATTTTCACTTCATATAACTCAGTCCGTAAGACGTGACTGCTTAAGAATGCCTGGTGTTAAGGGTCCTGGAAGGGGGGGGGGGGGTGGGTTACAGGATAGATTACGTGTGGTAAAAGGTTAACTTTGCACTCACCCGCAGACTCTAAGATGCCAAGTAAGTTCACTGCTTTACTCCACATGGCTCCAACACTCACTTTTCTAGAGTTGTAACCTTGCACCGCAGACACGTCCAAACAAATTACCTTCCAATGGAATTATTGATCATTTGGACTTGACACAGTACCAGTCTGCGAGAAGAAAATGTTAAGCACTGTGTGATAACTACTGGATATTACCACAGCAGTACACTTGGTGTGGTCAATATGACCATATCCCCCCCACGACTACCCCCACAATTATAAATATGTAAAAGGGTAGAGTGTTTATACGCCTACTTTAATATTGTATTGCCTTTGCTGTGGTTTGTCAATGAAACATCTAAAGTGCTAAAAGTTTTATATACAGTAAGGCTAATAGAACTAGGTGAGGTCACAGTCCCCCAAAATTTCCTTTAATATGTTGTTTGTTTGCAGCAGAACTCTAATCACATAGCCACAGGAAGAAGTTGGGGGTTATTGTTGGTTAGTACAGGAAATATCTGAAGGGTATCAGTCTGTTGGCAATATAATTCAAAAAGTTCATCTGAATGCTAAGTGTGGGCTTTGATAAGAAGATATCAATTCCTTGTGATTAACCCCTTAAGGACGCAGCCCATTTTGACCTTAAAGGGGTATTCCATGATTTTTTTTTATTTGACTATGCTACAGGGGCTGTAAAGTTAGTGTAGTTCATAATATAGTGTCTGTACCTGTGTGTGACGGTTTTCTCACAATTCTTCTGTGATTTTCACCCCAATATTTATTTTTACCAGCATACAAAATTACTGTTGTCTAAGATTTTTCCCAGGTTGCAATGCGGCCGAGCCCTGACTCAATAGTCAGCTGATGACAGGGAGCCTGTCTGCTTCAATGGGTGGAGGGATCGCTTGGTGGGAGAGAGATCAATCTGCAACTAATGCAACAGCTGTAGGCACCCTGACAGGTCTTTTTGAATGGATGCAGCTCATTTAAGTTTCAATGGGTGGGTGGCTGATGTGTGGGAGGGAGGAAAATGGAATTATGGGATTTGTAGCCAAAAAAAGAAAAGTCAAACAGGAAATACAAGTTCACAGAATGCTAGCCACAGTGTTATGGTAATCCCACAACATAGCCATTTAGCGCCAAGATAAGTGCAGATCCTTCCTAAGTATGTCCATTACTGTCTGCCAGGTATGTACTAACATCACCCTATGGTGGATAACCCCTTTAAGGGCACAGCTGTTTTCTTGCAAATCTGACCTCTGACACTTTAAGCATTAATAATTCTGGGATGCTTTAACTTATGAATTTGATTCTGATTGTTTTTTTGTGACATATTCTACTTTATCTTAGTGGTAAATTATCGTGGATACTTGCATGATTTCTTGGTGAAAAATTCAAAAATTTCATGAAAAATTCAAAAATGTAGCATGTTTTTAACTTTGAAACTCTTTGCTTGTAAGGAAAATGGACATGCCAAATAAATTATATATCGATTCACATATACAATATATCTACTTTATGTTTGCATCATAAAGTTGACATGTTCTTACTTTTTGAACCAATTAGAGGACTTAAAAGTATAGTATAGAAGCAATGTTCCAAGTTTTCACTAAAAATTCAAAATCTGAATTTTTCAGGGGCCAGTTAAGTTTGAAGTGGATTTGAGGGGCCTTTCTGTGAGAAATCCTGCATAAATGACCCCATTATAGAAACTGCATCCTTCAAAGTATTCAAAATGACATTCGGAAAGTTTGTTAACCCTTTAGGTCTTTCACAGGAATAGCAGCAAAATGGAGGCATTCGCAATCTTCAGTTTTTTTACACTAACATGTTCTTTTAGACATATATATATATATATATATATATATTTTTTTTTTTTTTTAAAGCAGAGATAGTCCATCAAAATGTGTAACCTTTCTCTCGTGTAAGGAAATACCTCATATGTGTATGTAAAGTGCTCTGTGGGTGCACTAGAGGGCTCAGAATGGATGGAGCAACAATGGAATTTTGAAGAGCGAATTTTGCTGAAATGGTTTTTGGGGGGCATGTCAATTTTAGGAAGCCCCATGGTGCCAGAACAGCAAAAAAACATCCACATGGCACACTATTTGGAAAACTACATCCCCCCAAAGAACGTAACAAGGGGTACAGTGAGCATTTACACCCCACAGGTGATTGACGAACTTTCATTAAAGTGAGACGTGAAAACGAAAAATTTGATTTTTTATTAAAATGCAAATGTTACCCCCAAATTATTCATCTTCATTTTCACAAGGAATGTCCCCCAAAATGTGTAACCCCATTTTTCGCAGGTAAGGAAATATCTCATATGTGGATCTAGAGGGCTCAGAAGGGAAGGAGCAACTTTGGGCTTTTAAGCGAATTTTGCTGAAATGTTTTTTTTGTTGTTGTTTTTTTGGTGGGGATGTCTCATATAGGAAGCCCCCATGGTGCCAGAACAGCAAAAAAAAAATCCCACATGGCACACTATTTGGGAAACTACACCCTTCAAGTAATGTAACAAGGAGTACAGTGAGCCTTTACACCACACAGGTCTTTGACGAATTTTCACTAAAGTTAAAATGCTGATGTTACCCCAAGGGGTAAAAGGAGAAAGAAAAAAAAACATTTGTAACACTATTTCTTCTGAGTATGGAAATACCCCATATGTGGATGTAAAGAGCTCTGTGGGGGCGACCTACAGGGTTCAGAAGAGAAGGAGCGAGCAGTACTGGGAGTTGTTATTTTGAAACAGTGCTGTATAAGATGTTTTAAATTTTTATTGGTGGGGGGGCATGACAGTGTAAGGGTGTGTGTATATGTAGTGTTTTACTCTTTATTTAGGGTTATTGTAGTGTTTCTAGGGTACATTCACATGGGCAGGGGTTCAAAGAGAGTTTTCTGCTGGGAGTTTGAGCTGCAGCTGAAAATTTGCCACAGCTCAAACTTAAAGTGAGAAACTCGCTGTAAACCCCCACCCGTGTGAATGTACCCTGTACATTCACATGGGGGGGGGGGGCAAACCTCCAGCTGTTTCAAAACTACAACTCCCAGCATGCACTGACAGACCGTGCATGCTGGGAGTTCTAGTTATGCAACAGCTGTAGACACACTGGTTGAGAAACACTGAGTTAGGTAACGGACTACTGCAGTGTTCCTGCACCAGTGTACCTCCAGATGGTCTGTCAGTGCATGCTGGGAGTTGTAGTTTTGCAACAGCTGGAGACACACGGGTTGAGAAACACTAAGTTAGGAAACAGACAGTGTTTCCCAAACAGTGTGCCTCCAGTTGTTGCAAAACTACAGATTCCAGCATGCCCAGACAGCCGAAGGGCATGCTGGGAGTTGTAGCTATGCAACAACTGGAGAACAGTTTGGAGTGGTGTAGTGGTCTTGGCCTTCCAGATGTTGCAAAACATCAACTGCAAGCATGCCCAGGCATGCTGGGAGTTGTAGTTCAGCAACATCTGAAGGGCCAGATGTTGCAGAACTGCAACTCCCGGCATACCTGGGCAGTCTAGCATGCTTGCAGTTGAAGTTTTGCAACATCTGGAGGGTTACAGTTTGGACACCACTGTATAGTGGTCTCTAAACTGTACCCTTCCAGATGTTGCAAAACTACAACTCCCAGCATGCTGAGACTGTCCAGGCATGCTGGGAGTTCTAGTTCTGCATCATTTAAAGGGCCAGATGTTACAGAACTACAACTCCCAGCATGCCTGGACTGTCTGGGTATGCTGAGAGTTATCGTTTTTCAAAATCTGGAAGGGCACAGTTTGGAGACCACTGCACAACAGCCCTTAGCAGCATACTCACAGCCATACCACTCAGTCTCTATCTTTACCATAGTATTTGGTTGTCGTAATTTTTTATCTGTATTAAAAACTCTGTACCCTAACTGTCTAGCAATGTTACGTTTGATCTGTGGTCTGTCTGTATATTGTTCCAACTAACTCCCCCACATTTTCTAATACATGGGGTTGTTATCTCCATGGGTTTGTGATATCATCTATCCATGTCCTCATTGCTATTGAGGATTACTTACATTTCTTGTGTTTAGCTGCATTTGAATGGGTCACTCTATTAGCCGCCCCGTCCTCTTTATTCATGCATCACACTTAGTATTACGTTAGGGCTCAAATCACTGTCACCAGTAACTCACCATTTCTTTGTGTTTAACTATCTCCAACTCCCCGGATCGCCATCCGACCGAGTCAAACGGCACTAATGACTACTTTCCCGCTGACGTGGAGCGGAGGCGGCGTCAGAGTAGATGACTCTAATGATGACTTAGCAAATACCAGCTGACAGAAACGCGTTGAAGGCGGTGTAAAGATTTTCCTTTAATTTATTTATGTTGTAGCAAGAATTCTAACATAACCTATACTGTGACATTTATAAATCCATATTGAGAGATCTTTGCTGTAAATCCTGAGAATTGGGTACACTCAGGTATCTCAATTAAATAAGCAGGTTTGTTCATACAGACGTTTCTGGACAACTGCTGTTTACCATACAAATATTTTTTTAATGGTATGGGGCTCACGTTGGTGGTAATTTTTAGTACTAATAACAATAAAGGTTACGTTTTAAGCACTATACTTATAATATATTCTTTTTTGGGACCAATTTACGGTCTGTTTTTTTTTTGTTTTCTTATGCACATTTTATATCCTGGGTTGGTAAAACCCCTTTAAGATTTCTATTTCAGATATTTCATTAGATTTTTCCTGAACATGGCTCAAAAAGTTAACATTTTTTTCAAAGTAATATTTTAGCATTTTTTATGAAAATATATTTAAAGGTTGTTAGGCAGATATACATTACTTAAAGGGGTACTCTGGTGGAAAACATTTATTTATTTATTTATTTTTTAAATCAACTGGTGCCAGAAAGTTATACAGATTTGTAAATTACTTCTGTTTAAAAATCTTAAGCCTTCCAGTACTTATCAGCTGCTGTATGCTCCAGAAGATGTTCTTTTCTTTTTGAATTTATTTTCTGTCTGTCCACAGTGCTCTCTGCTGACACCTCTGTCCATGTCAGGAACTGTCCAGAATAGGAACAATTCCCTATAGCAAACCTCTCCTGCTCTGGACAGTTCCTGACATGGCCAGAGGTGTCAGTAGAGAGCACTGTGAACAGACAGAAATGAAAGTAAAAAAAGAAAAGAACTTTCTCTGCTTTATACAGCAGCTGATAAGTACTTGAAGGATTACAATTTTTAAATAGAAGTAGTTTACAAATCTGTTTAACTTTCTGGCACCAATTGATTTAAAAAAAAAAAAATGTTTTCCACCAAAGTACCCCTTTAACCTCTTAGGACATAGGACGTTCTGGAACGTCCCCGCTACCTGGGCTTTAATGCCCAAGGACGTTAGAGAACGTCCTGTTGTATTTCCGGTCTCTGCCGCGTGCCGGGCAGAGATCGGAACAGCATGTCTGCTGAAATCTTTCAGCAGGCATGCCGTGCAAATGCCGAGGGGGGTCCCGGGACCCCCGCATGTCGGCGATCGCAGAAAATCGCATGTCAATTCATGCGATTTTCTCCTATTCCGGGCTGATCTGGTCTCTGGTGACCCGATCACCCGGAAAATAGGGATGCTCGGACCTGTGAGTGACAGGCCCCAGCATCCTGCAGGGTAGGAGTGAGGTCGCAATGCTGCGATCTCCTCCCATTCCCTGCCATTGGTCAGAACTGATTCTGACCAATGGCAGAGCAGGACGGTGGGTTGCCATGGAAACCCCCTGTTCTGCCCACCCCTGGATGTCAGGCGGAACGGGGGGAGAACATGGAGGCCAGTACCTGGAGGAGAAGACTCGTGGGGCCCGGCAATCATCGCAGATATTCACCGGAGATCCTGGCTCAGGTAGGGAATCGACAGTGGGGGGGGGGGAGAAATGAAACTGAAAGTAAAGTGATTTTTACTGTGGCAACCACTAGGAAGGCCAAACTGCAACTCCCAGCATGCCCAGACAGCCAAAGGCTGTCTGGGCACGCTGGGAGTTGTAGTTTTGCAACATCTGGAGGGTCACAGTTTGGGGACCACTGTTACAGTGGTGCCCAAACTGTAGCCCTCCAGATGTTGCCAAACTACAACTCTCAGCATGCCTAGACTGCCCAGGCATGCTGGGAGTTGTAGTTCTGTAATATCTGTCCCTTCAGATTTTGCAATTTTCATGATATTTTTGAAAATTGCTGCTCTACTTTGAAGCCCTCTAATTTTTTCAAAAAGTTAAAATATGTCCATTTTATGATGCCAACATAAAGTGGACATATTGTATTTGTGAAGAAAAATTAAATTTATTTTGAATATCCATTTTCATTACAAGCAGAGAGCTTCAAAGTTAGAAAAATGCTAAATTGTCAAAATTTTCATGAAATTTTTGAATTTTTCACAAAAAAGGATGCAAGCAACGCCGAAAATTTACCACCAAAAATAAAGTAGAATATGTCACGAAAAAATAATCTCAGAATCAGAATATTCGGTAAAAGCATCTTAGAGTTATTAATGCTTAATATGATGGTGGTCAGATGTGCAAAAAAATGCTCTGGTCCTAAGGTGTAAAATGGCCTGGTCCTTAAGGGGTTAAAGGGGTACTCCAGTGGAAAACTTTTTTTTTTTTTTAAATCAACTGGTGCCAGAAAGTTAAACAAATTAGTAAATTACTTCTATTAAAAAATTGTAATCCTTCCAGTACTTATTAGCTGCTTAATACTACAGAGGAAATTATTTTCTTTTTGGAACATAGAGCTCTCTGCTGAATCACTAGCACAGTGCTCTCTGCTGACATCTCTGTCCATTTTAAGAACTGAGTAGGAGAAAATCCCCATAGCAAACATGACAGTTAGCTGGTCTGACAGTTCCTAAAATGGACAGAGATGTCAGCAGAGAGCACTGTGCTCGTGATTCAGCAGAGAGCACTGTGTTCCAAAAAGAAAATAATTTCCTCTGTAGTATTCAGCAGCTAATAAATACTGGAAGGATTAAGATTTTTAAATAGAAGTAATTTACAAATCTGTTTAACTTTCTGACACCAATTGATTAAAAAACAAAAAACAAAAAAAAAAGGTTTTCCACCTGAGTACCCCTTGAAAGTGGGAATAAATCCCAGAATGTAGAAAGGGATGGGACCTCCAATTGGGGAAGCTATTTAAAGCCTTGTTTAAAACGCAGTAAGTGGGCAATAATCATCATTTTTCTGTGCAGAGAAAGTAACTTTAATCCATCTGAAATCCAGGACTGATATGAAACCAGGACTAGCTGAGCTCCTGGGAGGAGGGGAACAGCAGGATCAGTGAAAACTCTCATCATATTCCATTTAAGAGTGCTGAAGCTGGGTTAAAAAAAATAAATAAATAAATAAAGATACTCACCTGCCCTGACTGAATCCCTGCTACATTTTGCTTCCTGTCGCAAGACAAGGAAATACCTATCACTGACTGAGGTGGGTCAAGATAGGGCAGGAAGCCCTGGTCAGAGGGGCCCCAGGCATTATTTTTATTGGCAGATAACCTCAATAAATAAAATGTATATCACATAAAAATATCCCATGTTGTAGCAGAAATTTTTATTTTTTTTACATCGCAGGGCTCACTTTTGTTTTCCTACAAAATGTTGCTTTCATGCAGATAGTAACCCTATATACCTGGTAATGGGCTTGTGCTGTCTACATTGTGCGGCAGGGTCTATAGATTCTCCAGAGGTGAGACTAGAGAAAGAGGCCATGGAGAGAAGGCTTGTATGTATACATGTCAGTGATACATTTACAAAAGGCACCTATGCTCAAGATATGGTTCACACAACTTGTTTTTATCAAGTAGTCAAGGGGAATGAAGTCCCAATTTCCTATCAAGCCAAAAAAGCCACTTGTTTTAGCAATCCGCTGCTAATGTACTGTACGTGAAAGATTTAAGACTTGCTGGAAAGATTTGCTTCTGTTTTATTAGGGCTGCCATTGAGAACGCAAGAGCAGAACCTGAGAGAGGTGCTTTGAGATTTCTTAATGGGCTGTCAGGGGCAAGACACCCGGTCTAGGTTTCGCCAGCACTCTTCCTGTGCATTAAAAGCAACAGGGGCCAAGCAGCGCTTACAGAAGTATGAATTACTTGATGCCTTCTCTGTTCCATATGGTCAGCCGTGTCTCAAACAATTAATCACTTACAGAATCTTTGCATTGGATTTAAGGTTTCAGCTGTACCTGTGCCAGTGGGGGCAGCTGAAGGGAAGGGAGACTGCGTAAGCATAAAATAGCAAGTTTAATAATGCTGGGCGCCAAAGTCTAAGCAGCTGGCTTCTATAAACAACACTTCTCATCCCCGCCTCACCTTTACAATGCTATTATTTTATGTGATACTTACTTTGAGACATTTGAGAATATTTATATGCATGTGTGTAGAAATATCTCTAATGATTTATGCTTGCATAGTTTTATACTCTGTAAATACATTAACGGTGCACTAATCCGGACATTAGTAGCCCAAAAGCCCAATTTCGGAACTCAAGAAATATTAGCTTGTATGTATAGTACATTTGTACTATGAAACGAACATAGACACAAGATTTCATGTATAATGTAGAAATGTTCACTGTGTCTGAGCGGTTGTTCATGGATCATCAGGGTTATAAAAGTAATATGTGACCCATAAAGATAGAACTTTAGCCACTAACTTATTTTTTTCTTTTTAATAAAGGATTTCTATTGCTGTTTTCTATCCAATTTTTACTTGCTGTTTTAACGGTTTGTATTCAGTGTAAAGTGTTAGTTCAAAGGAACACTCTAAAAGACAAATAAATAAATAAATACCGTATTTTTCTTCCCCAAAACTGGGTGGGGGAAAGTCGGTGCGTCTTATACGGCGAATACACCCCTATCCCGGCAGTCCCTGCGGCCATCAACGGCTGGGACCCGCGGCTAATACAGGACATCACCGATCGCGGTGATGTCCTGTATTAACCCTTCAGACACGGCGATCAAAGCCTTCAGACACGGTCCCGAACAGCCCGACTGAATAGCCGGGTTCGTGCTTACAGGACACCGGGAGGGACCTTACCTGCCTCCTCGGTGTCTTCTCCGTTTAGGGATCCCCTGTATGGCCGGCGCTCTCCTTCCTCGTCATCACGTACGTGCGTCGGTGTGCGTAACAACGTGATGGCGGCGATGGAGAGCGAGGATACCCGGCCGGCAGCAGAGACGTTCCGGAGCGACGGGGACAGCGATGAAGCAACATCCAGGGCAGCGGTGACGGGTCCGGAGCGGCGGGGACACGTGAGTATTACCTCCTATGCAGTGGTCTTCAATCTGCGGACCTCCAGACGTTGCAAAACTACAACTCCCAGCATGCCCGGACAGCCAACGGCTGTCCGGGCATGCTGGGAGTTGTAGTTTTGCAACATCTGGAGGTCCGCAGGTTGAAGACCACTATTGGGTTCAAAATCTAAAATTTTTTTAGATTTTGAACCTATAAATTGGGTGCGTCTTATATGCCGGTGCGTCCTATAGGACGAAAAATACGGTAAATAAAAATCACACTTTGTGTTTTGCCTTGTATAGTGCCTGAAGGGGTGGTTCATGACGTGTTTTTGGTGCTCGTGCAGTGGGCATAATACAGAATATCGTTTTTTCCTGAAATATTTCTTTAATGATCCCAAGGCTCCCGCAAACCAATATAAGGATGAATTACTACTGGGACCGGAGATATTAAAACCCATACGGTCTGCACAATAAAAATCAGTTTCTCTATCTCAACTGTTGATGAAAACTGACCACAACTTCTTTTCTCTGGTGGTCACTTTAAATACGAAGATTTGAATTTCATACAACTTTAGAATTTTATAGTGTTCTATGTACTATGTGTGGTGCACTGTAAAGCTAGATTTGTAGTCATATTGATTTGTTATTGTCCTCCTATGTTTCTATACTGTTATTTTTAACCTGCATCAGTAAAGCCATCTTTGTAAGGAAAATACAATTTCTTAAGGATACATCCTGTTGACCTCAGATTCTGCCCTGTTAACCTTGTCTTTAAACATCAGGTCACCAGGGCAAGTCCATCTCGCGCAGGAAACAATTGAAAGAAAGTGTTGGCATTGTACAAACATTGCAAATAGCGCACATGCCCTTATAACGCTGAGGCCTGATAAGGCTTTGGAAACCACAACTTTGAGAAGTGTTTGTTATCCACTCTGTTGACCTCTAGCCCCTGACTGTAAAATACCTCCATTAGCTCAGAATAGTAGGTGAAGGCTTCAGTCAACCCTTAGGGGAAGCCTCCGTCAGAGAACTAGTACCTGTCATCAAGGCTCATAACATTTGGTATAATAGATTTCTGAAGTAATCTGTAAACTCCTTAGACTGCCGCCAAGGCCCTGTCAGGTTCTGTTTGTGCAACAATTACCTTTTATTTTTTTACTCTTTGAGGATTATCTTTGTCCTATCTGTTCCTGGACACCAGAAGGTTAAAATAGTTGTCCAATGGTCACCAGCAGCCTAGAAAGATTGTTAGGAAGGAGTATTCTGATATTGACCAAAAAAAATTTGTTTTAATAATTTTAAGGAAAATTTGGCATTATCTTATATACTTCCTGTATCAATTTCTCACTTTTTGAAATTGATCTACTTGTTTTCTGTGGTAAAAAATATTTTATTATTTCCTTTCATGTGACAACACTGAAGAAATAAAACTTGTCTACAATGTGAAGTACTGAGTGCACGGCCCGTATAAGGGTGGTTTCACACTACGTTTTTACTGTATGGGAACCGAATCCGGCTGGGGGATCATTTTTGCCCCGTATCCGGTTTTCTGACCGGACCTAAAACTGTGGTATGACGCTGTTTTAGGTCCGGTCACGAGGGGAAAAGGAGCCGTCCGGAGTCACTGTTTGACTCCAGTCGGCTCATTGAAATTACTTAGATATGGGCCGGGTCAACTGGGATACGGGAGCACCCGGTTTATGCTCCCCCCAGCCGGATCCAGTTCCCATACAGTAAAAATGTAGTGTGAACCCACCCTTACACGGGCTGTGCACTCAGTACTTCACAATGTGGACGAGTTTTATTTCTTCATTGTTGTCACATGAAAATAGATAATAAAATATTTACAAAAATGTGAGGGCGTACTTACGTATGTGAAATGCTGTATGCGTGTCCATCGCATGATCAGCACAATTTTTTTTTCCTAACACAGAAAACAAGTAGAGTGAGAAATTGATGCAGAAAGTATAAAAGAAAATGACAAACAACGATTTTACTGTACGTGAACCGTATCCGGCTGGGGGGAGTGAAAACCGGGGCTCCCAGATCTGGTTTCCGTATAGTAAAATCGTAGTGTGAACCCACCCTTACAGTGTTTTAATATGGCTATCCCCTCTTGAACATGGAGTTTACCAGAGCTTCACAGATGGCCACTGAAGTCCTATTCCTCTCCTCCATCATGACATCACAGAGCTGGGGATGTTAGAGACCTTGCGCTCCCCCACCTTCCATTTGAAGATGCCCCACAGATGCTCAATAAGGTTTAGGTCTGGAGACATGATTGGCTAGGCCATCACCTTTAGGCCCGGTCCACACTATGGAATTTCTGAGCGAAATTCTGCTTTGAAATTCCACTTTTTTTTTTATCCTCAGAGAGCTCATTGCCATGAGGTGCCATGTTGAAATCCCAGTGACCAATATTAGAGAGTGTGAGAGTGATAACACCAAATTTACAAATGATCCCTCTTTTACATCTGAGACCTTGTAACACTAACAAGTCACATGATATTGGGAAGTAAAAATGGCGAGTTTGGTCCAATTTGGAGATTTCCATTTAGGGTTGTACTTAGTTTTGTTGCCAAGATTTAGATATTCTTGGCTGTGTGTTGAGTTTTTAGGGGACACTGTTATACAGGCTGTGCACTCACTACTTTACATTGTAGCAGAGTGTCATTTCTTCAGTATTGTCACATGAAAAGATATAAAATATTTACAAAAATGTGAGGGGTTTACTCAATAGTAAATACCAAGGAAAAATACCTGCCAGAAACAAAAACCCCAAAAAGAAAACTACACTCCCCTCTTACTAAATGAGGGCCAGTGTCTCACTAGTATAAAAAAAATTTAGTTAGTAGTAAAAAAAAAATTAGTTATAGCCCAATCCTCTGTCCTCATCAATAACTGACTGTCGCTGTGTATTTCTTCCATATCCTTTTTTTTCTGCTATTTTGCTGCTATTTGACTTGTTCTACAGAGCTAATCGCCCACAATATATATATATATTTGTTTTTACTTACATATTACCAAGTAAAACAAAAACCAATTATTCTACATTTTTTCTATAGCATAAATTAAAAAAAATCTAAAGGCTGTTATATATGTACCCCAAACAATATGGTATAGAGCCTTATACAGCCATGTCAGGGTCAAAATAGAAATGTTGTAATGGTCAGGATGTCAGAATGCAAATACAAATTTGGCTGGGTTATGGAGAAGTTAAATCGGGTCAGAGAGAAACCATGCTTTTCTAATCTTTTATGGCATAGTAAAGTAAAATAAAGTTTGATACACTCATTTAGCGCTACTTTAGCTATTGATCAGCTGTTCTGGAGGGCTCCTCAGGGCAAGTAGAATGAAAACTACAGTTCCATGAAAACTACCCTGATGATGTACAATGACCATGGATATGGTGATTTATAAGGATCACAGGGAGTGACTACTACCAGGTCATTTTCGTAAAAGGTTGTGTCTGGTGATAACAGCTAAGGTGTACTTTTCTGGCTTTTCTTCTGTAACTCAATTCATCCATTTTGACAAGTCTGGCACATTATCTCACGATAATAAAACACAGAGGAACATTGAGATCATCCAGCGGATGCCTCTTAAAGATGAAATATTGTCCGGTTTAACCAGTATCACTAATCATAAAATGACTTTATAATATCCAATATATTAAAACATCATATAGTATATTATTTTTGTGTGCCGCTGACAAAATCTGTAGCGGTTATTGATTCCACATACATAGCTAGCTGTTTTTCTGGCAGTAATGGCTCAATATTCTTTCCTTGTTTCTGGGATTTAATTTGAGTGCATGTATCTTATACTGTACCTTTATATTCACTCAAACTTCTGTTTATAAGGAGGCTGCATTCACACCTCGTTTTCACTCTACGGGTGCCGGATCCGGCTGGGGGAGGGGAAAACTGGGTTCTCCCGTACGCCAGCCGGACCAGCGCTGAAATCCATTTACTTTAATGAGCCGACCGGAATCAAACGGTGACTCCGGTCGGCTCATTTTTGACCCATATCCGGTTTTGTGACTGGACCTAAAACCGTATTATACTACGGTTTTAGGTCCAGTCAGGAATCCAGATACAGGTCAAAAATGAGCCGACCGGAGTCACCGTTTGACTCCGGTCGGCTCATTAAAGTAAATGGATTTCAGCGCTGGTCCGGCTGGCGCACGGGAGAACCCGGTTTTCCCTTCCCCCAGCCGGATCTGGCACCTGTCCAGTGAAAACCAGGTGTGAATGCAGCCTAACTTGTATTAAATCTTTCCTGCAGTTTTTATGTCCTTTATTTTATGGATCTGTATAACAACAAGGACTGATGTTACTCATTTTCTTATAGAAAGCAATATATTTTTGAAAATTGTTGAACTATTTCTCTTTGACTCAAAGGGGGAGATTTATCAAAACTTGTCCAGAGGAAAAGTTGCTGAGTTGCCCAGAGCAACCAATTAGATCACTTCTTTCATTTTTTAAAAGGCCTCTGAAAAATGAAAGAAGCGATCTGATTGGTTGTTACAGGCAACTCAGCAACTTTTCCTTTTAACAGGTTTCGATTAAATCTCCCCCAAAATGTTAAATCTCTTTCACGACCTACCTTCCATTCAGTCGTATTGGGTATGTGTTGTTTTAAGGTAGTTGTCTCAGCATAAATGAACATCATGAAAGCAGGTTCACCATCTACGACTCCCTCTGAGTGGAGAACCTGCTAAATTGTAAATATACAATAAACCGTTCACCTACCCAAATGTTTATATGCTGTGGGGATTTTCAATCGCTGCCAAAATGACAGGTGTCAATAAAGCTGTTTTCATCTATAACTTGAAAAAGTATTGAGATAGTGGAAAAGTGACGTAATAATAAAGTTTCCCAATAGTCATATCTAAACTTTAATCTAAAAATTAAAGGGGTACTCCAGTGGAACCTTTTTTTTTTAATCAACTGGTGCCAGAAAGTTAAGCAGATTTGTAAATTAATTCTATTAAAAAATCTTAATCCTCCCAGTACTTATTAGCTGCTTAATGCTACAGAGGAAATTATTTTATTTTTTGAACACAGAGCTCTCTGCTGACATCTCTGTCCAGTTTAGGAACTGTCCAGAGCAGCAAATATTTGCTATGGGGATTTTCTCCTACTCTGGAAAGTTCTTAAAATGGACAGAGATGTCAGCAGCGAGCACTGTGCTCGTGAATCAGTAGAGCGCCCTGTGTTCTAAAAATAAAATAATTTCCTCTGTAGTATTCAGCAGCTAATAAGTACTGGAAGGATTAAGATTTTTTAATAGAAGTAATTTACAAATTAAAAAAAAAAAAAGTTTTCCACTGGAGTACCCCTTTAAATAAATAAAAGTAAACACAAAATAGAATAAAATCACACATAAAATAAATCTTAATCCTTTCAGTACTTATGAGCTGCTGAAGTTGAGTTGTTCTTTTCTAAGTGCTCTCTGATGACACGTGTCTCGGGAACCGCCCAGTTCAGAAGCAAATCCCCAAAGCAAACCTCTTCTTTCAGCAGAGAGCACTGTTACCAGACAGAAAACAACAACTCAACTTCAGCAGCTAATAATTATTGAAAGGATTAAGATTTTTTAATAGAAGTAATTTACAAATCTGTTTAACTTTCTGGAGCCAGTTGAAATAAAAAAAAAGTTTTTTCCTGGAATACCCCTTTAAGAAATTATATAGAATAATAAATATTCTAATTGTTTGTATAGCATAATAATACAACTGGTATTTTAGTTTATTATATATTCAAAACTTTTATATCTAAAAAAAAAAAAGCATAATTTTCAAGTAACTTGGGTTACAAATGAGTTAAAACTTACCATTTTATGGCTTGTTTTATGTGATGCATATATTGACTAAAGTCCAAATATATGGTGCCCATTTTCAGTCATCATTTCCCATATTGATTAACTGGCAAACATGCAATAGTAATAATGAAAATATATTGATTTACTGTCCTCATTTGCCTATAAGCTTTTTATTAATTTTACGTGTTTTCTCTACTTCTCCCCTTCATTTAATTGCTGCAGACCAGCCTACTGCTTGAAGAGCTTGAAAAAGATTCCTGGAACGGGGAAGACAAGTACAAAATACTGGGATGTATCGTGCCATTACTAGTAGAGCGCCAAGACCTGCGGCTTGAATGGAGAAAAAGGTGAGATTGGTGGCAGAAGAATAAGGCTGTAATTTAATCTACATAGTAATGTGACTTTACATACATTCTAAATGAAGATCTTTATTTCAGCCTTTTTTAAAAGAGACAACTATAACAACATTATCAGAGATTGTCTAGTATAATATTATTGTTGGAAATGATCCCTGTACAAGAGGCAGAGATGTGATAATAATCCCTTAGGATTGTAGGGAACTTGACGTTCTTCATGACCACTCTGTCAGCAGAATACATGGCTGATTTATGAAAGCCTGTAAATAAACCACTGACTAGATTCACACATTCTAACATAGCATTCTTTATAAATGCTGCTTGATTTAGCCGCATTGTTTCAGGGTTAATGTTAGACACATCCATTCAAAATGAACCCAACATCATAGGGTCAGACAGAAGGGTCTGGTGCTTGTTTCTCCTTCCACATCTTCATGACCCTTGGGCCTAGTTCCTGTCATTTTGTTCTACACAAGCGCTTCTAAACCACCTGCAGAGAGGTTAAGTCAAGGAGAACAGAGCTGGCTCTTCTCTACATAGGCCCAAAAGCCACTTGATCTGCCTCTATGGTACACTCAGGGTCAATTTTTGACTAAGTGCAGCCCTGGGCAAAATTTAAAATGAGGCCTACGGGTGGCATGACCAAAGATCACCATGTTGTGCCTTCTGAAGTGTGCTGCGTCTCAACTACTCAGGGAGCAGAACATGGCATTATTTTACTGTGCCACCAATGTCCCAGGTCACCATGTAGTCCTAGGTTTATTCTTTATATAGCCCACATTTAACAGTGATCAGTGCTGGCGATTTGTAATAATAGCCATTTTATTCTTCTTACTGTAATAGCAGCCATTTTATTCATTTAACTGTAATAGTTCTCCCCTTAATGTCCTATACTGTAATAATATCCACTTTTATGCTCCCTACAAAGTAATAATGTTACATTTGTGCCCTTTACTGTGTAGTAATGCCCCTTTGTACCTCTTACAGTATAATGCCTACTACACCTAACACCTCTTTAGGCCGGTATTCACACTACTGAATTGTTGCTAGCCTGACCACAATATCCTTTATACCCAGAACAATTGAAAACCCCTTAGAGGGGTGCAGAACAACCTTTCCCCAAACTTACCATTGGGTATAGAAATCTTGTCACAGCCTAAGATCCCAGTGAAGAAAAGTGGCACAAAATATAGGCTGCAGTTCAGACCAGAAAACTAATCCTTTCCTGCTCCACATATGGGGCCGGTAAAGGTGTTCGAAGTAGGATCTTGACATGATCCTGCTTGGTACCCAGCCCCCCACCTGTTTTTAATAGCCAAGGGCCACCACTAAAATAAATAAACAATTTGGTATTGCCGTAACTGCAACATTATAAATCTCTCATGGTGAACGACATAATTGAAAAGAAAAATTCCAAACACCAAACTTCATTTTTTTTTTTTTGTCACATCACAAAAAAGTGATCAAAAAGTCCCATTTAACCCTTTAAGGACCAAGCCCATTTTCACCTTAAGGACCAGGCCAATTTTATTTTTGCATTTTTGTGTTTTCCTCCTCGCCTTCTAAAATTCATAAGTCCTTTATATTTCCATCTACAGACCCATATAAGGGCTTGTTTTTTGTGTGACCAATTGTACTCTGTAATGAAACCTTTCATTTTACCATAAAATGTACGGCGAACCCAAAAAAAAATAATTTTTAAGGTAGGAAATTTAAATGAAAACCACAATTTTGCGCATTTTGCAGGGTTTTGTTTTCACACTGTACCCTTTACGGTACAAATGACATGTGTTCTTTATTCTGTGGGTCAATACAATTAAAATGATACCCATGGCTAGATACTTTTATATTTTTGTACCTCCGGCCGCCATGCTGGATGATCGGATTGCCGCGGCAGCGCTGCGGTCGATCCGATCATCCATTCAAAGTACCGCACTACCGCAGATGCCGTGATCTGTATTGATGACGGCATCTGAGGGGTTGATGGCGGACATCCGCGCGATCGCGGATGTCGGCCATTACGGTCGGGTCCCCGACTGCTACTAACAGCCGGAACCTGCCATGTATGACGCGAGCACTGTTCCAATGCTCGCGGTCATACACAGGACGTAAATGTACGTCCTGGTGCGGTATGTCCCGCCAAACCAGGACGTACATTTACATCCGTGGTCGTTAGAAAATACAGATCATGGCGCAACGTTAGCCCTCATACAGCCATGTATATGAAAAGATAAGTTGAGTTTGGGGAGTTTGGTCTGTGATCTCAACCCTATTGAGCAACTTTAGTATTCAGTGTCC